>NC_045436.1:173116139-173121641 GCF_002776525.5 Piliocolobus tephrosceles | reverse complement strand
GACCGGCTTTTTTTTTTTTTTTTTTTAGTAGAGACTGGGTTCCACTGTGTTAGCCAGGATGGTCTCAATCTCCTGACCTCGCGATCCGCCTGCCTCGGCCTCCCAAAGTGCTGGGGTTACAGGCATGAGCCACCGCGCCCGGCCGAGTGTTTTTTTAGATAGGTTCTTGTTCGTCGCCCAGGCTGGAATGCAGTGATGTGAACCGGCTCACGGCAGTCTCCGCTTCCTGGGCTCAAGTGATTCTCCTACCTCAGGTGCACTCCACCGCACCTGGATAATTGTTATTTGCTTGTTTGTTTTGTAGAGATGGGGTCTCACCATATTTCCCAGGCTGGACTCAAACTCCTGTCCTCAAGCAATCCTCCTGCCTTGGCTTCCCAAAGTGCTGGGATTACAGACGTGAGCCACTGCGCCCACCTGTTATGAACATACTTGAACATAATTTTTGGTTTATGTATGTAAGCATTTTTGTTGGTGATTAAAATTGTGGGGTTATAATAAGGTATGCACATGGTCAGATTTAAAAGATATATATAAATGGAACCCATATTCTCATCATAGTGGGAGATTTTAAACCACATCTTTTGGTAAATGACATGTAAAGCAGTCAAAATTTAATCAGAATGTTGAAGGTTTATATAACACAATTATCAAATGTGATTATAATGTTCTTTTTTTCTGTTAATTTCTGACTCATATATTATGAAGCTATCTTATCAGGAGGATATAAATTTAGAAGTGTATCGTTTCGATGGATTGATACCTTAAACTTAAAATATTCCATTTTTATTTTTGCTGAAAGCGATCCTTTAGTAGTTTTTTTCAAAAAAGATCCGTGGGTAATTATTTTCTGTTATCATTTGAGCGTCTAAATATTATTTTATTTTGCCTTCACTATTAAAGGGATTTAGAATCACAACTTGGTGTAGTTGCTTACCCTCATTACTTTATCCACGTTAATCTGTCTCTTCAGCATCTATCAATTCTCATGGGAAATCTAGTTTTAATCTGAATTTACTATTCTATAGACATTTATAAGTCTATTTTCTTACATTGTATTTAGGATTCTTTTTAAATTTTTATGGATCTATAATTGTATACAATGTATCCAAATATGCATTTTTAAAAAACATTTTATTCACACTTGAAAAAACTTTTCAGTGCACAGATTTTAAACATTTCTCCCTTTCCACACCATCTAGTAGATCTATGATAGAACTTCTCAAACTATGTCTTGAGTTCTCTTTAACGTTTTTTATATTTTTATGAATCTATGTTGCATTTAGATCTTCAGTTTTCAAGTAAAACTCATTAAATCTATTATCAGTGCTGTTTTCTCAGTAGTCAGCTTACTTTAAAAAAAGATTTCACGAGGTACACTTCCCATTTCCAAGGCTGTCAGTTGCTTCTTTCTCAAATGTACCAATTTTTGTTTGATGGCTTCCTTGAATCATTCTAAAGAAAACATTTCATCCTTTAGCATACCATTTTATGTTTGAAAACACATAGAAAAATTAAACATAAATTTTGAGTTAAAAGATAAATTATCATTTATATACACTATACTGACTAAAACGTAGATCCCGAGTGTCTTGGAAGTCCATTTCAGGCCCCTTCCCAGTTGAATTTTATCCCTGCTACTGCCACTGGAGTTAACACCTAACCTACATTCATTCTGGTAATTTCCTCATTTATATGTGTTCCATATATAAACAGAATATATATAGTTATATGTACTATAAATAAGCTATATATATATTCCATATACATGGAATATATTAAAATAAGAAAATTATTAGAATTTATATTATATAGTATATAACATAAATGGCCTATTTATAGAATATATAATATCCTAAACAATCATATACTATTTAGTTATTAAACTTTAAAAACTTGTTTATTTCATATTTCATGTCTTCATTATATTATATCTGATGTTAATGTGAGTAAATCAACTTTTTTGTTTCCCATGTGCATGGTAAATATTTTTCCATCTTTTGAATTTAACCTTTTTATTTCTGTGTATTTTACATATGTCTTTTCTAAATAACATCAAGTTGGAATTTGTTTCAAATCCACAGTGACAATTTTCCCCTTAACTAGATAGGTGAGTCCCTACACATTTTTTATGGTAATGATTTTATCTGAATTGAGTTTAACTATTTTATTGTGTATTTTCTTTCTGCCTCATCTTTTCTCACTTCTCTTCCTTTCTAGTCATCTTTCTGTGTTGATCGATTTTTTTTCTTTTTCTCCTTCCATTTTTCCCCTCTACTTGTGTGTAAATAATAGAATCTGGGCATGTTATTATAGTGATTAGAGGAACTATATGACTAGCTATATTTGACCTAACAAATTTAAAATTAATCAACATCTTCACTCTCTTTCAAGATAATAAAATGACAATTAACTACAATAATAAACCTTAGATTATTTTAAATCCATTCGCTATTTCCCAAATTATATTTTATTTTTGCTTAGTATTTTAGTTCTTTTTGTGTTTTCTCACAAATTAGACATTATCATTATTTTATGCCAGTGTTTGTTTGAAATTATCCACAAACTAACTGGTATATTTTCTTGCCATGTTTTTTTTTTTTTTTTTTTTTTTTTTTTTTTTTTTTTTTTTTTTTTTTGTTTTTTTTTTTTTTTTTTTTTTTTTTTTTTTTTTTTTTTTTTTTTTTTGCATTTGAGATTTTTTAATCTAGAACCATTGTCTTTCTGTCTAAAATACTACATCCTTCAGAACTGTCTTTAGTAACTGGTAAGTTCTCGTTTTTGTGTCTCATTTTACTCTGATTCTTAAAAGATATATTACATGTATATACAATTCTAGGTTGGTAAATATTACTTCTTTGGCATATTTAAAAATTATTTCACTTTCTTCTGTCTTTATTTTTTGCTACAAATGAGTCCATTATGTGTCTTATAGACATTTTGTAGGTATTTAGTCTGTTTTTCTCCCTCCTGGCTGCTCTTAGGATCTCTTTTTCGTGGTCTTTAAATGTTTTATAAGTGAAGAATTCCTTCAATTCGTCCTGCATTGTGTTCACTGTGCTTTTAGAATCTAAGGATTTTTTTTCAACGATTCTGTGAAGTTATTATCCTCTATCGTTCTGACCGTTGCCTCTTTCCTATTATGTTTGGTATGGCCTCTGCAACCCTGACAAGAACATGTTAGAGCTTCTCATTTTATTTTCGATGCCTCTTAACTTCTCTTCGTGGTGTTTTTCTGCTTCTCTGAACCACACTCCAAGTTATTTCTTCAGCTTTGCATTCCACTTTAAACTTTCTCTCTTCAACTTTATGTAATCTGTTCTTTAATCTATCCATTGAGCTTTTAGTTTCATTGTTACATTATCATCTGTAGAGGTTTAAGTTCAAACAATTTTTTCATTCTTTATTTATTCCTCATCACTGTGGATTTTCTGATAGCTCAAAACAATTTTGCTCTGGTTTGTATGCATGGCCATGCACGTTTAATATATGTTTTTAAATATTAACCTATTTTTGGAACAGAAAAATAAAGATGATTCATATGCTTATGCTGCTGTTGTTCATTTGAAGGCAATATTCTTTTTCTTACCTTAAAACAAGTATTAATCTCTCCTTACCTATCTTATTCCAAAATCTGAGCTACTCATTACTACCATCTAAATGCATGTCTATTATTATTGTATAGCTTCTACTCACGAAATTGTTCTGAAACTTATTTTTTATTTAACATAAAAGATATTCTTATATCTTGAAACTTTTTAAGAATAAAATTATCTCTAGCAAGACTCTCTATTAGTGTTCTATAAATACCTTGAGGATGTAATTTGTTACACAGAAGCTGACATTTTCCTCATGTTTATTTGTTCTTATTAACAATTTTTTGAAACAAATTAATGATTACTAATTACACTTAATATCTTACCTTTGAGATATGTACTTTTTAATGATATTTTCAAATTTAACCTGTAGTAAGCTTTGTGAAACTCTGTAAATGCATATCAATATTGCCTAAAAGACTTATAAAATATAAACCTGTAAACTTGCTTATACTGTATTAGTTTATCCTGGGGAACATCAAATATACATTGAATTTTTATTTAAAAAACTATGAAAACTGCTCATTACATTTCATATATCTAAAAAAGTAAGAATTATTTGCTAAAGTAAGAAATGTATTAAATTATGGTGCATGTATATGATAAAATATTCAGCTATGAAAGATAATAATTTCTAAGAAGAATATTTAACTTTGAGAAATATGCTTATCATATGAAAAGTGATAAACACACAAAACAAAAAAACATATACTATTCCACTGTTCCTTCTGTGTCTATCTATTTATCTATCTGACAAAATCCTGGAAAGAAAACAAATACATTAAAGTGTTAACTATAATTTTTCTGCATGATGAAATTCTGATGTTATTCTTTATATTTCCATTTTTTTAAAAAACATAATAAATATATATTGAAATTATGGAAAACAGTTCACATTTTTATTATTATCACATAGCTATATTCAAAACTGGGAAATGGCAAAATTAAGAGAGGGAGACTGAAAGAGAAGGAGAAGAGAAAAAGGAATGAAGGAAGGAAGGAAAGGACGGAGAGAGGAAGAAAGAGAAGAAGGAAGGGAAAGAGGGAGGACATGGGATGCTCTCTATACTGACATATTCTGTTTTACTTTTTAATATATACAGTAAATACAAAACTAAAGGACCTGGTGTTGATCACCGCAGGCACTTAAAACTCATCAGTTCGAGTCTGCTAACATGTAGGAAAGCAAACAGCTAACCAGGGGTTCCAAATAAAAGCACAGGGCAGAAGTCAGCAAAGATCATTATGGCAATCTTCAAAGGCTGGCTCAGACCACACATTTGGTGATAGCTCACATGGTCACCATTCAAGAATTCAGAGAAGGAACAAGAAGGGGCCAGGTTTGGGATGGGGGAAGGGTGGAAGAGCTATTTCCTGTGCCAAAAACCTGTAAGCTTATGAAGAAGCTAAGTGATGTCACATTTGAAAGGGACTAAAGTAAACATTTCTGAGTTAGAGTGAGTGGTGCCAGTACATTTCTGACTTGGAATAAATCTTTTCTTTCTCTCATTTGCCATTGAAAAGTTATCTGTACCATTAATACAGAGTTACAGCCATAATATTTTGGTTACCAGAAGGAGAATCTGCTCTGATTATCTTAAGTGAAATACACGTTATTAAAAAGACACTGCTGGGTCTCTCACATGTCAAAGCCACTCTCTTTTCTAAGAGCTGCTGTTATTGTTATCTGTCTTGTGTCTCTCATTCTAGCCTCTCCATTCTGCTTTTGTCTGCAGTTGGCTTTCTCTGTTTCACTAACAGCTTCTCTTCCCTTCCCCTGCCTTGCCCTCCCTTCCCTTCCCTTCCCTTCCTTCTTCCCTTCCTTTCCCTCTTCCTTTCCCTCTTCCTTTCCCTTCCCTCTTCCCTTCCCCCTTCCCTTCCCCCTTCCCTTCCCCCTTCCCTTCCC
>NC_045436.1:173108551-173116129 GCF_002776525.5 Piliocolobus tephrosceles | reverse complement strand
CTTCCCTTCCCCCTTCCCTTCCCCCTTCCCTTCCCCCTTCCCTTCCCTTCTCTTCTCTTCTCTTCTCTTCTCTTCTCTTCTCTTCTCTTCTCTTCTCTTCTCTTCTCTTCTCTTCTCTTCCTTCAAGCTTTAGCTTCTCATAATGCCAACAATGGATCTAACTCTATTTGACTTCTTGGTTCCATGTCCACTATTCTCATCAATTCCTTCTCTCAGTGCTATTGTTCTTAATTTTTCAGAGGATTCCATCGCCAGGTTGGATCAGTGTCACCTATTGTACAATCAATGGTGGTATAAGTTATATGGGTGTAAGGGGTGGGACCTCTTGAAGGCTATGTATGAAGTATTGTCTCTCTACTAAAGTTAGTGGTTGACATATCTGCTGCATATACTTCTTAGGGAAAAAGCTATGACTGCTTGGCAAAGTTTGATTATGAGGTAGGTATCAGACACTAAGGAAGAATTAAAGAGGGACATGTTTATTGAGTATCAGAACCCATATGTATGGCAGCCACTTAATTATGTGAGCTATTAATGTTCTCACAGTGCTTTACAATTATTTAACATCTATTACTGAGCACCAGGTGCTTTGCTGTATGTCATATCATTTCATCCTTATACAAATGGTTTGGAGTTGGCATTGCTGCCTTATTTCACAAACGAAAAAAGTTAATCTTTAGGATTTCGAATCATATGTCCAAGGACACACAATAGAAATAAAATTTGAAGAAAACTCACGCTTGTCTGACTGCATTAGGTAATGTTTTTCTTAAAACCTTGGTTTAGCCTAGAGTCAAGCAGTGATTTACTGCGTGATCTGGTATAACTCACTTACGCTCCGACCTTTGTATTTTTTATCCATAAAGTAAGAATATTCTACAAAATATCTCTAGGGTCCATCTACATTATACCTTTTATGAAACTTTGATAATATTTTACTTATTATTTGGTTTTATCCCATTTTTAATCCATGTCTCCATTTTTTAAATTTTAGTAGTAATTCCAGTAAGCACACTAGAAATAAATATTGGTAATAAAAAGGACAGATTATCTGCATTAAAATAATAAAATGGTGGTTCCAACTTCACCATTAGTAACTCAAGATTTTAAATATACAGCATCAAAACTATGAACAAATCATAGATTACTTCAATAAAAATTAGCCAACATAAGCTGGTGCTTTCTTCCTTTTCCGCAGCTGCTGAGACACTAAGAAGAATCAGACGCAGACTGCTCTATTGAGCAAGTGTTTCTTGGACATACGAGTAAATGTGGATGAAAGGATGGGACATTAGAAAGAGCAGACAATGTTTGCAGGATTTGAAAAAGCTTCCTAAAAGGAGTAGCATTTGAAATGTGTTTTGAACATATTAGCCAAGAATAATTATTCATCAAAATTAGTAATAATCACTATACATTTTAAAGAAAAACCAAATGAACTCTTTAAGTTGATTTGAAATAACTTGATTTTCACATTTTATATTTTTTACATAAGTCTAAGGTCCTTAACATAGAAGAATGTTTGTAAACAGCAGCACTTAGAGACAAAACTTAGAGAATTCTGATTCCAAGACTCAAACCCAGACACTTCCTTGCGGGAGAGCTCATTCAGAACCAGAGTGCAGCTGCAAGGCTGTTTCCCTTGACTTGTGTGGCACAGAGCTGAGAGAGTGTAAAGGACGGGAAGTGATGTGGAACCGGAATTCAGAATGATCCAGGTCCCACTGCAGTAAAAGTCTGCCTGAGAAGCAGCTGAGTACATAAAAGCTCATAAAGAAAACCAAAACAATGATATTCCCCATTGTGACTGTTTAGTCTTTCTGTAGAGACTCATGGGGTCCTGGCTATTATCTATTTTTAATATCACTTGACCTGAAAATTTATGCTACCATCTGGTAGAAGAGGAACATTTTTTTCTCTAATGTGAATATGGATGAAGAAAAATGATGAGGGAAGAGTCATAGAATAAGTCACTTAGTTTTTGACATTTTAAACGTAACTAGACACATTAGATATTCTAACCAACAGATCAATTATTTGGTGTGCATCTACTATACTATACTTCTTACATTAGATATTCTAACCAACAGATCAATTATTTGGTGTGCATCTACTATACTATACTTCTTACCCTGTGACACTGAAATTTCTTTCTTTCTTTTCTTTTCTTTTTTTTTTTTTTTGAGATGGAATCTCACTCTTTCGCCCAGTTTGGAGTGCAGTGGCGCAATCTCAGCTCACTGCAAGCTCTGCCTCCTGTGTTCAAGCAATTCTCCTGCCTCAGCCTCCTGAGTAGCTGGGACTACAGGCACGTGCTACCATGCCCAGCTATTTTTTCTTTTTCTTTTTTCATTTTTATTTTTAGTAGAGACGGGGTTTCACCATGTTAGCCAGGATGGTCTCAATCTCCTGACCTCGTGATCTGCTCACCTTGGCCTCCCCAAAGTGCTGGGATTACCGTGCCCAGATATTTTTTTGTTTTGTTTTGTTTTGTCTGGTTTTGTTTTGAGACAGAGTCTTGCTCTGTCACCCAGACCAGAGTGCAGTGGCATAATCTCAGCTCACTGCAACCTCTGCCTCCTGGGTTCAAGAGATTCTTGTGCCTCAGCCTGCTGAGTAGCTGGAACTACAGGCACCTGCCACCACACCAGGCTAATTTGTGCATTTTTAGTAGAGACAAGGTTTCAGCATGTTGGCCAGGCTGGTCTCGAACTCCTGGCCTCAAGTGATGCACCTGCCTCGGTCTCCCAAAGTGCTGGGATTACAGGTGTGAGCCACTGTGTCTAGCCCCTGTGTCACTGAATTTTCAAGTGGAAAAGTGTTGAATCTAATACTCTGTTGTATATATATTATCTTTTTTTAAAAAAATAGAAAATAAAACTTCCTTTTTCAAAGTTATTGCTAATTGTTTTATTTATTTCATTCTGACTTACCACCATTTCCTCACCTTTCATTTGAATCAGTCAGACAATTATGCCTTTCTACAGGAACTGAGCTACCAATCTCATGGAATTCAACTTAATATTCACAATTCAATCATTCAATCAAGAGTGCAGTGTAGGGGCCTAATAATTGCCAGGGGTTCTGTTGGATGCCCGCCATATATAAGCTCTTACTGATGCCATCAGGGATTTCAGAGCCAAAGAATCAGGTGAATAATTTAGGATGCAATTGTATGTGCATATGTGCGGTACAAAGCACACACCTGGTTCATAGGTGTTACAGCACAGGGAGAGATGAAATGTGTTGGATCAAAAGAAGTTGGGGGGTGAGGTGGTGACTAGTGCATCATGCTCAGAGAAGTTCTCTTGGAGGAAATAATATTTGTGCAAGAGCTGTAAATATAGACAGTAATTTGCCAAGTGACAAGGGAGAAAGGTCACACAACTCTAATGACCAGAATTGACATTTTCATCTTACGTTTCCATTAAATTAACCATTTAGACTGTACAATAAAAGTCACAATGTGAATGTAGAAGACTCAAGTATCCAGTGTGCCAGACTGACATCAGACATACCCTGAAGCCAGTTTTCACCAAGTGCTGTTCTGCCTTGTGTTTCCCTGTGTTGCAGTGATGAAATGGGATCTATCCCTCTTCCAACGATCCCTTTCCGTGGAAAGAACTACCTTAGCACCACCCCTCTGTCTTCTTTTTAGCTCTAGGAAGAGGAAGTGACTATCTAATTGGTGATTTAATTACCATGTGACCTAGCAATCCCACCTCTGGGTATATAGCTAAAGGAATAGAAATCAGGATCTGGAAGACGTATCTATCTGCACTCATATTAATTACAGCATTATTCACAAAAGCCAAGACATAGAAACAACCTAAAAGCCCACCGATAGATGAAAGGACAAAGAAAATGGGGCATATACATACTATGAAATATTACTCAGCCTTAAAGAGGAAGGAAATCCTGCCATTTGCAACAACACGGATGAACCTGGAGGACATTATGCTAAGTGAAATAAGCCAGACACAGAAAGAAAAGTACAAAATGATTCTAATTTATAAGATGAAACAGAAATAGTCAAACTTATAGAACTAGAGAGTAGAATGGTACTTTATTTAATTAAAATATGCATTTTTATTTTATTAATATTTTAATTAAATATAGGGGAGCTGGGGATGGGGGAAATGAGGAGGTTTCATTTAAAGGGTACACAGTTTCTGTTACATTAATACAAGATGAGTAATCCTACATGAATCTGTATAACACAGTGTCTATAGTTAACAACACTGTATTCACACTTAAAAATGTGGTAAGAAAGTAGATCTTATGGTAAGTTTATCACAAAATCAATAATTATAATGAAGATGGTAGGAGAAAACTTTTGGAGGGTATGGGTAGGTTTATTGCATAGATTGCATAGATCGGGTTGACAGTCATGAATGTGTACTTACCTCCAAACTCATCAAGTTGTATGCATTAAATATATACAGCTTTCCTTTTTGAGTGTCAATTAAGCCTCAATAAAATGGTTTAAAAATAAATAAAGATAAAAACTACAGGATGCAGTACAAAGAACAACAAAAAAGAACCTGGGTGTGTGTGGCTAGCTCCCTTTCTTTTTTCTTCTGCTTTGTGTAGTGCAGAGCTCATGACTTCCTGTCATCCCTTGTGCTGGTGGTCTATGAATCAGCCTGAAGCTGGAGTGCAGCAATACAGAGTCATATGCCCAAACAGAGGGACTACATTTTTCTTATATGAGCTTTATTGGTTACAGAAGTGATATTTTGGCCAATATCTGCCTTACTCCTTTGCATTATATTTCAACTGATTCAGAATGTATGTATGTTTTTTAATCATCTTAATCTGGTCTTCTGATAGTAAAAGTAACATAAAAATGCAGTTATGTGCTTTGATCTTGAGTGAAATAATCCTGGTGTGAGCCCCTATTCTAACACCTCTTACTCAGCACATTTTGGAAAGTTGCTGAATGTCTTTGAGCTTCAGCCTCCTCGTTTATAATATGGAGATACTTAAAATGATAAACTGGCCAGTCCCTTTTAGCCAACAGGACTTCTAGCAAGTTTCCAATGTTTCTTACCACTCATTCATTCTTTCACTCTTTCTTTCTTTCAGTATAGAAGAGTAGGTAGAGCATAAACTTTGGAACCAGACGGGGTGGATTTGAATATTGGCTCTGTCACTTGAGCCATGACTTTGACAAGTTTTATAATTTCTATGTATTTCAGTCACTCCATTGGTAATTTCAGGATAATAATGTCTATATCTGAGAATTGTTGTTAGGATTAAATAGGCTAATATTTTTAAAGTGCATAGAAGATTGTTATTAAATATAAAAATACAATGCATATTTTAATTAAATAAACTAAGTAAAAAATTGAAACGAATATTGGGCTATGGGCTGCTAAAGGCACAAAGAAAGAAAAACGAAACAAACTTTACAATTAAGGAATTTAGTATATTTAAAACTAACAAAATTTTGTGGTAGTGGATAAATATTCAAACTCTGAGCTGCCCAGGAAAGCAATTTCTTCCAGATAGATTTACTCACCTACTAACCACCTCACCTCATCAGGAGCTGCTGGAGAGAGTAGACTGCGTGGCTCCCCAGCATACCATTGAAACTGGTTACACAGCTTCTCCAAGGTGAGTCTAATGTGCTTGTGGTTCACATCCTAGTCACAGGAAACACCTGTGCCTCCCAGATTATCACTAACTTCATCCACGTGATGCTCTGTAGAGCCTTCAGTCAGGTGCACGCCCTTATTCTGTAATCCTTTAAACTTGTTACTAATGGTCAGCAAACTCTCTGACATCCTCAACCATTTCTCAAACACTTACTGAATCTGACGTCCCCTGACATTGCCATTCTGGTCATAGTAAGTTCTCTTATTCCACCTGTTCAAAAAGCAGTTCCTTGACCAGATGCTTTTGGGACATCTCTTACCACTGGGTGAGCAGCAATTTCTAGTAAAGAATGGTTATTCTCTAACATCCCAGGAAACACTGCAGGAAACATAAGTGACCTCTTTCCTACACTTTGCTCTTCCAAATGATATTTGCCGCATTTTTCTTCAAATCCCAAGATCCTTGGATGCTTGTGACAGCAGATTTTACTGCCCATTGCCTTTCATGATTGCTGCCCTCCAAGAGTCCCTGTTTACTTCTCCAAATTGATTATTTTAGCACCTGACCCATTGTATTTTTTGTCCCACTCTTATTGCCATTCTTGTGTAGCTGGTCTTCCTCATTTCTGTAGGTGATCCCACACCAACGTCTCCCTGGCTGTAGGAGCAACCTATATTATGCAACCTACTTCCATGATTTCAATAGTGGCACTGTCTCTGAAATATCAAGCGTAAGCACACTACCCATGACCACCACCTACCATCATTCCAGATTCGCCTCTCCCATGATCCATCTTCCATCTCTAACTACTTTTTTCTTTCACTGAAAATTCAATCTTTTGGCCATTTTCTGATTACTAACCACCCACCTTGCCCTTATTTCCTCCCTTGCAGCTTAGATTCCATTGTCCATCGTTAAAATTCTTCTTTATAAACACTTCTACCCTCCTGGATTTTTCTTTCCTCCTGTAAAAATTTAAATTCTTGGTAAAGAAAATAATTGTCTATTCTTCCTGCACCTAAGTAGTGGATTATTGCTAGAAAACAACAATGGCATAGAATTATGCTGTATGTATGGTCTTATAGTCCATTAATAATTAAAATTCTAGATCCTATTATTTCAATAAATTATGTCATATTTCCCAAGTACGTTTGATTTTCCAATCTCCAAAGAATTATTATTTCATAGCTCCTTTTTCTTTTCAAATCTCCTATAGGCATTTCTGTCTTCATTCTCTCCTGATGACTTTACCTCTTTCTTATTTATATGAGTAATCGAAGAGGACCTTTTACATTTTGCCTTCAATATAGTCATTTTTTTCTATTGTTATAGATGAAGAGACCCTGCTTCTAGCAAAAGCCAATTGTTTTATTTTTTCTGAATCCCATCTTTTTCCTCCACTTTACCTTTGTATCTTTTTTATTTTTTATCTTTTTTCATTTATATTCAGTCATTTCCATGAGTATGTAAACATGACTTAGTATGTCACATGTTTTAAAATATTTCTGTACTGAACACACATTTCCCACCCATTACTATTCTATATCTCTGCAAGATTTTACAGCAGAATTTCTGAAAGGCCTTGTCTTTCATAGCTGTTGCTATAACTTCAACTCAGAATATCCCCACAACTTCTACTTCTCACAATAATGCCACTCACAATCCTTATCAGTACAGAAACTACCCTAATTGAGAAGATTTTACTTTACATTTCCTCTTAAAACATTTGGATCACGAGGTCAGGAGATCGAGACCATCCTGGCTAACACGGTGAAACCCCGTCTCTACTAAAAATACAAAAAACTAGCCGGGTGAGGTGGTGGGCGCCTGTAGTCCCAGCTACTCGGGAGGCTGAGGCAGGAGAATGGCGTAAACCTGGGAGGCGGAGCTTGCAGTCAGCTGAGATCGGCCACTGCACTCCAGCCCGGGTGACAGAGCAAGACTCCGTCTCAAAAAAAAAAAAAAAAAAAAAAAAAA
>NC_045436.1:173095665-173108451 GCF_002776525.5 Piliocolobus tephrosceles | reverse complement strand
ATAAATAAATAAGGTTGTATCAAAAGTGTTGTGTGGTTTTTTTTTTTTTTTCCTATGTACTGTTTTCTAGTCCCCTTTTATGTCCTCCTTTCTATTCCAACTAGTCAAATGAACTGCCCTTGCCAAGGTGATCCCCTAGCGTCAGAACTTTGTTAAATAAATGTTTCTTCTTTATTTTTCATTTTGATCTCTTATCAATTTTTGATATACTTGACAACTCCATCTTCAGTTAAGCACTTGCCTCTCTTGGATTGTGTGGCACTTCTTTATTCCAGTTTTACTCCTAATTGACTTGCCTTTTCTTGGCTTCATTTGATGGCACTCTATGTATTGGCTTCCCTGTTCTCTCTCCTGGGCATCTTCTCTTTCTGTGTACTCTCTGTAGGTTATCTCAGCAATCCCTGTGGTTTTAAATAGTATCTGTAGGCTAAATCTCTAACCCTGCTTCTACCTCTGCATTTTTCTTCAAAACCCCAAGATCACTGGATGTTTGTGACCCCAGATTTTACTATCCACTTCCTTTCACCATTGCTCCTCTCAAGGATACCGTTTAGCTCTACTTGTAACTTCCTATAGCTTCACACTTCTTTTTTATTTCCACTTAAATTTCTAATAATCATTTTACACTTACCATGATCAAAGTAGAAAATCTACTTTTCCCCCCAGAATCTGCCTATTCTTCACACTTCATCATCTGACTGAATGACTTCAGCAGTTCCAGGTTTTTCAAGGCAAAAACCTAGGAGTTATATTTGATTTGTCTCCTTTTAAATCCAATATATTAACAAGTCTTGTCAAATTTACTTCAAAACATATCCCAATCCCATGCAATCCTCACAACCTCTACTAGTAGCACTCATTTTCTCACCATTGTTATCTCTCATGTGACTCCTAAAACAGTCTCCTAACACAAGTCTCATATTTTCTCATGTCTCTTACATTCTGTTCCCCAAACAGTACACAAAGTGATATTTTAGAACTTCAAATGTAAATTTAACATTCTCCTATTGAAGTCTTCCCATGAATCCCCATTTTGCCCTACTTCACAAACTCTCCAGTTAGCTGAGTCCTGCCTCCTTCACCTTAGTCCATAACATTATTCTCCTAATCCGCCAGTTAGAACTAAGTGGTTCTTCTCTGATGTATCTGGCATTCCAAACTCATTCATTCTCTAGACCATCTACATTACAGTCCCACTCACATTCCTATTCCATATAGAAACTACCCTGGTTTAAAATATTTTACTTTATATTTATTCTTGAAAGATTTGGGTTTAGAGTTTTTTTCCTTATGCATGCATGCATACATATATATTATATATACACACACACACATAGGGATAGTTTTACATAAATAAATAAATAGGCAGGGTGCAGTGGAGCATGCCTACAGTTACAGATATTCATGAGGCAAATAAAGGAAAATTGATGTATCTCAGGAATTTGAGGCCAGCCTGGGCAACACAGCAAGACACCATCTCTAAAACGTTTTTAATTAAAAATAAATAAATAAGATTATATAATGTGCTGTGCTTT
Organism: Piliocolobus tephrosceles; assembly: GCF_002776525.5. Classification (NCBI taxonomy): domain Eukaryota; kingdom Metazoa; phylum Chordata; class Mammalia; order Primates; family Cercopithecidae; genus Piliocolobus; species Piliocolobus tephrosceles. The sequence continues at coordinate 173,106,916 of NC_045436.1, read as the reverse complement.
TTCTACATACTTTGCTTTCTTGCATTCTATCCCTTTCTTCTTTCTCTCTGTTGACCTTCTCTACCTCCCTAACAGAAGGCTTGGGCAATGTGGTCAACTGCTTTTAAAAAGTGACTCAAATTCTTCACTTCTTTCTGTGTCTGCCCTTTTCGCAATGTGTCTTTGCAGCCTTGCTCATCACCACATGGAGATGATTCCCCTTGCTTTGAATCTTGACTGGCCTTGTGATTTACTTTGACTAGCAGAACATGGCAAAAGGAATGGTGTACACCTTCCAAACTTAGCTCTCAAGAGGCCTGTGTACTTCCCTTTGACCTCTTAGACTCAACTGACTACGTGGAAAGCCTGAGTAAGTCTATTAGAGGATGAGGGACCACGTAGAATAGAATCACCCTAGACCAGCCATCCTGCACCCTCTAGCCCCAGCTGACCCACCTACTGACCTCAGCTGCATAATGAGCTCAACTGAGATCAGCCTAGCCCAAGACAGACCTAAAAAATGGTCTGTGGATTCATGAGCAATAATACATTTTTAAAAATTTTTATTTTACTTAAAGTTCTGGGGTACATGTGCAGAAAGTCCAGGTTTATAGGACATGGATGAAGCTAGAAACCATCATTCTCAGCAAACTAACACAGGAACAGAAAACCAAACACTGCATGTTCTCACTCATAAGTGAGAGCTGAACAATGAAAACACATGGACACAGGGAGGGGAACATCACACACTGGGGCCTGTCAGGTGGTGGGAGAGGAAAGGAGAGGGAGAGCATTAGGACAAATGCCTAGTGCATGCCGGGCTTAAAACCTAGATGATGGGTTGATGGGTGCAGCAAACCACCATCGCACATGTATACCTATGTAATAATACATTTTTATTGTTTTAAGCTATTTGGTTTTGCAGTCTTTTATAATACAGCATTATTGTGACAAAAAATACTGGTTCAATCAGAGAAAGGAAAAGCATTCTGGTTATTTCATTAGGAGAAAATTTATCACATGGAGTTAGATGTTCCCAAAACTACTGGAGGGGCTTGGGGAGAACCATGACCAGTCAGGAAATCAGCAAGTGCAGGAATAACAGAAACCACTCACTTATTCACGTTCTCAGCTGCTTGTCCAGCAAAGGAAATGGTTTTCAGGAGCTTTCCAGAAGCAAGGCAAAATTCACAATGCAGTCTGTCCACCTGATGCTCTCCAAGGTTAATAATGGTTTCTTTTTATCTTCTGGATAGGATACAAATGCCTCCCATTTGCAGAGCCTAAACTGAAACACTGCTGACAGGGCTGCAGATAGTTGAGATTAGTCATAGCTAATTTTTTGTTCAGTCCTTCTTCATCTCTATCGTTTATATCTTAATTTATGTAAATAATTTATAAACTCTTCTGTATTGGCTCTATGTTCATGTAATTATAAAGGGACAAATATATTCTTCCACATCTAAAAACAGACATATGCACGAACCTATAAATATATAGGGCAATGCTGTCACTATTTTATACAAACTGAACTATAGTCAAGGCCTTGGGAGCCCACCCCTTGCATCAGTGAGGCCTGGATGTGAGACATGCAGTTAAAGAAAATTATTTTGGAGCTTGAAGATTTAATGATTGCCCGGCTGGGTTTCAGACATGTATTGGTTATGTAACCTCCCCACCCCTCTTTTTTTGGCTGATTTCTCCTCTTGGAATGAGTGTATTTACCCAATGCCTGCACTCTCATTTTGTCTTAGAAGTAACTAAACTGCTTTTGGTTCTATAGGCTCATAGATGGAAGGACCTTGCCTTGTCTCAGATGAGACTTTGGACTGTGGACTTTTGAGTTAATGCTGAAATGAGTTAAAATTTGGGGACTGTAGAGAAAGGAGAACTGTATTTTGCCATGTAAAAAGAACATGAGATTTTGGAGGGGGAAGGGGAGGAATGATATGGTTTGGATTTGTGTCCCCATCCAAATCTCATGTCTAAGTGTAATCCCCAGTGTCGGAGGAAGGTCCGGACGGGAGGTGATTGGATCATGAGGGCAGATTTCCCCCTTGCTATTCCTGTGATAGTGGTTGAGTTCTCATGAGATCTGATTGTTTAAAGGTGTGTAGTGCCTCTTCCTTCTCTCTCTTTCTCCTTCTCCAGCCATGTAGGAGGTGGTTTCTTCCCCTTTGCCTTCCACCATGATTGTAAGTTTCCTGAGCCTCTCCAGCCATGCCTTCTGTACAGCCTGCAGAACCATGAGCCAATTAAACCTCTTTTCTTTATGTTACCCAGTCTCAAGTAGGTCTTTACAGCAATGCGAGAACAGATTAATACAAACTATAATACACATATTACACTACATCTTGCTTCTCACTTTAAAAACCTTGTGAAATGTCTTTTAGTAAACTAATATAACCCTAATTTACTCCTTTTGTTGGAGTACTGTATTTATTGGTTTAAACAGCTAAGTCAAATTTTCAACTTTTCATAAACTGTTAATACTTTTCCATTTTTCCCATTATAAAGAGTCTGCAATAGACTTATTTTCACACATTGTTATTTAATTGTTAAAAAGTATAGTCCAAGCTGGGCATGGTGGCTCACGCCTGTAATCCCAGCACTTTGGGAGGCCAAGGTGAGTGGATCACTTGAGGTCAGAAGTTCAAGGCCAGCCTGGCAAACATGGTGAAACCCTGTCTGTATTAAAATACAAAATTAGCCAGGTGTGGTGGCACATGCCTGTAGTCCCAGTTACTCAGGCAGCTGAGGCAGGAGAATAGCTTGAACTAGGTGGTGGAGGTTGCAGTGAGCCTATATCATGCCACTAGGTGTCAGAGGGACTCAAAAAAAAAAAAAAAAAAAAAAAAAAAAAAAGAAAAGAATAGACCAAAGATGGAATTCCAAAGATGGAATTGTTTCATTGAAAGTCATATGTATATTTTACTAAATGTTTCCAGTTTGCCTTTCCAAGAGAGCATTATAATTCACATCCATTGATTTTATGTGAATATAATTTATATTCTTGAAAAAAATAAATATTATCAATAATATCTGGCATATATAATTTCATAATAATAAATGGAAAATACTATCTCATATGCTCTAATCTTCATTTACCCATCCACAAAGGAGTTGCATATGTCTGCTGGTTATTTGAATTTGATATATATATGTTTAACATGGTGTTAAAATTCATTAACACAGAGTTTAGAAATGCAATGCAAGCCCTGAGCTATGCTGCTTGTGTTTAAATCCTGTGAGATTTTTTTTTTTTTTGAGTTTTGTTAGTCAGATTTTTCTATTAAGTTGCTGAATTCATAAAATTCCCTAAGGATGCATCCGTGATTTTTATTATCAGAGATGTTTAGGAAAAACTGGAATTCACCCGAAGTCTCTCCACCAGTTACAATGATAAAAACAGAAGCAGTGAGAAAATAATAATCACCCTTGTTCTCTTTCCTCTTTATTCATTTCAATTTTGAGGTCTCTCTTCTGAATAATTTGTTGTTTGATTATAGTCCTTGCTTTAGTAATTTCTTCGGTGGTATTAGTAGGTGGTAAGCTCTGAATATTTTAGTAGCTGCAAATATCATTTCCATTCCCCTATTGGGGTGATGGAATATGGTTAGTGAGAGTCAGTACTTTTCTCATAAATATTTATAGCTATTATTCTACTATCTTCTATTTTCTACTCTTTGCTTTACATTGTCCAATGACCAAACTGGTTTGTTGATTTTTTTGTATAGCTCAATTGCCCTTTGTTTCTGAAAGTGGGGGTGTCTTTGTTTCTGGAGTCTACATTTTCAACTATCTCTCTGTCTATTCATCTACCTTTTCATCTTTATCCCTAAAGTGCATAAATTTTATCAGGATATGCCTAGGCATGTATCGTCTTTTATCATACTATTCATTCTACAGATTCGAGTCTTTCTCCTACTCAAAAGAAAAATTTCTTCATGTCATGTGCTTGATTATTTTCCATATGTTTATTTGATGTGATGTAGAAACCTTATTTGCACTGTAGGTCCTTCATGTCTCTTATTATTTCCCTTATGATGTCTATCTCTTTGGATTCTGAGGGTACACTAAAAATTAAAGCAGCACTAAATCATAATTATACAAATGAAATATAATTACATGTAATTGTACTATTTACATGATAAATCCAAGATTAATTAAAATATAATATTTAAAGTCAATGACATGAAATTTGTGCTAGAATTGGAATATAGGGAAAATGTAAATGTGTGATTAATGTCTTCAATCTTGTCAGTGTTTTTTGTGACAATAAAAAACTCATTTACAGATTATTATCAAGTCTAAAATTGAGGTCAGCCCATAGACAAACGATGGTTTAATCAACCCTTCAACCTCATTTTGTGTTCAGTTTTAAGATGAACAAAGTACTGTGGGTGACTGGTTTGAAAAAAGTCTTCACAAAGAAAGGGTTAGATACCTGGGCATTGACATTTGAATAGAAGTTTGTTGAGATGTCCTCTCCATGTTTGGCTTACTGCTGCTTGCTCTGATCCAGAGCAACCATACCCATGGCTTACTGCTTTGTGTTAATAAATATCTAACAGTTTACTATATATTTTCATGTAGGATGATGGCATGATTCGAGAAGTCATTCAGATCTATTATCTATTCACTACAGCTTTCAGGCTATGAACTAATGCCATCATTGAGCCTGGTGTTGCCCAATGTACAAAGAGACTTTGGCAGGGATAGGAGGGATTTACAAGAAGAACAGCCGCATTAAGGAATGTTTTTGAGCCACTGCTGCCGTCCCCTCTCCTCACCATTTCCACCTTTCCTGCCACTCTATGAGTTTTCTAAATGTATTTTTAATTTTAATGGAATATATTAACTGATTTTATGACAGTCAAAACATTGTTAATAAATGAAAATATTTTAATGTAATGAATATATACATATATGCCATCTCATTTCAAAAATGACATTGATGAGTTACAAAAATACAAATTATATGGCAAGAGAAAAAAAAAAACCTTATAATTAAACAGTAAAATGAAGCAATAGAGAGCTTATGAACAGAAATACATGCCCAAAGGTTTTTATTCATTCATAGAAATAAAATGCTGACTGAAATTGTGTCTTAGAGCTTACTAGCATACAACGCAAAAAGGCAATAGCTGCGTATTGTAATACTTCTTCTCTTTCTTGCTCCCGTTGCTAACCATTTATCAAGTCCTGACAATTTTACTTCTTGTAATGAATCCATACACATCTCCTCAGCTTCTCCACAACTGTCTGAGCACCAGTTAGTGGTGTCTCTTGCTCAGCTTATGACAACAACCTCATCTGTATTTACCATGTAACACTCTGATCTAGCCACAACCTATTTACTTTCACTTAATAAGCAGCAAGGCTTATTTAAGGATGCAAATCTAATCCTGCCTTTCCCTTGATTAAAATCTGCTAGCACCTTCTTTTTGAATAGGGAATAAAAGCTTACAAGGCTTTTGAAGTTCTGGTCCCACCTCTTTCCCAAGCGTTTTGTTGTTGTTGTTGTTGTTTTTTGAGACGGAGTTTTGCTCTTGCTGCCCAGGCTGGAGTGCAATGGCGAGATCTCGTCTCACCACGACTTCTGCCTCCCGGAGTCAAGCCACTCTCCTGCCTCAGCCTCCCGCGTACCTGGGATTACAGGCATGAGCCACCACGCCCGGCCTAATTTTGTGTTTTTAGTAGAGACAGGGTTTCTCCGTGTTGGTCAGGCTGGTCTCGAATTCCCGACCTCGCATGATCCGCCAGTCTCAGCCTCCCAAAGTGCTTGGATAACAGGCGTGAGCCACTACGCCCACGCTATTTCCCAAGTGTCTTAACCACCTCTACCATCTCTCTAGCCTCCAGTCTTGTCTGTTAATACCTCAGCAGGGCCAAATTCTCTCTTCATACAGGTATTTTCTGTGCTTAGAGTGTGTTTCTCTATCCGCCCTCCAAATCCCAATACTCCCTCCTCATCGTGCCAATTTTGTCTCTAGCCTAAGGCCATGAGGGAGGCCCCTGCGGGAAGATTAGTTTTTCCGGGTTGTGCTCCCATAGCAGCATGCTTTCTCCCACTGCATATCCTTCCCACTAGACTCTAAACTCCATTCATGCGGAGACCATACGGAGTTTTCTTTACCACTGTAACCTGCATATCTGTCACATTACCTGAGATTTAGTAGGAGCTCAAACTCATGTTTGTTACATGCATGAATGAATAAATGACTGAATGAATAAATGAACACCTACATGTCTTATTTCAAGAGTCATAAACTGTAAAGTGATTGGAGTGTCAATCTTTTGCTAAAGAAACACTTTGAAGAATTAGAAACTCAAGATCTAAAGAGGGGAGACTGCAGTCTTCTCTTTCTGGCATTCCCTTCATTTTTCTTCCTTTGGTGGTCCACTTGGACTGCAGCCATGAGTCTCTGGTGCCAATTTGTCTCACATTATGAACTGATGTGCTCCATAAAGCAGCCATAATATGCTGGAATATGGCTCCTGGGCTTTCACGTTCACCGTGAGAACCTCCTGCTCTGATTACATAGCATCTTTATTATTTACTCAGAGTTATGGAGCCCCAGGTCAAGACAAGTTAGAGATTTGCTCTTCAGAGCAAATTTGACTCTATTGCTACTTAAACATGCCATTTCTACTTCAGTTATCAGAGACTTTCACCACTATATGTCTTATCTGCAACCACTGGGAGAGTATTTCAATACAGCAAATATTTATAGAGTGCCTCATATAGACTCAGACTTCAGTGGGTCTGTAGAGACTGCCTAGTCAAGCTTTCTTATTTTACAGAGTTGGTAACAGAGCCCTGGTGAAAAACCGGGAGTTCTGCTCTCCAGTCCATTATTCTCTACACATGCAAGAAATACAAAATATAAAAATAATTGAGGTGCTCTCCTTGTCTCAGATAGCTTACATATTGGCAAAGGAGGGGGTCAAACAAGTAAATTGGCAGCATTAACTGCCCAACAGTGATTGGCATGTAGTAGGGAGATAATAACGCTCTCTTAAATAAATGGACAATGACATGAATGAATTAGCTGACACATCAATCAAAAAGTCATATAGTATGATACTTCCAAGAGCTCTTTATATTTATGTGACTGTTCATTATTAACTGCCCCATCTGTATATTAAGTTAATGAGAAGGAACAGTTTTTATAATGTGCTTACTATTGGATCCTCCATGCCTCACAGGGTACAAAGAACGTAGAACAGTTCATGTTCATTATTTGTGCATTTCATATTTGAGGATTCACCTACTGACTAAAATTAATTTGTAATCTCAAAATCAATACTTACGGTGCTTTGCTTTCACAGTCAGTCTCAGACATGCACAGAGGGTAAAATTTGAGTCTCCTGACACACAGTCTTGGTTTCTTAGCCAAGTTCAACAGAAGGTGACACTCTGCCTTCTTCTTTCAGCTCTTGTACTATAGACAAGTGTTTTGCTCATCATCTACTTAGTGACTGTGTTATGCAATTATGTGTGTTTTGTTGGTGATTTATTTATATCAATAACTCCAAAGTAAGGTGCTGTCTAGTGTTCCTAAGTGCAAGAAGGCTGTAATGTGCCTTATGGAGAAAACATCATGCATTAGATACGTTTGATCAGGCGTGAGTTACGGTGCTGTTGGCTGTGAGTTCAGTGTTAATGCAACAACAGTACACAATTAGTAAAGTGTCTTTAAAGAAAATGCTCAGAAAACAAAGATTATATATTGAATGGTTGGTGAAAATCTTGTGACCAGAGGCTTGCAGAAACCTAACTCTGTATTTGCCCTAAAAGCAATGGTTCAGCATTCATGAATTCAGTGTTTGAGAATGTAACTCCTGTTGATATTGAGAACTGGCTCTCTGTGCTTAGTAAGTACAAAAGAAGAAGGAAAGAAGGAAGTCTACCAGTGGCAAGATGAACAGTACTCTGTGAGAAGAGAGAAGACTTAAAGTGTCATATACAATACCTCTGACCTACACCTACCTGATAATTATGGTCTTCCTTCAGTATCCTCCAAGTATTGTTTCCAGGGCAATCACTGATAATAAGACCCTTGGATGCTGAAGTATCTTATATAAAATCATATAATCTTTGCATATAATTGACACACATCCTTCTATGTACTTTACATCATCTCTAGGTTACTTATAAAACCTAATACAATGTAAATATGCTATGTAAATAGTTGCCATACTGTATTGGTTTTTAATTTGTATTACTTTTTGTGTTCCTATTGTTTTCTTTCTTCTCCAAATACCTTTGATCCGCTGTTGGTTAAATCTGCAAATGTGGACCCCGGGATACTGAGGGCTGACTGTATTGCGCAGGGACGGCATCTAGGAAGGCATACCATGATGAGAGGGTGGTATCAGTCTCCAAGAGTTCGTGCTCACAGCAGAGTCCACATAAGTCATTAGGCAAACCACGTGCTACCCAAGTTCATAGCTATGCTTTCCAGATTTGAGCTGTGTGATTTTAGGGAAGTTTAAATAAAATAATAAACATAAAACATCTAGGGCCTGAAATAAATTCAGCATGTAATAAATATCAGCTACTTTTTATTTTGTTTTATTTCAACTAATTTTTGTTGTTGTTGTTGTTGTTTGAGACAGAATCTCATTCTGTCACCCAGGCTGGAGTGCAGTGGGACAATCAAAACTCACTGCAGTATCAATATCCTGGGATCAAGAAATCTGTAGAGACAGGATCTCGCCGTGTTACTCAGGCTGGTCTCAAACTCCTGGGCTTAAACCATCCTCCCTCTTTACCTTCGGCAAGTGCTGGCATTATGGGAATGGATCACCCTGCGTGGCCCTCAATTGATTTTTTTAAATCAGCGGTTTTATATTGTAGCTAAACATTTTTGCTGAGGTATATTTCCCAATTTAAAAATCTAATTCTGCATCCAAATCCACTTTATGTCTGCATATGCCATGAGGCTTTTTCTAATGGTCCGCACTCTTGATGTTAATCCAGCTTCTTATTTGCCATTTTGAAAATTGGGTCCCCTAAGACTTCACTACTATAAATAGTTTGATTTTCATCCCACACAGATCTTGGCAGCATAGTGTCACTCTTGATTGCTCTGTCCTTGAAAGTTAAATGCAATTTTAGTGAATATTTGCCATTTTGTGAGGTCAAATAATTTGGCAACAGGGCAGTGATTCTAGAATTTTCTGCCACTTCATTTGAGCCGAGAAATAACAGTTCCCTCCTTTTATTATTATTCTTGTATTAATTTTTTAAAGGAGTGAAAAATCAAAGGAGAGAACCTTTGATTTTTTTAATTTAATTTAATTTTTATATTATTATTATTATTACTTTTATATATTTTTTGAGACAGAGTCTCACACTGTCACCCGGGCTGGAGTGCAATGGCAGGATCTCAGCTTACTGCTATGGTGGGATTTCAGCTCACTGCAACCTCCGCCTCCCAGGTTCAAGCAATTCAGCCTCCTGAGTAGCTGGGATTACAGGTACCCACCACCATACCTGGCTAATTTTTGCCTTTTTAATAGAGACACGGTTTCGCTATGTTGGCCAGGCTGGTCTTGAACTCCTGACCTTGTGATCCACCTGCTTCAGCCTCCCAAAGTGCTGGGATTATAGGCGTGAGCCACTGCTCCAGGCCTTTAATTGTATTTTTAATTGACAAATAATAGTTGCATGCTTGCCATTAAAGAGCTATGTCTAAAGGTCATTTTTACCTTCTTAGTTATTTAGTCCTACAGAAACTGAAAAAGGAAAGAAAGGAGAAAGAAAGAAAGAAAGAAAGAAAGAAAGAAAGAAAGAAAGAAAGAAAGAAAGAAAGAAAGAAAGAAAGAAAGAAAGAAAGAAGAAAGGAAAAGAAAGGAGAAAGAGAAAGAGAGAAAGAAAGAAAGAGAGAAAGAAGAAAGAAAGGAGAAAGAAAGAGAGAAAAAGAGAAAAGAAAGAAGAAAGAAAGAAAGAAGAAAGGAGAAAAAGAAAGAAAGAAAGAAGAAAGAAAGAAGAAAGAAAGAAAGAAAGAAAGAAGAAAGGAGAAAGAAAGAAAGGAGAAAGAAAGAAAAAGAAAGAGAAGAAAGAAAGAGAAAAGAAAGGAAGGAAGGAAGGAAGGAAGGAAACAAATTTTCTCCCAGGTCAGAGATCACAGGTCACTGTTACTTCCCTACCTGAGAACTAATTCTAATTTCCCTCTAGTTTCCTTCACAAGCCACATGCTAGACTTGGGAAAACTCGGCATCTGTGACAGAAAAGATGTCATGCTGGAGAGAATATGGGCATATCTTGCTCATAGTAGACGACATATTTTACACTTTGTGTGGGTAATATCTCTTTTGTAACTTTGTATTCATCTAGTATTAGATAATACATTGCTACTAATTTCAGTGAAGATGATTGGGCTTGCTTCTTTTGTTTTAAACAAACTCTAAAAAAGAGGAGTCAGCTCTCATTGTTTGGGGAGGCAAGAATGGATTGACTACTAAGAGCAAAGAATTCAATTTGGCTGCATATAACAGTGTACTCAATACTCAGGCAGGGCGTGGTGACTCACACCTGTAATCCTAGCACTTTGAGAGGTCAAGGCATGTGGATCACTTGAGGCCAGGAGTTCAAGACCAGCTTGACCAACATGGTCAAACCCCACCTCTGCTAAAAATACAAAATTATCCAGGCGTGGTGGCACACACCTGAAATCCCAGCTATTTGGGAGGCTGAGGCTGGGGAAGAGCTTGAACCTGGGAGGCAGAGGTTGCAGTGAGCTGAGATCGTGCCATTGCACTCCAGCCTGGACAACAAGAGTGAGACTCCTCAAAAAAAAAAAAAAAAAAAAAAAAAAGAGTTCAGTTTCTCTCTTGGGCAAAATTAGTCCAGAAGCAGGCAGATCAGGCTAGTATGATGGCAAGTCAAAGATATCTCAGAGACCCAAGCAACTTCAATCTGCCCCACTAATTTTAACAAGTGACTTTCATCCTGAGTGTTGCTTCAGGGTCACAAAAATGATCTTTGCAATTGCACCTATTATCTCTGCACTACAGATAGCAGGAAGGAGAACATTCCTACTGAGCAGAGCTTACCTCCCAGCTAAATAAATCAGGCGGCTTTATTTAAAACTTAACAGAGGCTCTACTTGATAATTTCCCTATGGTCTCGTTGGCCATTCTTATAAGCAAGGAAGGCTAAAAAATATAGGGAGTTGATATACATAAATAATTTAGCTGTCTGCTTTGCCGCTTCATATGGAAGTATTTGTAAGCAATATGGAAAACAAGACATTGAGAC
>NC_045436.1:173038827-173095265 GCF_002776525.5 Piliocolobus tephrosceles | reverse complement strand
ATTATATTATATATATATATTATATTATATATATATATAAGCCAGACTGGTTCCCATTACAGACTCAATCTTGATGGGATGGGGTTGGACGCAATGGTGAGGGAGTGACTATACTATGGACAGCTATGAATTTCCTAGGTGAACCTGTTGGGAGGCTCCTTCTCTTGCCCTGCACCCACCTTGAAGTTTGTCTCAACATGAGGCTTTATTGAAGTTTTCATGAGGAGATTGGGATGGAAATGGAGGCTGCATGGTTTAGCTGACTAGGCTTCTATAACAATATACCATAGACTGGGTGACTTACACAACAGACATTTCTTTCTCACAGTCCTGGAGGCTAAAGGTGCCAGCAAACTCAGCGTCTGATGAGGGTGATTCCTGGGTTGCAGCCAGCCACCTTCTTGGTGTGTGATTGCATGGTCTTTCCTCAGTGTTTGTGTGTAAAGATGGAGAGAGATCTCTTTCTTCTTCTTCTTCTTATAAGGGTACTAACTCCATCATGAGGGTCCCACCCTCATGACCTAATCTAAATCTCATCACCTCCTGTAGGTGTCATGTATCAGTCAGCATTCTCCAAAAAAACAGAATCAATATAGATAGATAGATAGCTAGATACATACATACATACATACACACACATACATATATACATATATATATACATACACACATATATACATACATATTATAATATTATAGGAATTGGCTCAAATTATTATGGAGGCCAAAGAGTCCCAACATCTGACCTCTGCAAGCTGAAGAACCAGAAAAGCCAACAGTATTATTCAGTCTGAGGCCTGAGAATCAGGAGAGCTTCTATCTGATGGGAGGAGATGATGTCTCAGCTCAAACAGAAGCAAATTTGCCCTTTGTTCATCTTTTTATTCTATTCAGACTTCAACAGGTTGGATCATGCCCACTCACATTGGTAAGGGTGATCTTTTATATTCAGTCGCCAGATTCAAATGCTAATTTTTTCCAGAAACACCCAGAAGTAATCCTTTCATAGCTATTGGGGTATTCCTTAGCCCAGTCAAGTTGACGCATAAAATTAACTATCACATTTTGCCTTCAAATACTATCACACTGGGGCTTAGGACTTCAACATATGAATTTTGGAAGGACACAAACATTTTACCCATTAATACAAATCAGATTTTTTTCAACACTTTTAAACTTTTATTTTAGGTTCAGGTATAAATGTGAAGGTTTGTTATTAATATATAGGCAAACTTGTGTCACAGGGGTTTGTTATACAGATTATTTCATCATCCAGAAATTAAACCAGGTACCCAATAATTACTTTTCCTGCCCTCTCCCTTCTCCCACCTTCCACCCTAAAGTAGACTCCAGTGTCTGTTGTTCTCCTCTTTGTGTTCATGACTTCTCATCATTTAGCTCCCATTTACAAGTGATAACATGAGTTATTTAGTTTTCTGTTCCTGTGTTAATTTGCTAAGGATGATGGCCTCCAGCTCCACCCATGTCCCTGCAAAGTACATAACCTCATTCTTTTTTATGGCTGCATAGTATTCCAAGGTGTATATGCATCACATTTTCTTTATTCAGTCTGTCATTGATGGACATTTAGGTTGATTACATGTGTTTGCTCTTTTGAACAGTGCTGCAATGAACATTTGCATGCATGTGTCTTTATGGTCAAATGATTTATATTCCTCACATTGCAAAGAAAAGAGAACACTTGTACATTGTTGGTAGAATTGTAAATTAGTTGAACCATTGTGAGAAGTGGTATGGTGATTCTTCTAAGAGCTAAAAAAGGAGCTATCATTTTACCCGACAAACCAGATTTTATATGGAAATTTTTTTCTGAATTCTTTCTTTTCATCCTCACCATTTTCTCCAAGTGTCCTATGCTCTTTCCAGAGAATCCTGTTTTCAGCTTTTCCAGCCACACTGACTCTTCTTCCTTACACATCTCCAGTCTCCTGCAGAGCTCACTTGGCAATGCAGAAGTTAGTCAAAACTTCCCCAAATTGAAATTGCAGAGGAAGGTAGAGGAATTTGGGCCCACACTTTCTGATGCAACAGCATGGCCAGAGGTACCTGAGAGGACTTCTGAGAGACATGAGCAGTACAGCAGCTTACCAGAAAAAGAATTTTTTTAAAAAGTCTCAACAGGAAGAGCATGTTGAAAGAGACACAGGAGGTAGCAAAAATATGGCTCGAAAGGATCTTAGAGCAATTAGCATGTTAATTCTTCGGTGAAAAAAATAAACAGATACTGCCCCTGTTTCCTGTTCTCATAGAATTTCAGTCTAGGAGAACAAGCAGACGGTATGTGTGTAATTACACAAATACGCTCTAAGATCCATGAGGACATCACTTTGTCTATTTTTGCTTACCACTCTGTCCCCCAAACTGGGAACTGCACCAAGAACACAGGAACTCAAGAACTATTTATAGACTCAGAGAAGGGAGAGAGGGAGAATGATTAAAGATGAAGCTTGACGATTACTAGGTCATACTTTAGAGGAGGCCCAGGAGGAAGATGAGATATTCACAGGAACCTCTCATTGTAGATGATATCTGTTCAAACCACTGAGGGAAGAGCATGGTGGGATGATGGCAGAGACTCGGGGGATGATGGTGAGCAGATGGGGTAAGAGCTGGACCATCTAGGCCTTCTAGACTCGCTCAAGATTTTTCCCTTGGCTGTTTGATACTATGACGAATTGAGTCTTCTCCTAAGCCTCCATGTGCAAGTTTTGGACTAAATGAACAATTAGGTCTTTTTCAGTGTTAGCTTAGTATCATCCAATCATTTAAGCAATCATTTAAGCAAACTGGGTCATTCCAGTTTGATTAGAATAAAAGTGCTCCCTAATCACAATAGCAAAGACATGGAATCAACCCAAATACCCATCAATGCTAGACAGACAGGATAAAGAAAATGTGGCACATATATACCATGGAATATTATGCAGCCATATAAAGGAATGAGATCATGTTATTTGCAGAGACATGGATGGGGCTGGAAGCTGTTACCCTCAGCAAACTAACACAGGAACAGAAAACCAAACACTGCATGTTCTCACTTATAAGTGGGAGCTGAACAATGAGTACACATGGACACATGGTGGGGAACAGCACACACTGGGGCATCTTGGTGGGTGGAGTCGGGGGAGGGAGAGTATTAGGAAAAATGCCTAATGGAGGTTGGGCTTAATACCTGGGTGATGGGTTGATGGGAGCAGCAAACCAACATGTCACACGTTTACCTATGTAACAAACCTTCATATCCTGTAAGTGTACCCCAGAACTTAAAATAATTTTTTAAAAAAGAGTAGAAGTGCTCCATCTCTCGGGTATTTTCCTCTTCTCCACATGTTTTTTCCCTGAAGGGTCCATGAGAGAGAAAGCCTACTTGATATCATCAACTGTGTATATGGGGTGGGAGGTGAGGTATACCTGGACTCTGTTGGTTTTTTGGTACACAAAGGTGGCCTGATTTCTGTGAAACTGTCCCTAACCTTTTCAGTCACCTAATCCTGCAGCCTCTTATGCTGCAGTCTGTAACTAGTAAATTTAGGGACCTATTGTTTTTTTTTCTTAGCAATGCTTTTTGGGAGACCCAGCCAAGATAGCCCTGGTAGACCAAGCTCCATCTATGAGCCACTGGATATGACTCCAGAGTCTGAGCTTCTAACCATGTTTTTTGCCATGGAGTCAATTCTTTCTGACAGAGCATTTCTGCAGCAGGCCTAGCATTTATCCACATAGCAAACATCCTCCTGGCAACGGAAGCCAGCTTAGATTCTCTTTGGCCTGCCCGTATTGTCAACCTATGTGGGAATGTGTCCAGTTGGTGAGCTCTTAGCCTTGAGGAAGTTTTATCCTTGAACCCCAGAATAAATGGAAAAGCAAAGTAGGTGGGCCACTATGTTGCACTATTTCAGGAAAAGACATGTTTACAAATTATAATTTAAATTATGCACTTTGTGTTGGGCCATATGGAGATTCTGAAGTAAGAGCCTGTGGACCTCCTTGCTATATTCAATGTATCCACAATTTACACTCTCTGAGCCAACACGTGGGGATGAGAAGTGAGTAGTCACGTGTTTAATTGCATCCCTCGGGGTCAAGCTTTCTTTTTGCTTCTTCTACCCATGGACCTACTCTTCTACCTACTCTTCCATGGACTGACCCGTCACCTCACAGGCAGATGCGGCATCCTCTGTAGTGTCCTCCCTGTTTCCATTGTTAATATATGTTGAGAGGGAAAGCAATGTGTATCTCTTGTGCTCTGTGTCACATCTTTTTCTATGTACCTTTTACTCTAGACATTGTTTCAGCAATCAGTTGCAGACAGGTGTGACCTGATTATGCCTTGCTTCTGCCACTGTGTAAGTCTTGCTCCCAGGACCTCTAAGCCTCTGTAGCTTGAGAATCCCCAGAAACACACTCAAGCATTCTGAAGCATGCCCTACCCTGGAAGTACTGGAGAAAAATGTTCCTACCCTTAGGGAAATTCATAATCAAAGGGGTTGATAACCAGGGCATGAGGCTAATCAGGGGGTCTCCAGTGGGATTGAGCCTCAGCACCCACCTCCCCATCCGATTGTGTGATCAATCTGAAAACACACCTTTAAATTGACTTTTCTTTCCCTTTTGCATGTGTAGTCACAGACTCCCTCTCTGGAGTCTCTTCCCAAAATAAAGCCCTAACACCACATTCTTCTTGCCTTGGGCTCTTTTTGGAGGAACCTAGGTTAAGATGGAGACTTAGAAGAACAACAACAACAACAAAAAATCCATTTTCATGAAAATAACCTGACTTAAAACAATATTTGTACTACATAATTTAATTTTATTTCAAAAATTATAGTATTATCTCAGTGTTTCTCCTAGCATTTCTTTTACAATCAATACCAACTCCATGAAAGGTGGCATGGCATGTAGATAAGAGCATGGACACAAAAATCCAGGCAGCCTCTTCTAATCCTGGCTCCTTAAATGCTGTGGCCTTGAACAACTTATTTAATTTCTCCAAGCTTCAGTTTCTTCATATATACACACACACACGTACATATATGTATATATACATAGAATATTTCAATGAATCTTAAAACTCATCTTTTAACTGAGGCCCAGAAAATGAAAGCAAACTGCTCAAGGTCCCACAAGATCTCAGATCTCCTATCCCCCAATCTAGTCCATAATTTTTCCCCAGCTTGGCAGACATCAAAGAGAAGAGATGAATATTTTGTTCAATTTGTGCCCTACTAAAGATTCTCCCAAAGAACATTCTAAAGTGAAAATTCTAGGGTAACAATGGCAGTATGATGATCTTCTCTCTTTCTTTCAAGACTGGATATAAAATTAATTATTTCTTAGCAGTCTGTAGTTAAATAGAGTTTACAAGGCGCTTTTTCATATCCATAATCTCATTTTATCAACAAATAAACTCTGAAAAGAACATGGGATAAAAGTTTCTAGCTCCACTTAGTAGATTAATTCATTCATACACTAATTTATATATTCATTCACTTGTTTTTTAGCTCATTTTCTGTCGACTATGTGCTTCATATTGTAACAGGCAATGGGACTATATAGATGAGCAAGCTATAGCCCTATCCTGAACATCTTCACAGTCTAGTGGAAAAAAAATGAGCATGCAAACAAAAAATACAGTACTAGTTCTATGATCAAAGCAGCTATGGACTGTCTTCAGGATACAAAGAATGAGATAATTCTACATGGGGTAGGGTGAACAGGGAAAGGAATTATGGTTGCTCTGGCTTCAGCGATGAGAGCTTTTCAATAGATAGCTAATAGATGTAGAGCATTCTTGACCAAGAGAACAGAACACACAAAGCCACAGAGAGATGGAAAACCTATTATTCAGGAACCAAAAGTACTAGGGCATGTCTAAATCATAGCGTGCAAGGCAAAGTAGGATATGAAAGAGGTGGAGGAGAAGAGAGGTTGAAGAGGTGAAGAACAAATTATGGTGGTTAATCTGTAACTGGTCAGAGAGGTGATTCTAATGTGTATTACACAGGAAGATGCCACAACCTGATGTTCGTTTTACCAAGTTCACTCTGGTAGTATCAGGAAAAGTGGACTTGTGAGATAGAGGTTAGTGGGAATAGGTCCAGTTAAGAAGCTGTTGCTGTCATTCAAGAGAGATGATGAAGACATGACTTAAGTCAGAGCAAGGAGATAGGCAGAATACGATGTTAGATATTTTAAAGAGGTGGAGTTGTTGGATCGCCATCCCTGACTGCATGTGAAAGATGATAAAAGGAATCATTCAGGATAACTCCCACATTTATTTCATAGATTACTGAGTGGATGGTGTTGCCATCATTCTGTATTGAGATGTTAAGAAGAAAACAGTAAGGAACAAAAGACAGTAATCTAAAGTATGGACATATTGACCTTGAATTATGTAGAGCAATATGCACTTACTATTTGACTAGTTAGTCTACAGTTTAGTACAGCTAAGGAATGTGGTTAGAAGCCTGGATTGGTGGTTCATCACCAAATATATGGTCATTGAAGACATCGAATAAGATGACATTGCTTAAGAAAGGTTTGCAGAGTAAGAAGTGAAGAGAACTAACTAAGCTCAGAACTCTACCATCTGAATGAATAAGGGTGGGTAGAAGGAATAGACCCCATGAAAAGTTCAAGATAAAATGTGCACAGAAGTAGGTGGAACAAAAAATTAAATTTATCTGTGAAGGAAAGGAGAGGGCTGTTTCTTAATCTACCCAGGGACTTAGAGTCCCAGAAAGGCATTGCTGCTGCTGTGTTATGGGAGACTCAAGCATTTATATTGGCTTTAGAGAAGAAGCCATTTTTCCAATTCCAAGGGAAATGTTAAGTTGGGTTCTGGTTTTACATCCCAGGAAATATTAGAAGAATGAAAAGGTGAGTTGAAACAAAGGAATGGAAAGGACTTCATGTTTGTATTAGTTTCCCATGGTTGCCATAAGATGGGTTGCTTAAAACAACAGAAAATTATTCTCTCATAGTTCTAGAGACTGGGTGTCTGGATCAAGGAGTAGGCAAGGGTCGTTCTGCTTCTGAAGCCTTCAGAGAATCCTTACTTGCCTCCTCTGGCTTCTGGTGGTTGCTGTAAATCTGTGACTTCCTTGACTTGTAGCTACGTCACTACAATGCCTGCCTCCATCTTCACAGGACTGCCTTGCCGCTATGTACACTTCTGTGTCTCCGAATCTCCCTCTTATTTAAGGAGAGCAGTCATTGAATTTAGGGCCTATTCTAATTCAATTTCACCTCATCTTATGTTGGTTACCTCTGCAAAGACTTCATTTCCAAGTAAAATTGCATTCTTAGATGCTAGGTGTTAGGATTTCAACATCTTTTTTGGAAAGACCTACAACAGCACAGCATACATATGTATAGTTGGATGCATATGTATAGTTACTATTGCAGGCATTAAGGCAGGAAATAAGAGGGTCCATGAGTCACAGCATATATGACCTCAGCAAACTGAAATATATGGGTGTCTAAGGAGAGACTGAGGGAAGATGCAGACATACAAATTCCAATACACCATGACAAGTATTTAGGTTGGTGCAAAACTAATTGTGGTCTTTGCCATAAAAGTAATGGCAAAAGCTGCAATTACTTGTGCACCAACCTAATACTTTAGTAAGAACCTGATCGTGGCATGCTGTGGGAACACAGGGGAAGGATTGAATAATTCAGCATAGACCAGAAGATGAAAAGCCTTCTCTAAATTCAATGATGGCTGTCCTTAAAGAAGAGAATAAAAAACAGAACTTTAATCTAAAAAGGTGATTAAGACTCTATGCCCCACCGAAAGTGTGTGTGATTGGAGAATATTCCAGGCAGACAGCGCAATGTGGGCAAAGGCACAGGTTGTAGAAAGGCCAGAGAAGTTCATCAACTGCCCACCATGCCACAACCAGCTGTGATAGGACTCTGTACTGTTTACTCCAAATTCCATTTTTCTCTCCCTCTGATACCCTGGAGAAAGAAACAGTGATGTTGAATCCTTGGCCCAAAGTGTTTATTTTTTGATAGGGTATCTTCTTACCTGTTGCCCCATTATCAATCCCCAAAGGCCTTAAGGTTTACTGAAATGCATAAGGTGGAAGTAATGATTAATGTATCCCAGGCCAAGAAGCTGCAGGAGCAGGGATTCCTGGCTCCTCACAGAGATGCCATTGTTCCTCTCTGAGACGGTGTCCCTCCCTCTCACACCCTGACCACGGCTTCCCCAAGCAGAGTGTTTATGTGTTGAGTGCAACACTCCGTGGACTTCAGGGTCTAATGGGGTGTGAGAGGGGGCCTGGGGTTTTTCATCTTGTTTTCAGCTGTACAAACACCCCACACTTTCCCCTTCCACTCAGCGTTTAAGCTCAGGCCTGTTAAGATACCAGAGCTGCAAGGTGTTGGCACGGACTCCACAAGTCGAAAGAGAGAGACCCAGTGCCTTCCACCCTAACACCAAACACATTTACGGTGTTTATTTTCTCAGCCTTCACCTAAGCTCTCAGGTAAACATTTCACTGTTTGATATTTTGGAACTTCTCTGCAGCTTTGTTTAAAGGGAGGAAGATGGGCACTATCTTGTCCAAAGCCAGTGGTACCTGCTTCTCCAAAATGCAATGAGAACCAATGAATTAAGAGATTTTCTCTCCCATTTATTATGGATTCACTTTTCCTTTCTTGCTTTTTTGTTAACCTGTTAACATTGACTTAAGACCCCTTCCTAACAAGCAGAACCTTTTAGAAGTTCTTTGGGATTGACTGATTAGGAAGCAAAAATAGATTCAAAGGAAAAGAGAGGCAGGAGAAAGAAACCAGCAAATGTTGAGCTCCCCTTATGCACACTTGCTGTGATGCAAACTTGTATTATTTCACTTAATTCTCACAATGACATGCAAGGTGAGTGCCATTTTCTTCTTACTACAGAATAGAAAATCAAAGAAGATAACCTAAGATTTCAGTCAAGGTCTTTCTAGCTCCAAAGTCCATCATGCTTTTTCTCTCTCCCCACCATGCTGTTTTGTCATCAACCTTACAAAAAAAAATTATTGAAAGAGAAAGGGATGTGTACATCATCATGAAATAGCCATGATTTTGATCAAACGCTTGCTATTTGCTATTCTGATATAAATGATTGCATGATTTAGCAAAAATAGCCAGTAATGGGTATCACAAGAAATGGCTTCAAGTCCTAACTTGGCCACTTACTATTGAAATTAATTATGGAATAAGCTACATTTACCAAAATCAATTAAAAATCAGTGTAATGTTTTTTCCTCACTATCTTGTCAATTTGTCTTTTGAGCTTCCTTCCATCCTCTGGCATAAAATCATAGGCAGATTCCAAACCATTTAAGTTATACTCAGGTATTATAGCAATCAGCTATTGCTAAAATGCTACATTATTTTACCACCTCACACCCAGTAGCTTTAAGTAATAATTATTTATTACTACTTAAGATCCTGTGGATTAGATGGAAGTTCACAGATATATGCTGCTCTTGGTTGCAAGATGTAATTTGTGTCCAAGTCTACTTTAGGTAACTCTCATTTTCTTCGGACAACTGACTACTCAGGACATTTTCTCATCATGATTGAAGGCAGACATACAGGTGAGGATAATGAAAACACAAGATCTCTCTTACCAACTAGGCTTGGAACTAGCCCTCACATACTTCTGCTCACATTGCATTGGCCCAAGTAAGTTACAGAGTCAAAGGACTGTGTAGGGACAGACCCATAGGTAATTCCAGTGATTCCTGCTTTCTGGTATTTGCACATTTGTGTGAATAATCCCCTCCCCTTGAGTGTGAGCAAACACTCACAATAGACCAATAGACCAAAAAAAAGGTCCAAGACTTGGTTTTAGCCAAGGGAATATGGCAAAGATGAGGGATGCCACTTCGGTGATTATGCTACATTATATAGAACTTCATTTTGCTGGTAGATTTACTCTTGAGATTCTCTCCCCAACCAACTTAGAAGCAGCGAGCAGCCAACTTGGGAGGCCCATACTGCAAGGAGATGAGGATGAATTCCATCTGACAGTCAGCAAGAAGCTAGGGCCATCAGCCCTTCAACTGCAAGAAGATGAATTCTGACAACAATTCTGCCCAAGGGAAGGACACAACTTGGAAATTTTCCAAACTTTGGATGTACAGACATTCTCAATGGAGCCCTCTCTCTTTGCTATGCTGTTATGAAGCATATCCTTCCAGGTTCTCCTTTAGAGTGCTATTTTATTTTTCTTTAGGGCTGATTAAGATTCCAGTCCCTTTGTCACTCGAAGCATATATTGATGGCCTTTGAAGCAGCATGGATAGAACTGGAGGTCATTACCCTAAGTGAATTAACACAGGAATAGAAAACTAAATACTACGTGTTTTCACTTATAAATGGGAGCTAAACCCTGAGTACACATGGACACAAAGAAGGGGACAGTAGACACTGGGGCCTATGAGGTTGGAGGGTAAACGTCGAAAAAACTACCTATCAATTATTATGCTGAATATTTGGATGACAAAATTATCTGTACATCAAACCCCACAAAGTGCAATTTACCCATGTAACAAACTTACACATATACTTGTTGAATCTAAAGTAAAAGTTGGAAAAAGAAAGACACGTATTGAGTTCCAAATGGTTTTCCGAAAACTCCCTTACTTCATTTACATTGCAGCCTGAACTTACAAATGGGGGAATACATCTCTCCTTTGCTCTTTGGAAAACATCACACTCCCAAAATAATGTTCTCTCTAGAAGTTCCCATTACCAAGCTGTCTCTTAATGAGCTATATACCTTCCTTTACACAACCTGGAGATAGGCAAAGGGATAATGTAAGCAATACCAGTTCAGCAACACTATCTTTTCAAGTTCTGCTCAGATAATTTTCATGTGACTTTTGTAAGGAAAACCCTATTACAAAATAAAATCTGGTAACATTAACCAGCATTTTAAGCCCCCATCACATGCCCTACCCAGCACTCCTGAGATCAACTAGCTTTCTTTTGTGTTTTGTTTAATAACATTATTAATATATCATATGATGTATTAGTAATCTACAACTGTTTCTACATAAATAAAAATTAATAAGCAAAATGTGAAACAGCTTTATTAAATGTTTTAAACTTCTAAATGCACTGCTTACCTTTAGTGTTAGAAATTTGTAGCAGGAATGTATAAAAACACTGGTAGTGAATACATTATTCCAGTGGTAAAAGTAACTTGGATTTCAGTGTTAGTAAGACTGGCACATAAAGGAGTCCTTCACAGAGAATAGGAACAATTCAACATTGCTGAAAACAACAACTGCCTGAGCTCAAGGTACGTGCTCTCTCTTTGATCAACCCAAAAGGAAGATGTCATTCATTGCCATTTATAAACCAGTACCTGAGGTACACAGCATGCTCAACAAGCCACCTCGGATCATTCTGATACCTTCTTATTCATAGGTATTATCTTCAGTTCATGCACAAAACACTATCCATCACTGATTAGACCAGCAAATTCAGTCTCTCTCAGCACAAATGACAAGAGACAAACCACTCTAAACCAAAAATACCATAACATCAGGACAGGAGCTATGGATGATAAGTTTGTTGGATGCACCAAGTCCTTAAATCTCGTTTTATAATTTTTAGAGAGCTCTGTAATGTCTTCCTAGGGGTGATGGAAAGAGCGCATTTTATTTCATTTTAGATCTTCTACAAAACAATATAATTTTTAGAAGGAGCTGCCTCAGAAGTTCATCCAGAACAACTTTTGCATCAATCCACTCAAAATTAGCCCATATTTCGGACATTATAGTCTGAATGATTTACAAATAAAATGACTGTCAACCATATACTTCACATGATACATTGATAAATACAGAAAAGAAAAAAATAATGTGTTTTGGTAAATTATTTTTGAAACCACTTGTTTACAAAATTTTTACATATTTTTACTCCCCTCCCTAAGAAATAAATTAGGACTGGCCAAGTGCACTGTGTACAATTTGTCTTTTAATTTTTAACTCATGTAAATGTCCAGGAAAATTCAATATCTATGTTTCAGAATTATTTGTACTTCATTCTTACACATATTTTGTTAGCATAGTTTTATGTCCAAAATGTTTTCTCCCATTATAAAAAAAATACCTTTTTCTTGGAAAAAAAAAAAAATCATACTTGGAGCGCAATCTGTTAAATTTCCCCAGGGGCAAGTGTTCCAAGCATATAATAAACTTGGCACAATGCATCATTATTTCTGTTAACCAACACATCAAGCATGGAAGAGTGTTCAAAGATGATTTAAAAGGATATAAAATAAGACTTTTTAAAAAGTGTACAGATAAAGATAAAATAAAATTCTCTTAGAAAATGTACACTTAATTTGCTATAAACAAAAAGGAAGGTTTTATATATACTTATAGCCTTAATTGACTGTCTGTCTATGCATTCAATTGTTTCAATATCTAAATATAACGTTTTCTTTCAGATACTAAAGAAATGTCTATTTTTATCCATCATTTGCTCCTCTAGAACATTAAATTTGGCAATTTGGAGGAATGGATATAGGTAACCCAGCTACATAAATTGCTAGGGCTGCTGAGTTGAACATCGCTGACAAGGAGAAAGGCCATGTGTACCTGAGTCCATCAAAATAGGCTTCAGGTCTTGGCAGGAAGTCTTCTGCAATGAAGTACTACTACCTTCCCAATATCTGTTCCACACAAGCTGATTACTCTAAGCCCCATTACTCATCATTCATTCAGGGATAAGCAAGCCTAAGCTATTTGGGGATGATGAGAAGAGGGGCTAGCTGAGGGCTTCTGAGAGATAAGCTTTCTGGCTTTTGTGAACTTAAGCCAGGTTTACTCCCTCCTACAAGTCATGAAAAAGGAAACTCAGCATCTTGGGCAGTTGACAGGCATATTGCATTTATGAGGAAACCTACATTAGGATGAACATGATGTTGACCTTGATGACATTAACTGTTGGGTCCACCAAAGTGAAAGTTCATGCCACCTCTGGATTCTGTCTCACTTGCACAAATATGTTTCTATAATGTTCAGGTTCATTACAGTTTAAGTTTCCATTAATTGCCTCCTAAAGCATCCCAATAGATATATCTTATTTTCCTTTCACAACATTCTTACATCAAACCATAGAATGGGAAAGGCTGCCAAGATTTCAGCCAAGATTGTGTCTAAGTTTAGTTTCTGCCACTCCTACAATATTTACCATGCTCTTCATTTAAACACCTTATATAAGTCTAACACATTGAATCGATTAAATCAAGCTTTACTACCTATTAGGAGCTACTGAGTAGGCAATTGAATGTACTGGTGCTATTTTTACATAATGATTTCATCTATTTATTTATGTAGAACATAGATAGCTAGAGTCCGTTAGACCAATGTTACTGAAATGCTACTGTCAGACACGTGGGTGCATTTGTAGATAGACAGCATAACATAGATAAATGATCATCTACCCAAGGAGACAGGCAGATACACTCTCATTGAAACACACTAACATATGATATCATAGAAGTATGTGCAAAAAATGAAAGGATCCAAGAAAAGAGTTGTTTTGTATCCATGGCTTTGTTTCTTTTCTCTTCCTGCATAAAAATATTAAACTTTCAACCTGAGCAACATGGAATAACCCTGTCTCTACAAAAAAATACAAAAGTTAGTTGCATATGGTGATGTGTGCCTGTAGTCCCTGCTACCGGGAAGGCTGAGGTGGGAGGATTACTTGAGCCTGAGAGGCAGAGGCTGCAGTGAGATGAGAACGCACCACTGCACTCCTGCAACAGAGTGAGATCCTGTCTCAAAAAAAAAAAAAAATAAATAAAAATAATTAAACATTTTCTCTAAAAGTAATGTTTCTCTGTATGTGTTTGAATATAGAGGTGAAGGGAAAAGCTGACGCAGAAAACAAAGTATTAAACATTTTCATTGATTTTCTTGTCAGGGGGTGTATATAGAGGAGTGACACAGGGGTGGGTAATGAGGAAACCGGAATGTACTATAGACATTTTATTTTAACAAAGAGGCAAGACAAAGAGTAAGAAATCCAGGATTCTTGTCCAGCATGAGCAGGCAACTTCCATCACTGAGTCTCAGTTTTATCATGTAAAACAATCATTGCCCTGCCATATCCCATTTTACAATTGTTGGGAGGAGTACCTAAGCATATACCCTTATTTTTACAGATGTGCACACACATATATGTGCATGTGTGTGTGTGTGTATATATATGTATGTCAGTGCTTTAAAAGGTGATTTAAAAGTCCTCACAAGCTTGGGGGGGTTGAAGAAGTGCAGCTAGTCTAATCAACGGGAAAATAAATACCAGCTCTGAGCCAGTTAATCATAAATGGTAATCAGTATATTCGAAGAAGTGTATCTGAGAAGCCAAAACAACCAGCAGACTTATTTTCAGAGCATGTGTGAGGCGTGGGATGAAGTCCTATTGGGTGTGTGCACTGAAAAGTAAACTGAATCACACCTAAAGATTATTTTGACAATCCCTTTCTATAACAAAAGTGAACATCACAGACACAAAACTTTTATGTTTTAGTTTTCTTAGTTTTTTCCTCTCTTCTATTTTAACAATTGTACTGAGATATAATTTACATACCATAGAATTCACCCATGTAAAGTGTACAATTCAGAGCCTTTAAGTATATATACAAAGTTTTACAATATTCACCAAAATCTAATTTTAGAACATTTTTATTGTTCCCCAAAGAATATTGTACCTTTCAGCAGCCATTCCCCAAACACATTCTACTCTCCCCTGTCTGGCTTAGGGCAAATATCAATCTATTTTATATCTTATGGATTTGTCCAATCTGGACATTTATATGAATAAAAGTATACAATGTGTGATCTTTTGTGACTGGCTTCTTTCAGTTAGAATAATGTTCTCAAACTTCATCAATGTTGTAGTGCGCATCAATACTTTTTTCCTTTTTATGACCAAGTAATAATATTCCACTCCAAGGATAAACCACATTATGTCTCTATATTTAAGCATTTCATTTGTTTCATTTCATTTCAAAAAGCAGTACTTTTTGGCTACTGTGAATCATGAAACTGTGAATATTTAAGTACAAAGTTTGTGTGGACATATGTGTTCATGTCTCTTGGTTTTATACTTAGGAGTGAGTTTGTTGAATCACATGGTAACTTTTTAAGCAACTGCTGAATGTTTTCCAAAGAAGTTGCACCATTTTACATTCTTACAAACAATGCATGACTTTTGTTTTAATCTAATGTTACAAGTTAAATAATACAGTTTAATTTTTCTTATTTCATAGTGAAAATAAATGTATTAATTGCATTTCAATTTCTCCATAAGACATGGCTGTTGGTATTAAAATAAAACATCATATTTGTTATTTTCGAGTTTTTTGTATTGTGTGTTTATTTACTCACCTAATCCAGATTTCTTTGTTGAGATGATGTTTCTTTTTTAAATGTTGAATGTTTTGTGTTTAAACATATTGGTCATTAGCCAAAGTGACTTATAAAATTTTTACCTTTTGAATATTTCGAGGGTTTTTTTTTTTTTTTTTTTTTTTTTTTTTTTTTTTTGAGACAGAGTCTTGCTCTGTTACCAGGCTGGAGTGCAGGTGCAATCTCAGCTCACTGCAACTTCCGCCTCCCGGGTTCAAGTGATTCCCCTGCCTCTGACTCCTGAACAGCTGGGACTACAGACATGTGCCACAATGCCCATTTAATTTTTTTTTTTTTTTTTTGTATTTTAGTAGAGATTGGGTTTCACCATATTGGCCAGACTAGTCTCGATCTCCTGACCTCGCGATCCACCTGCCATGGCTCCCTAGAGTGCTGGGATTACAGGCGTGAGCCACTACACCTGGCCTTTGAGGTCAATTTTCATAAATAATCCAATCTATGTATAGTTGTAAAGTGAATATTATCATTTTTAATTAGTCACAGAATTTCTTAGAACATTATTAGTTCAATGTCATTCATTATATGAGATTTCCCTATTGTTTATATTTAGTGTCTATCTCATAAGTTTATTGGGAAGACTCAAGGACCTAACTCATATATAGCTTGGGGGGTAGGGAAGGGAAGACTGGCACATAGAGACAGCTCAGTATAACTGGCTGTTTTTATTCAATCACACCAAAGTAAAAAATCTCCTTTTACAATTCTGTTTCTGTCAGTTTCTTCTAATGTCTCTAAGATTATTTATTCATATATTCAGATTTCGTACTATTCAACTTATACTTACTGGTGTCGCAACTTTATAATTAAATATCTTTCATCATAATTTAAAGCTTTTTATTAACACTTTTAATTTAAATCTAATTTAACTGACTCTAATACTGGCACCTTTACTTTTCTACATTTAAGCATGAGTGAAAAAAAAATCTTGTTTATTCTTTTTTAGGTTCTTTTTTCTCTTAATCATTTTGATCACATGTATTTCTCCAAATGAATATCATTTTATTTTATTTTTAATCCATTCTGGAAATTAATACCCACTGGCAGCAAAGTTTGAGTCTGTGATGTTCATTAGGATGATTTTTATTTGTTCTCTCCAATGTCATTCTATACTCTGCTGTTCTATACTTTCCAGATTGTATAGAGCGCCCTTGACATAAGTAACTCCAGCTTAGAAAAAGACTTCATTTTACATTTCACAGGGCACTTTGCCAACAAGGACAAAATATGTTGCTTACTAAACAAATAAAGTAATAATAAAGATTGCATCCAACCAGATAAGGACATGAAACAGGCACACTGTTCCTCTGTGAGTCCTCACCTGAGGATTCTGTGATTATAAAGGAGCAGGGCTCCAGCAGCCCACAGCAGCTTGCTTCACTGACACTGTCTTGTCATCACTTGTGACTTTAGGCACTGAGCATCTGCCATGGAAAGTTCTGCCCACATCAAGGACAATTTATTTTCCTTTGGGTATTATGTGAGTCCATTTGCATCACTATAAAGGAATACTCGAGGCTGAGTAATTTATGAAGAAAAAGAGGTTTAGTTTGGCTCATGGTCCTGCAGGCTTTACAGGAAGCATATAGTGTCAGCATCTGCTTCTGGTGAGGGCTTCAGAAAGCTTGCAGTCATGGTGGAAGGTGAGGTGGGGAGCAAGAGAGGGAGTGACAGAGGTGGGAGGTGCCACACCCTTTTAAACAACTATATCTTGCATTAACTCAGAGGAATAACTCACTCATTGCCATGAGGAAGACACCAAACCATTCATGAGGGATCTGCCCTCATAAACCAAATACCTCCTACCACGGCCCACTTCCGACAATGGAGATTACATTTCAACATAAGATATGGAGGGGACGAATATCCAAAAACCATATCAGTTAGAAACTCAGCAATGGAACTAGTGTGTTGAATGATAGTTCTCCTTTAAGTTCTTTGAGAAATCTCCAAACTGCTTTCCACAGTGGCTGAGCTAATTTACATTTCCACCAACAGGGTATAAGCATTCCTTTTTCTCTACAGCATCACCAGCATTTGTTGTGTTTTGGCTGTATAGTAATAGCCATTCTGACTGGTATGAGATACTATCTATCTCATTATGGTTTTAATTTGCATTTATCTAATGATTTCTAATGTTGAGTATTGGTTTCTATGTTTGTTTGCCATGTTGATGTCTTCTTTAGGGAGCGTCTGTTCATGTCCTTTGCCCACTTTTTAATGGGGTTATTTGTTTTGTTTGCTTGTTAATTTGTGAAGGTTTCTTGTAGACGCTGGATATCAGTCCTTTGTTAGACGCACAGTTTGCAAATATTTTCTCCCATTCTATTGGTTGTTTGTTTACTCTGTTGATAGTTTCTTTTGCTCTACAGAAGTTCTTTAGTTTAATTAATTAGGTAACACTTGTCCATTTTTGTTTTTGCTGCAATTGCTTTTGAGGAAAGAATAATAAACACTTACTATATTTTTCAGGAACTATGTACTCATTGGCTCCATCCCTATTTCACAAACTGAGAATTCTCGCAAGGACTTGTCTTGTTTCTTCTGTCATCCATGAGGGGTGTGGTACCTAACACATAGCTAGTGTATAGCAATTGAGTTTTGAAGGCATGAATAAGCGAGTGAGTTTTATAGACTCCCAGAGCTAGTGGTGACTCCATTAGACTGAATAGAAAATCAGAGCTCTGAGATGCGGAGAGGCTTGCCAGCACATTATAGTTACTTAGTGGTAGGAGCAAGTCAAGAGTTCAGGTCCCCTGCCATCCAACCCCACAGAATCTGCTCAATCTTACCATATGGTTGAAATTCTAGAAGTGAAAGCTTTTACTTTTTTCTTCTACTTTTTGTAAGTAGTGCTAAATGATTAAAAAAGAGCAGGGGTATAATTTAAACTGCCTGTGATGAAAATAAATTAGTAGGAGGCATCCTGAAAGTCCAGGAACTAATATCCATCCACAGCAGCAGGCATATGTTTTTCCTGGCATACTTTCATTCTGAATGTAAGCAAACACGTAAGTTGGTATTTCATTACTTTAAGCATTTTTATTAAGGTGTTTTGTATATGTCAGTGGTGTAGGAAGAGAGAAAGATTAAAAACAAATTTCGTGTTACAACATATTTTGAAACATTCTATATTTCTAAAACATAGTTTATTTTTGGTTCTTTTTCTCAGCATGCAATCTTGACAATTTGGAGATAGAAAAATCTCTAACAGACAAGACCAATTTGACACAAATTCTTATGTACTGAGAATATCTGACACAGGCTGCCTAAATTTGAATACTATAGCTTCACTTTTTTATAGCTCTGTAACGTTGGAAAGTAAAAAAGCATTTGGGGCCATATTTCCTCATCTGAAAATGTATTGTTAAATTTTAAAAAATCTCTAGCATCTACTTCATTAGCGTGTCAAAATACTCAAAAATGTTACACAATATATGTAATTCATCTGGCACATTGCCTGACACATTTTAAATACTCATCATTTAGCTGTTGTTGGAACAAACTGCCTTAAGACTCAGTGTGTTAAAGCAATAGAAATCTAAAAATTTTTGAGCTCATAGAAGTACCGAGTAAAATAGTTGTTAATAAGGGTTGGAGTAGTTTGGAGGAGGGGAGGGTTCAGGAGATGCTGATTACAGAATACAAAATTACAGTTAGGTAGAAGGAATAAATTCAAGAGATCTATTGTGCAACACGGTAACTATAGTTAACAATATATTGTATTCTTGAAGAATGTGAAGAATGAATGTAGAATGTTCTCATCACAAAAATAATAACTATGTGAGGTAATGCATATGTTAATTAGCTAGATTTAGCTATTACATAATGTCTACATATGTCAAAACATTATGTTGTACACGGCAAATATAGTCAATGTTACCTGTCAATGAAAGAAGGAAAGAAAGAAAAAAAAGAAAAGAAAAGAAAATGGAAGTAAAGAAGGAAGGAAGAAAAGAAAGAAAGAAAAAGAGAAAGAAAGCAAGAAAGTTTTTTTTTTTCTTATAAATTTGTTTAAGTTATTTATAGATTCTGGATATCAGCCCTTTGTCAGATGGATAGATTGCAAAAAATTTTCTCCCATTCTGTAGGTTGCCTACATGGAAAGCAGTTTGAAGGTTTCTCAAATAACTAAAATTAGAATTACCATTTGTCTCAGCAATCCCATTACTACACTCAAAGGAAAATAAATAAATCCTTCCACCAAAAAGACATTTGCACTTGTATGTTTATTGCAACACTGTTCATAATGACAAAGACATAGATTTGACTCAGGTGCTCATCAATGGTGGATTGGATAAAGAAAATGTGATCAGACACAAGAACAGAAAACCAAACACCGCATGTTCGCACTCATAGGTGGGAATTGAACAATGAGATCACTTGGACTCGGGAAGGGGAACATCACACACCGGGACCTATTATGGGGAGGGGGGAGGGGCGAGGGATGGCATTGGGAGTTATACCTGATGTAAATGACGAGTTGATGGGTGCTGACGAGTTGATGGGTGCAGCACACCAACATGGCACAAGTATACATATGTAACAAACCTGCACATTGTGCACATGTACCCTAGAACTTAAAGTATAATAATAAAAAAAAAATGGTGGGAAAAAAAAGAAAATGTGATAAGATATACACCACAGAATACTCCACAGCCATGAAAAAGAAAGAAATCAAGTCCTTTGCAGCAACATGGATACATTTGGAGGCCATTATCCTAAATGAATAAAAGCAGGAACAGAAAATCAAACACCATGTGTTCTCATTCATAAGTGAGAGCTAAACATTGGGTATACAATGGACACAAAGATGGAATAATAAACTCTCAGAATTCCAAAAGGGAAGAGTGAAGAAGGGGAACAAGGATTGAAAATACCTATTGAGTACTATGTTTGCTAATTGGGCAACAGAATCATTAGAATCCCAAACCTCAGCATCATGCAGTATATCCATGTAAAAAATCTGCACGGCTATTCCCTTAATCTAAAATAAAAAAGAAAATAAATCATAACATAATATTAAACTGGGATCTAAAGTAGTATCTCATAGAGTAGCACCACATTTTCCTATTAGTAAATTTGAGCATCTTTTTATATATTTCTGGCCATTAGTATTTGCTATTGAATAGTACCTACTCATATATTTTTATCAATTTTTATTTTGGGATTTTTGTTTTGTTATCTTTTCTTTATGATTTTGTCAAGCTTGCAAGATATCATTGTTTTTATTTTGTTTTTGTTTTAGCGTATTGTTCTGTTGCTCAAGCTGGAGTACAGTGTTCACTCTGTATGATAGTTTCTTTTGCTGTGCAGAAGCTCTTTAGTTTAATTAGATCCCATTTGTCAATTTTGGCTTTTATTGCCATTGCTTTTGATGTTTTAGATGAAGTCTTTGCCCATACCTATGTCCTGAATGGTATTGTCTAGGTTTTCTTCTAGGATTGTTATGGTTTTTGGTCTTATGTTTAAGTCTTTAATCCATCTTTGAGTTAATTTTTGTATAAGGTATAAAGAAGGGCTCCAGTTTCAGTTTTCTGCATATGGCTGGCCAGTTTTCTCAACACCATTTATTAAATAGGGAATCCTTTTCCCATGGCTGGATTTATGCATGCATCTGAAAGTTGGATTGCAGCCTTCTCTAGATTGGTATTGGCTGGGGCAACTTAACTAAGACAGCTCTGCTCACATGCCTTCATCCTCCTCCCAGTAATCATGAGCCATCTCAGGCATGTTTTTCGCAAGGAAATGGTGGAAGCACAAAAGCAAGCAAGTTTCATATGCAAACATTTTAAACAATTTTGCTTGCTTGAATTTTATAAACATCTTACTTGGCCAAAGTAAATCTCATGCCAAGACTAAGGGTAGAAATGTACTCCTCCAATCCATTTTCCTTGGTATAAATATACTACAAATCCAAAGAGCAAAGAACATAGATACAGGGAAAGGTGATAGGTTGGGGCCAATAACACATTCTACAACAAACACTCAATTGTACAATACTAAGTAATATTAACTCTATTATTTACTTCCTAAATC
This sequence comes from Piliocolobus tephrosceles, assembly GCF_002776525.5. Lineage (NCBI taxonomy): Eukaryota > Metazoa > Chordata > Mammalia > Primates > Cercopithecidae > Piliocolobus > Piliocolobus tephrosceles. Next base: position 173,073,744 of record NC_045436.1, on the reverse strand, counting down.
TTTTTACATAAAATACCTTATGTCTTCCCAAACAATTGAATGACACAGAGTACTAGTTCAAACTGTTTCTAATATAAGTAGACTGAGTCTTGGTAAGCAGTAAAGTTTGTATATTCCCAGACATCACTCAGCAGCTTAGACAGCTACTCTATTCTGAACCTGTCAGAAATGGGTAATACAATGACACATCCCATATCTCATTTCCAGGTGTATTTCATTCACCTTATTGTCCTTTTAAATGTAACACCTGGAAACTGTTGATCCTATCTTGTAAACATGTATTCTCTTCTTGTAGTTTTCAGTTGCAGAATTACCATTCATGGCTTTATATAGGTTCTGCTCCTCTGCAGAGATCTTCTCTTCATTCATTAAAGTTATTCTTTTCTTTAATTCTTTGAGCATATTTTTACTTCCTTTTATCCACTTAGTAGAAATAAGTTGATTTATTTAATCCAAGACATTAGCTCAACTGGCTCTTCACCTGAAGAAAATTCAAATTAGTTTCCAATTTATATCATACTCTAGAATTCAATTCTAAATGGATTAAAAAGTTAAGATTTAAAAAGAACAATAAAAATTATAATAAATAACTTGTGAAACTGAAAATATAATCCAGGATTTGAGAAAAACTTTCCTCATTAAAATGGAAACTCCAAAATCTATAAAAAGAAAATGACATGGTGGACTACATAATATAGAAAAAGTAGAGATTACAAATACATTTGACAGACAACATGTTATGATCTATATATGTAATGATCTTAGGGCCAGGCACAGTAATCCCACCACCAGGAGGATCGCTTGAGGCCAAGAGTTTGAGACCATGCTGAGCAACATATCGAGATTCCATCTCTACAATTTTTTTTTAAAAACTTAGCCAGGTATGCTGGTGTAGGCCTGTAGTCCCAGCTACATGGGAGACTGATGTGCAATCATTGTTTGAGCCCACAAATTTGAGGATACAGTGAGTAATGATCATGCCACACTGTATTCTACCTTGAGCAACAGAACAAACTCTAAAACAAAAACAAAATAAAAACAATGATATCTTGCAAGCTTGACAAAATCATAAAGAAAAGATAACAAAACAAAAATCCCAAAATAAAAATTGGCAAAAATATGTGAGTAGATACTATTCAATAGCAAATACTAATGGCCAGAAATATATAAAAAGATGCTCAAATTTACTAATAGGAAAATGTGTTGCTACTCTATGAGATACTACTTTAGATCCCAGTTTAATATTATGTTATGATTTATTTTCTTTTTTATTTTAGATTAAGGGAATAGCCATGCAAGTTTTTTACATGGATATACTGCATGATGCTGAGGTCTGGGATTCTAGTGATTCTGTTGCCCAATTAGCAAACATAGTACCCAATAGGTATTTTCAATCCTTGTTCCCCTTCTTCACTCTTCCCTTTTGGAATTTTGAGAGTTTATTATTCCATCTTTGTGTCCATTGTATACCCAATGTTTAGCTCTCACTTATGAGTGAGAGCACATGGTGTTTGATTTTCTGTTCCTGCTTTAATTCATTTAGGATAGTGGCCTCCAAATGCATCCATGTTGCTGCAAAGGACTTGATTTCTTTCTTTTTCATGGCTGTGGAGTATTCTGTGGTGTATATCTTATCACATTTTCTTTTTTTTCCCACCATTTTTTTTTTTATTATTATACTTTAAGTTCTAGGGTACATGTGCACAATGTGCAGGTTTGTTACATATGTATACTTGTGCCATGTTGGTGTGCTGCACCCATCAACTCGTCAGCACCCATCAACTCGTCATTTACATCAGGTATAACTCCCAATGCCATCCCTCGCTCCTCCCCCCTCCCCATAATAGGTCCCGGTGTGTGATGTTCCCCTTCCCGAGTCCAAGTGATCTCATTGTTCAATTCCCACCTATGAGTGCGAACATGCGGTGTTTGGTTTTCTGTTCTTGTGTCTGATCACATTTTCTTTATCCAATCCACCATTGATGAGCACCTGAGTCAAATCTATGTCTTTGTCATTATGAACAGTGCTGCAATAAACATACAAGTGCAAATGTCTTTTCGGTGGAATGATTTACTTTTTTTCTTTTGACTGTAGTAATGGGATTGCTGAGACAAATGGTAGTTCTAAGTTTAGGTCTTTGAGAAACCTTCAAACGGCTTTCCATAGGGGCTAATTTGCATCCTCACCAACAGTATATAAGCACTCCCTTTTCTCTACAAACTTGCCACCATGTTATTAACTTTTTAATTATAACCATTCTGACTGGTGTGAGATGGTATGTCATTATGGGTTTGATTTGCATCTCTGATGATTAGTGATGCTGAGCATTTTCTAGGTTTTCTTCTAGGATTTTGATCCTTGAGGTCTTACATTTAAGTCTGATGCATCTTGGGTTAATTTTTATACAGAGTGAGAGATAGGGTCCAGTTTTCATATTATCTGGAAGCCTTTGGAATCTGATCATGCAATGAGCACAACGGGGCTCTGTCCCTGGTTAGTTTATAGAATTTGGGGATGGTTCTGTTTTTCCTGTTTAATTTTCCACCCCCATCTAATAGAGACCACACATCTCATTGTAAAATATACTGTTGGCAAATCCCTCATACACTGTTATATTATCACACAGCTCAATCCTTGTTCCCCATTTCCAGCCACAGTTAATCAAACTGGTCTCCTGCTAACCAAGTTTCCATTCTTGGTAGAGAAGGGAAACGGAGACAATGGAAGACCAGAGAGACAATGGAAGACTTTTCCTGTCCCTAATGATCTATTTAGGCACTTCATTTGCTCTGTATTCTGCCATTATTATTATTTATCAGCCACTTAGATGTCTTCTTTTGAGAAGTGTCTATTGAAGACCTCTGCCCACTTTTTAATGGAGTAATTTGTTTTTTTCTTGCGTATTTGTTTATGTTATTTATTGATTCTGGATATTAGTTCTTTGTTAGATGCATAACTTATAAATATTTTCTCCAATTCTGTAGGTTGTCTCTTTATTTTTTTTTTTAATTATACTTTAAGTTCTAGGGTACATGTGCATAACGTGCAGGTTTGTTACATATGTATACATGTGCCATGTTGGTGTGCTGCACACATCAACTCGTCAGCACCCATCGATTCATCATTTATATCAGGTATAACTCCCCAATGCAATCCCTCCCCCCTCCCCATGATAGGCCCCAGTGTGTGATGTTCCCCTTCCCGAGTCCAAGTGAGCTCATTGTTCAGTTCCCACCTATGAGTGAGAACATGCGGTGTTTGGTTTTCTCTTCTTGTGATAGTTTGCTAAGAATGATGGTTTCCAGCTGCATCCATGTCCCTACAAAGGACGCAAACTCATCCTTTTTTATGGCTGCATAGTATTCCATGGTGTATATGTGCCACATTTTCTTAATCCAGTCTGTCACTGATGGACATTTGGGTTGATTCCAAGTCTTTGCTATTGTGAATAGTGCCGCAATAAACATACATGTGCATGTGTCTTTGTAGTAGCATAATTTATAATCCTTTGGGTATATACCCAGTAGTGGGATGGCTGGGTCATATGGTACATCTAGTTCTAGATCCTTGAGGAATCGCCATACTGTTTTCCATAATGGTTGAACTAGTTTACACTCCCACCAACAGTGTAAAAGTGTTCCTATTTCTCCACATCCTCTCCAACACCTGTTGTTTCCTGATTTTTTAATGATTGCCATTCTAACTGGTGTGAGATGGTATCTCATTGTGGTTTTGATTTGCATTTCTCTGATGGCCAGTGATGATGAGCATTTTTTCATGTGTCTGTTGGCTGTATGAATGTCTTCTTTTGAGAAATGTCTGTTCATATCCTTTCCCCACTTTTGGATGGGGTTGTTTGTTTTTTTCTTGTATATTTGTTTGAGTTCATTGTAGATTCTGGAAATTAGCCCTTTGTCAGATGAGTAGATTGCAAAAATTTTCTCCCATTCTGTAGGTTGCCTGTTCACTCTGATGGTAGTTTCTTTTGCTGTGCAGAAGCTCTTTAGTTTAATTAGATCCCATTTGTCAATTTCAGCTTTTGCTGCCGTTGCTTTTGGTGTTTTAGACATGAAGTCCTTGCCCATGCCTATGTCCTGAATGGTACTACCTAGATTTTCTTCTAGGGTTTTTATGGTATTAGGTCTAACATTGAAGTCTCTAATCCATCTTGAATTAATCTTCGTATAAGGAGTAAGGAAAGGATCCAGTTTCAGGTTTCTACTTATGGCTAGCCAATTTTCCCAGCACCATTTATTAAATAGGGAATCCTTTCCCCATTTCTTGTTTCTCTCAGGTTTGTCAAAGATCAGATGGTTGTAGATGTGTGGCATTATTTCTGAGGGCTCCGTTCTGTTCCATTGGTCTATATCTCTGTTTTGGTACCAGTACCATGCTGTTTTGGTTACTGTAGCCTTGTAGTACAGTTTGAAGTCAGGTAGCGTGACGCCTCCAGCTTTGTCCTTTTGACTTAGGATTGTCTTGGCAATACGGGCTCTTTTTTGGTTCCATATGAACTTTAAAGCAGTTTTTTCCAATTCTGTGAAGAAACTCATTGGTAGCTTGATGGGGATGTCATTGAATCTATAAATAACCTTGGGCAGTATGGCCATTTTCACGATATTGATTCTTCCTATCCATGAGCATGGTATGTTCTTCCATTTGTTTGTGTCCTCTTTGATTTCACTGAGCAGTGGTTTGTAGTTCTCCTTGAAGAGGTCCTTTACCTCCCTTGTAAGTTGGATTCTTAGGTATTTTATTCTCTTTGAAGCAATTGTGAATGGAAGTTCATTCCTGATTTGGCTCTCTGCTTGTCTGTTACTGGTGTATAAGAATGCTTGTGATTTTTGCACATTAATTTTGTATCCTGAGACTTTGCTGAAGTTGCTTATCAGCTTAAGAAGATTTTGGGCTGAGACGATGGGGTTTTCTAAATATACAATCATGTCATCTGCAAACAGGGACAATTTGACTTCTTCTTTTCCTAACTGAATACCCTTGATTTCTTTCTCTTGCCTGATTGCCCTAGCCAGAACTTCCAACACTATGTTGAATAGGAGTGGTGAGAGAGGGCATCCCTGTCTTGTGCCAGTTTTCAAAGGGAATTTTTCCAGTTTTTGCCCATTCAGTATGATATTAGCTGTGGGTTTGTCATAAATAGCTCTTATTATTTTGAGGTACGTTCCATCAATACCGAATTTGTTGAGCGTTTTTAGCATGAAGGGCTGTTGAATTTTGTCAAAAGCCTTTTCTGCATCTATTGAGATAATCATGTGGTTCTTGTCTTTGGTTCTGTTTATATGCTGGATTACGTTGATTGATTTGCGAATGTTGAACCAGCCTTGCATCCCAGGGATGAAGCCCACTTGATCATCATGGATAATCTTTTTGATGTGCTGCTGAATCCGGTTTGCCAGTATTTTATTGAGGATTTTTGCATCGATGTTCATCAGGGAGATTGGTCTAAAATTCTCTTTTTTTGTTGTGTCTCTGCCAGGCTTTGGTATCAGGATGATGTTGGCCTCATAAAATGAGTTAGGGAGGATTCCCTCTTTTTCTATGGATTGGAATAGTTTCAGAAGGAATGGTACCAGCTCCTCCTTGTACCTCTGGTAGAAATCAGCTGTGAATCCATCTGGTCCTGGGCTTTTTTTGGTGGGTAGGCTATTAATTGTTGCCTCAGTTTCAGAGCCTGCTATTGGTGTATTCAGGGATTCAACTTCTTCCTGGTTTAGTCTTGGGATAGTGTACGTGTCCAGGAAATTATCCATTTCTTCTAGATTTTCTAGTTGATTTGCGTAGAGGTGTTTATAGTATTCTCTGATGGTAGTTTGTATTTCTGTGGGGTCGGTGGTGATATCCCCTTTATCATTTTTTATTGCGTCTATTTGATTCCTCTCTCTTTTCTTCTTTATTAGCCTTGCTAGCAGTCTGTCAATTTTGTTGATCTTTTCAAAAAACCAACTCCTGGATTCATTGATTTTTTGGAGGGTTTTTTGTGTCTCTATCTCCTTCAGTTCTGCTCTGATCTTGGTTATTTCTTGCCTTCTGCTAGCTTTTGAATGTGTTTGCTCTTGCCTCTCTAGTTCGTTTAATTGTGATGTTAGAGTGTCAATTTTAGATCTTTCCTGCTTTCTCTTGTGGGCACTTAGTGCTATAAATTTCCCTCTACACACTGCTTTAAATGTGTCCCAGAGATTCTGGTATGTTGTATCTTTGTTCTCATTGGTTTCAAAGAACATCTTTATTTCTGCTTTCATTTCGTTATGTACCCAGTAGTCATTCAGGAGCAGGTTGTTCAGTTTCCATGTAGTTGAGCGGTTTTGATTGAGTTTCTTAGTCCTGAGTTCTAGTTTGATTGCACTGTGTTCAGAGAGACAATTTGTTATAATTTCTGTTCTTTTACATTTGCTGAGGAGTGCTTTACTTCCAATTATGTGGTCAATTTTGGAATAAGTGTGATGTGGTGCTGAGAAGAATGTATATTCTGTTGACTTGGGGTGGAGAGTTCTATAGATGTCTATTAGGTTCGCTTGGTGCAGAGATGAGTTCAATTCCTGGATATCCTTGTTAACTTTCTGTCTCGTTGATCTTTCTAATGTTGACAGTGGAGTGTTGAAGTCTCCCATTATTATTGTATGGGAGTATAAGTCTCTTTGTAAGTCTCTAAGGACTTGCTTTATGAATCTGGGTGCTCCTGTATTGGGTGCATATATATTTAGGATAGTTAGCTCTTCCTATTGAATTGATCCCTTTACCATTATGTAATAGCCTTCTTTGTCTCTTTTGATCTTTGATGGTTTAAAGTCTGTTTTATCAGAGACTAGGATTGCAACCCCTGCTTTTTTTTGTTCTCCATTCGCTTGGTAGATCTTCCTCCATCCCTTTATTTTGAGCCTGTGTATGTCTCTGCATGTGAGATGGGTCTCCTGAATACAGCAGACTGATGGGTCTTGACTCTTTATCCAGTTTGCCAGTCTGTGTCTTTTAATTGGAGCATTTAGTCCATTTACATTTAAGGTTAATATTGTTATGTGTGATCTTGATCCTGCCATTATGATATTAACTGGTTATTTTGCTCATTAGTTGATGCAGTTTCTTCCTAGGCTCGATGGTCTTTACATTTTGGCATGTTTTTGCAATGGCTGGTACCGGTTGTTCCTTTCCATGTTTAGGGCTTCCTTCAGGGTCTCTTGTAAGGCAGGCCTGGTGGTGACAAAATCTCTAAGCATTTGCTTATCTGTAAAGAATTTTATTTCTCCTTCACTTATGAAACGTAGTTTGGCTGGATATGAAATTCTGGGTTTAAAATTCTTTTCTTTAAGAACGTTGAATATTGGCCCCCACTCTCTTCTGGCTTGTAGAGTTTCTGCCGAGAGATCTGCTGTCAGTCTGATGGGCTTCCCTTTGTGGGTAACCCGACCTTTCTCTCTGGCTGCCCTTAAGATTTTTTCCTTCATTTCAACTTTGGTGAATCTGGCAATTATGTGTCTTGGAGTTGCTCTTCTGGAGGAGTATCTTTGTGGCGTTCTCTGTATTTCCTGAATTTGAATGTTGGCCTGCCCTGCTAGGTTGGGGAAGTTCTCCTGGATGATATCCTGTAGAGTGTTTTCCAATTTGGTTCCATTTTCCCCCTCACTTTCAGGTACCCCAATCAGACGTAGATTTGGTCTTTTGACATAATCCCATACTTCTTGCAGGCTTTTTTCATTTCTTTTTCTTCTTTTTTCTTTTGGTTTCTCTTCTCACTTCATTTCATTCATTTGATCCTCCATCGCTGATACTCTTCCAGTTGATCGAGTCGGTTACTGAAGCTTGTGCATTTGTCATGTATTTCTCGTGTCATGGTTTTCATCTCTGTCATTTCGTTTATGACCTTCTCTGCATTAATTAGTCTAGCTGTCAATTCTTCCACTTTTTTTTCAAGATTTTTAGTTTCTTTGCGCTGGGTACGTAATTCCTCCTTTAGCTCTGAGAGGTTTGATGGACTGAAGCCTTCTTCTCTCATCTCATCAAAATCATTCTCTGACCAGCTTTGATCCGTTGCTCGGGATGGGCTGTGCTCCTTTGCAGGAGGAGATGCACTCTTATTTTTTGAATTTCCAGCTTTTCTGCCCTGCTTTTTCCCCATCTTTGTGGTTTTATCTGTCTCTGGTCTTTGATGATGGTGACGTACTGATGGGGTTTTGGTATATGTGTCCTTCCTGTTTGATAGTTTTCCTTCTGACAGTCAGGACCCTCAGCTGTAGGTCTGTTGGAGATTGCTTGAGGTCCACTCCAGACCCTGTTTGCCTGGGTATCAGCAGCAGAGGTTGCAGAAGATAGAATATTGCTGAACAGCGAGTGCACCTGTCTGATTCTTGCTTTGGAAGCTTCCTCTCAGGGGTGTACTCCACCCTGTGAGGTGTGGGGTGTCAGACTGCCCCTAGTGGGGGATGTCTCCCAGTTATGCTACTCAGGGGTCAGGGACCCACTTCAGCAGGCAGACTGCCCCTTCTCAGATGTCAACCTCCGTGTTGGGAGATCCACTGCTCTCTTCTAAGCTGTCAGACAGAGTCGTTCGCGTCTGCACCAGCTTCTGCTCCTTTAGCTGAGCCCTGTCCCCAGAGGCGGAGTCTACAGAGACAGGCAGGTTTCCTTGAGCTGCTGTGAGCTCCACCCAGTTCGAGCTTCCCAGCGGCTTTATTTACCTACTTAAGCCTCAGAGATGGCGGGCGCCCCTCCCCCAGCCTCGCTGCTGCCTTGCGGTTAGATTGCCGCAGACTGCTGTGTTAGCAAGGAGGGAGGCTCCGTGGGCGTGGGACCCTCCCGGCCAGGTGTGGGATATATTCTCCGGTGTGCCGGTGTTACAGCGCAGTATTGGGGTGGGAGTTACCCGATTTTCCAGGTGCTGTGTGTCTCAGTTCCCCTGGCTAGGAAAAGGGACTCCCTTCCCCCTCGCGCTTCCCAGGTGAGGCGATGCCTCGCCCTGCTTCAGCTCTCGCTGGTCAGGCTGCAGCAGCTGGCCCGCACGGATTGTCCGGCACTCCAGAGTGAGATGACCCCAGTACCTCAGTTGAAAATGCAGAAATCACCGGTCTTCTGTGTCGCCACGCTGGGAGATGGAGACTGGAGCTGTTCCTATTCGGCCATCTTGCCTGTCTCTTTACTTTTACTCTGTTGATAGTTTCTTTTGTTGTGCAGAACTTCTTTAGTTTAATTAGGTTGCAATTGTCAATTTTTGGTTTTGTTGCATTTGCTTTTCATGACTTACTCATCAATTGTTTCTCTAGGCCAAAGGCTAGAAGAGCATTTCCTAGGTTTGCTTTTAGGATTTCTATCCTTGAGGTCTTACATGTAAGTCTTTGATCCATCTTGAGTTAATTTTTGTACAGAGTGAGAGATGATGGTCCAGTTTCATTTTTTTGCATATGGTTGGCCAGTTTCCCAGGGTCATTTATTGATAGAATATCTTTTCCTTATTGTTTATTTTTGTCAGTCTTGTCAAAGATCAGTCAGTTTTAGGTGTGCAGCTTTATTTTAGGTGTCTCTATTCTGCTCCACTGACTTGTGTGTGTGTGTTTGTACCAGTACCATGACATTTTGGTTACTGTAGCCTTGTAGTATAGTTTGAAGTTGGGTAATGTGATGCCTCCAACTTTATTATTATTATTATTATTTTTTTGCTTAGAGTTGCCTTAGCTATGAATGGGAAAAGTTGGAAGCATTCCTGCTAAGAACTAGAACAAGACAACGATGTCCACTCTCACCAGCCCTATTCAACATAATACTGAAAACCCTAGTCAGAGCAATTAGGCAAGAGAAAAAAACAAAAAGCCTCCAAATAAGAAAAGAAGCAATTAAATAAGAAAAGAAGCAATCAATTATCTCTCTTCACTAGTGATAGGATTCTATGCCAAAAGACCACAATGATTCTGCCAAAAACTCCTATATCTGATAAACGGCTTCAGCAAAGTATCAAGATACAAAATCAACACACAAAAATCATTAGCATTTCCATATACCAATAAAGTTGAATCTAAGAACTAAATGAAGAATACAATCTCATTGACAATAGCCATACACACAAGAATAAAATACCTAGGGCTACAGCTGAACAGGGAGATAAAAGATGTCTACAAAGAGAATGACAAAACATTGCTGAAAGAAATCAGATATGACACAAACAAATGTAAAAGCATTTCATGCTCCTGGGTTGGAAGAATCAATTCCATTTAAATGTCCACACGGCCCAAAGCAATCTACAGATTCAATGCAATTCCTGTCAAATGAACAATGCCATTTTTCACATAATTAAAAAAAAAAAAAAAACTATTCTAAAACTCATAGAGAATCAAAAGAAAGCCTGAATAGCCAAGGCAACATTTTTTAAAAATGTATTCCCAGTATATAGTTTGAAGTTTTTTTCTCTGCTAAATATAACATATGGACATGCTTAATGTTGGTTTCTATTGACTGTGCCTTTTTTTTCTGTGTATAGATTACACTGTGTATGAATCACACACTGTTTCTATGTTTTTGGTTTGGTTTTTAAACTAGACAGTTAAAGATACTTATTTTGTATCCTCTCGTATTATTCTGATGATTATTATTTTTGTGTTTTTGTTCTAGTAGGTAGTTAACTTGCTTGAACCCAGACTGCAACCATTATCTCCTCCATGGCCTATAGCAGCTGAAATCTCTACAGACTCCTTCTAGCTTCAAGCAGCTGCTATTTTAGCCTGGTTCTCTTGAGGTTCCCCCTTTATGTTTATAATTTACTAAATCATCAATAAAGATTTGGATGGTGCTTCTACTCAGGTTTTTCAGTTTACTCTTTCTCAATTCCCTCGATTTTTGAAAATTTCCCCACTATTTTTCAGCTTTTCTCATTTTTTTTTCAGTCTCTGTCTCCTGCCACCTCAAGTCAGTAAACCTTCATATTTTCACCATGAGAGCTACATATTTGGAAAATGCATTTATTTTACAAAATTAGCCGACTCATAGCTTTCACACAGTACAGTTCTATCCTTTTCCATATTTAATTGCATTTTCATTGAGTCTCCTGAGTCTCCCACCAGTATGCAAGATCAGTCAAGAATTTCCACATAGTGTATAGTCAGATTTTAGGTACAATTCTCTTCCAAAACTAGATTCGTTTTTTTGACATCTTAAGCTAGTAAGGCAGTGGTTTTCTGCTGCCACAGTAATGAAGTGTGTCCTGCAGTAACAAAGGCACAAACTTGCAATTATTACCATTTTCAGTTGGAATTTTTAAAGAATAAACTCTTTACTGGCTTCTGTCTGTTATTAGATATTTTCAAGTGCTTTTAGGTGGTTGTTTTTTATACTGTGTCTATGCTTTACACTAGTCATCTGAAGGAGTATCTTATGAGCACTTCACCTCACTGAGTACCAGAAATCCTCTGCCTGTGGGTATTGGAGAATGGTGAGAATGCTGGCAGACTCCTCAGAGTGTTTTGAAGGACATAAAAGCAGACTTTGAAGAGAAGATGACAGGACCATATGCCAAAACTACCAATCATGTGAAGTGCTCAGGAGGTTGATAAATAAGTACCATAGTGCAGTTAAATAGAAAAGACCCCTAAGAATCTGACATTTTTAAAAGGTGGCCAGGAAATAATTCTTGGGAACACCTCTGGGAATCAGAGAGGACATGAACCCAACCTCCAAATTATAAGGACGAATGAACAGCTTTAGGGGACTGCAGATGAAATAGCGTCTTCATAACTGAACTTGGTGAAATGCAGGAAATACAGAAAACATTCTAAGAAGAGAATTGAGAGTATACTAGGTTTGCAAACCTTAGGAGCTGTTGAAGATAATGTAAGAAAAGTGCTTTTCAATGGATTCTTCCTTCTGAAACCACCCTATTCCCAGATTCTGTCATTTAATAGCTGTGTAAATGTGAGCAAGTTATTAAACTTGCTAAAACTCATTTATGAGCACACAGTAGAAAATGAATAGATATTAAGTGCTATGCACTATTATACGCATTCAAGATTTCAGAAGACAGAAGGCAAGATGTTGGAGAGGAGAAATGAGGGGATGTGTGAACGGAAAGGAATCACTGACTATTGTAAGAATGCAGGGATTAGGAAGAGTCAATAATCTGCAGTTGTAAGGTTTGGGATAGTGCATATCTAAATAGATAAGGAGTAATCTGGGCTTAATCCTGGCATATTTATGAAATTATGTAAAAGTTGTGTAGAATTTTCAGACCTCACAGAACAGTAAAATCAAATGACTAGTAAATGGCCATAGTATCTCACCATCACTGCCTCTCCTCAACTTCTCTGAGAAGACAAGTTAACCAAGTACATCCCATCCATAAAGGTCACAGGGAGATACACAGTGGGCAGTTTCCTCTTGGAATAGTTCTCTAATTCCTTCAGGTGTAGTGAAGGAATATGGCCTGAAATACCTCGTTTGTGAGACTATCAATTTAAAGGGAGTAGTCAGAACCAGTGTACCACCTGGAAAACAACAAAAATGACAAAGAATTGCACATTAGTGAAGATTCTAACTAGATGCTTGAATTTAGGGAGAAGAAATAATGAGGTCCTCAATATTTTCTGCCGTTCATTTAAGATCTACAAAGAAAGAAAAAGAAGACTTAAAGAGATTCAGAATCTAAAAATTAACCAACCAGGAGCTAGAAACCATGGTTTTATTATGAACTAGGTAAGTTTCTATATAAAATCAGAGTATTATTGAACACTAAGGATTCCTTGCAGTTTTAGCATGCTAGAACAAAAAGAAAGTAGGAGTGTAGACAGCAAAGGGAATGATAGACTTTATATAGAGCCAGGTATCTTAGGCCTAAAATTGCCATTTAGTTGTTAAGGAGGCTTTGTAGCTAAAAGTGTGGATTCTAGAGCCAGACATTCTAAGTTTGAATTTCAGCTTTGCTACTAAATAACTATTTTAACTTGTACATATTATTTATAAACACCTTACTCTGTTAAATTGAACTAAATTTAGACTTCAGAAGCCTCTGTGTGAGTCATATCTAATAAACTATAACATAACTCAGTACATAAACAAACTGACAACCTAACAGGAATTTGCTTTTGTAATAACTGAGTCTCAGCACAGCAGCTGAGCAGCCAACTAGCTGTTTCTGTACCTCATTGCCATTTTTTGTCCATAAATGTTACACGACCATAGGTAGCCCCAGAGCCATTCTGAACCTACTCTGGTTTCTGGAGACTGCCTGATTCCTGAATCGTTCTTTTCTCAATTAAAATATGCTAAATTGGCTGGACATGGTGGCTCACACCTGTAATCCCAACACTTTGGAAAACCGAGGTGGTGTGATCGCAAGGTCAGGAATTCGAGACCAGCCTGGCCAATATGGTGAAACCCCGTCTCTACTAAAAATACAAAAATTAGCTGGGCTTGGTGGCTGGCACCTGTAGTCCCAGCTACTCAGGAGGTTGAGGCAGGAGAATCGCTTGAACCCAGGAGGTGGAGGTTGCGGTGAGCCAAGATCACGCCACTGCATTCCAGCCTGGGTGACAGAGCAAGATTCTGTCGCCAAAAAAAAAAAAAAAGTTAAATTTTTGCTTTTTAAATATCAAATTGGTGTCAGAAGTAGGTTTTAAACTAGATCTTCCACCAAGCCTTAGGACCAATCATTGAGTGAGCAAACAAAGTATCCACCAGGTCCATTGTGCCCATTGGTGTCTTGAAGCAGTGGGGAATTATGAGTCAGCTCTCACTTGGATTCTGAAGTTCCATGGATTTGTGTTTTGATCTATCTGAGTTTATTTGAACAAATTTTTTATCTTGACTGGATTTGTAAGTCACAGCAGAACTGGACTGGCTCAAGAATTGAACTGGATTCAATAAATAACTGAACTTGGATCCACAGTCCTCAAATGTCTGACTGGGTCAGACAGAAACTGGCAGTAAATGGCAATAAATGCAGGGGGTGCAGGGTGCAAACTCTGGCTTTCAGAAATTGACACATGCTTTGAGCTCTATTTTTTTTTCTTAGTTTTTCTTGTACAGTTACATAAGGAAAAAAACACTGGATAAGTTCATCAAGGGGATCTTAGAGCCAAAGCCAAGATTCTACAAAAAAATAGAATTCTTAACTTCTGAAGAACAAAGTATTTCACCTTCTAACTATGCCTACCTTTACATGAATAAGTTCTTGGCCCTGGAAGCAGCAAATTCTTATAAGAGTGATGAAATATTACTAAAATGATAATTTAAAATTGTCATGGTCAGAATGTAAAACATTCCAAATGAACAACACTACACTTTAAGAAGTGCATTTAAAAATAAGAGCTCCTGAATTAGTCTCATTCTGAGATACCTATTGATGTGTAGAAGCTTCTCAAATATTTCAAAATGTTTATTGCCTCTTTTGAAAAACTCGACAAAAGGCAAATTAAAAAACCTTATATTACTAATTAATAAGTAATATAAAATCTGCTAGACTTTTGGCTTACCATGCTACACTGAAGACAAAAAAGTAAAGCAGCCCATTGTATAAAATGTTTATCAAAGACACGTTCTCAGGTAAAGTAGATTTGATTCTGTTTATCAGAGATATCCATGCTGAATCCAGGCATAATCGATGTTACATTTGTCCTGTTTGTTAATGAGCTCCGCCTTTTCCTCGATAATTTTAGATGAGGTAAAAAGTCTTCCTGGTGAACTAAATCCACTTTTCTGACATATAGCTGGCTATTTTGAAACACTTTGGCAAAAATATACATCTATAAAGGAAATCTTCATTTGTAAGGATGTCTGCTTCTCTGCACCACAGGGAAATGTCAGAGGACTAAGTCATTAGAAACACATACAATAGAAGATGCGTTAGTTTAAATTTAGATAACAATTCTTACCTTTGATTAAGGTCCTTTTACTGGCCATCTTGTATTATTGGGGACTTTACCTATACTCTTATTTCTTGGCTTGGGCAAATGATGCTATTCAGACCTAAAATCTCAGCTTTGTGCCACTAAGATGTTAACTTTCTACCTTGTTTTACTTAAGCTATCAGTTTGAAAACTCAAATTTAGGTTAAAAAATGTTTAGATGGCTATAAAAATGGGATAAATAGAGCAAACAGAGATGAGATTAAAACAAACATTAAATCTATCAAAGATTGTATGGATCAAAGAGATCTCTACTGGTCCTCCAACATTACAGGGCCCCAAACCAGTGCATTTTATTTACCCCAGTTTGGAAAAATGTTTAAAATTACAAGATAGAAATTACAATGAGCAAACTAGCTAACAATTGCTTAGAACTATAGTCACACAGATTAATCAAGAAAAGGGCGATAGTCCTTTGACTTAACTCCTTGTTGGAAAGAGATAAAATTTTATAGATAAACATGTGATAGTTTCAAAATTATTTTTCAGTAAATTGAAGTCTTAACATCATGTTAGAATATGTAACAGATACTCATTAAATGTCTGAGTCATTCCTAAGTAGTTTAAAATATTGAAACATTAATTGCTGAAAGCAGGTTTAGAATATATTTATTTTGACTGTCTTAGTCCATTTTATATAGCTAGCAAGGAATACCCGAGACTGGATAATTTTTGTTAAAAGTTCATTTGGCTCATAATTCTGCTGACATATTGGACATCTGATGAAAGTCTCAGGCTGCTTCTACCCACAGAAGAAGGCAAAAGGGGAGCTGGCATGTGCAGAGATAACATGATGAGGGAGGAAGCAAGAGAAAGGGTTGGGAGGTGCCAGGCTCTTTATATTATGACAACCAGCTCTCATAGGAATTAATAGAGTGAGACTCACTCGCTGCCACAAGGACAACACCAAGCCATTCATGAGGAATCCACCCCCATGATACAAACACCTCCCATTAGGCCACACCTCCAACAGTGGGAATCAGATTTCAATATGAGGTTTTAGGGGACAAACGTTCAACTGCAGCATCAACATCTTGCTTTTATTTAATACAGAAAGTATGAATATATTTGGGTCTGTTAATAACCATGAAAACATGTGTCATGAGAAAACATATTTCTGCAAGTTATAAAATGGTTCTTATCTACAAAATGGTGATATAAAATAGTTCAAAACTTTTTATTTCTTAAGTTTTCACTAAAAGGTAATGTTACTAGCATTAAAAAAAAACTCTTTATATGAGGAAAGTAAGATATGTTTTTGGTAAATGAAGCTTATATGGTAGGTGTGTTTCAGGTTAGGAAAAAATAAAGTTAATTTTTGTTCTAACATAGTGAGAAAGAGAAAAGATTTGTGGAAGATGAATCTTGCTTTTATATAGTACAGAAAATATGAACATCTTGATGTTGGGTTCGTTTTATAAACGATGTGGTCTCTTCATTAGAGTTCTGGGAAATCTTACACAGTCCAATTGCATAATCTTAAGATTATAAAAAAACTGTGTTTATCAGATTCCCTTCCATCCTTTCTTTCTATAAGTCTCCTTGAACAAGAAGCAATTTTCGACTGTAGTTGACTGCAAATGCTTTTAGAGAAGAAGTAAAACCACTGTGGATGACAGTGACTTAGACTGTCCAAGGTTAAAATCTGAGACTTAATTATAACCAGCACTTGACAAGGAAATTTGGTTATTTCTGTGATAGAAAGCATTTTAACATGGTAACTAAAATTATGTTCATGTTAGATTTATAGAAATCTTATACTTTTTTAGAACACTCATATCAATAATATACCAGTAAATATAATCCTAAAAATTTAGCATCACTTATCATTTGGTGAGATAGTCTATGTTAGGACAAAAATTAACTTTATTTTTTCCTAACCTAAAACACACCTACCATATAAGCTTCATTTACCAAAAACATATCTTACTTTCCTCATATAAGGAGTTTTTTTTAATGCTAATAACATTACCTTTTAGTGAAAACTTAAGAAATAAAAAGTTTTGAACTATTTTATATCACCATTTTGTAGATAAGAACCGTTTTATAACTTGCAGAAATATGTTTTCTCATGACACATGTTTTCATGGTTATTAACAGACCCAAATATAATCTTGTAAAAGGAATTTTATGTGTGATCATGTTGGCTAAAATTAAAAGAGAATTATTTAAAGTTTTTTTTTTCTAAAAATTGAGATTTATATAAAAAATATACAGTACAAAACTGGAATTTGGTCTCTACTAAAGCAACAAGATTTTCCTGGAGTATTGATCTGCTATTCATGGAAAATAGTGGAAGTCTTTTCTTTTAACCTTTTAAGTAACTGGTCAAAACAAAACAGATTCTGTGTTTTATCAACATGAATCCCTGTGCTTTATGTTGTTTATATTAAGTTTTGATGACAAAGAAACTAAGTCCTCTCTGTTAAAGAGTTAGGGTTTTTCCACCACTATATAATTTACTGTATTTGCTTTTAAATTCTTTTTGTTATCACTCTCATTAAATGGATGGGTATTATTTCACAGTGATCTGTGATCCTATTTTGACCAAGTGTTTGAAATATTGGATTTTTTGACAGATTGCACAAAATCAAATTCTAAATTAAGTCATTTTCTTAACCTTGATTTGACTTTGGTATTTTCCAGTTGGCTACCCAGCAGCAATAAAAAATGTGTTGCTCACCTTGTGAAATAGAGATACTAAACTAATAGGGCTAATTTAACATTTTAGATTACATGGAAAGCATCACCAAATGATAAGTGATGCTAAATTTTTAGGATTATATTTACTGGTATATTATTGATATGAGTGTTCTAAAAAAGTATAAGATTTCTATAAATCTAACATGAACGTAATTTTAGTTACCATGTTAAAATGCTTTCTATCACAGAAATAACCAAATTTCCTTGTCAAGTGCTGGTTATAATTAAGTCTCAGATTTTAACCTTGGACAGTCTAAGTCACTGTCATCCACAGTGGTTTTACTTCTTCTCTAAAAGCATTTGCAGTCAACTACAGTCGAAAATTGCTTCTTGTTCAAGGAGACTTACAGAAAGAAAGGATGGAAGGGAATCTGATAAACACAGTTTTTTTATAATCTTAAGATTATGCAATTGGACTGTGTAAGATTTCCCAGAACTCTAATGAAGAGACCACATGGTTTATAAAACTAACCCAACATCAAGCAGAACAAGAATGAATTAAATATGAAGGAAATAGGCAGATTTTTATGCTAAGTCCAGCAATCCTGAAGTTGTTAAGTGATCTAAATAAACTTCATGATCCAAGTCAAATGACCTATGATAGCCCATTTAACAAACAGTTCTGTGTACCCAATTTAGAGACTCAAAATCAATATTTAAAATTATGTAAATCAAATGTTAAATGTTAATTCATGAAGAGCCTGGATAGCTTTCTGGTTTTGCTGAGTCATTAAAGCTCTCACTACTAAAAGCTCTCCAATCCATGACTCACCATGGAAGATATAAAATTATCAAAATTATGAAAAAAAAATTGTGTAGTGACTGTTTTAAAATCGCTACAATGTTTATGATCCATGTTTGGCTTGTCAAATCTATAATCCTTGAAATTCAATGAAAATTTTTGGTTCATTTCTGCTACCTGATGGGTCATTTGAACATTAATAGAGGGATTTCATTCAATAGCCATTTCAATGCATCTTTTCTCATTGTATAGGATCTTTTTCATGCATGAAGGCTGACACTATAAAAGCAGTTAAAAGGCTATTAGAAAATATGTTTTGCTCATTGGGCATGCCTGGAGAAATCTCCAGCAATAGAAGTACTTGTTTCACTGTACAAGTTGTAAAACAGTTAAATAAGGAATTACAAATGCAACAGTATTAGGTAAAGCTAACTGAATTAATTGGATTTCCTTCGTCAAAGGCACTGCTGAGGATGGAAATAACATTCATTTCCAATGAAATGTAAGTTGACCACGTATAGTCACCTTATGGCCTATGTTCCTAATAATAGAATGTCATGTATCTCCTGCTCTCCTGAACTCTAATATGACTAAATGCTTCAAGGTTTTATTGCATTATATCAAAGCATATTTTCTTTAGGTAAGAGAAGCATTCTGTGATCTACTGATCAAGGATAATCAAACCTCTTATGATCTAAAACCTAGAGATTAGGTCTTCTATAAATTACATTAAAGAAAGCCTGCCCTTGTACCCCATTGAAAGGGACCATACAAAGTTTTTCTTATCACACAAACCGAAAAAACGAAACCCTTGGGGACCTCAAACCTTAGGTCTGCATCTCACAACTTAAAAGGGTTACTCAGATTCTTGGAACTGTACATCAGTGGGAGACCTTAATGTAAAGCTAACCAGGGGAGTTTCTCCCCCAAAGCAGACAGCATTGTAGATGGACAGCTTTTCCAAGGTCACAGATCAAGACTTCTTTGCCATCATGAAACTCTTGCCCATCTGAATTTTTTCCTTGCTTATGCCCATCTCTTTGGCTTGGCAGGATAATGCTGTAATTAGAATTTTGCAATCACTAGCATCTGTGGGTAAACTGATGAAGAGTTGAATCTTTCACACCAAACCTGGATCTGTGTATGAGCTAAAGAATCATTTAGTTCAGCCCGTAACTTTGGCAAGATGGCTAACGTAACTGTTGTTCAAATTGTACTACTGGTAAGATTCTTAGACCTATTTGTTCTCATAATCTTTTTAAATTTAACCTAGTCATTCTACAGAAGAACCTAGACCAATAAGTATATTACAGGACAGATTTGCACCAACATCCCAAATGGAGTGTCTTCAAAAACTGACTTACGTGCCAGGATAATAGTGCTCTTGTAATCTGTAATAACTCTGCCTTAGATTATTGAAAAGAAACTGCAAATTTCACTATTTAAAGTAACGCATCCATGAATAATAGAACTGAAAAAGAGGCCTTGTGTGCACTCATGGGGCATACTTTTATTTATGGAGGATTTCAGAGTGAAACTTACGCACTGAAAACCTTATGCTTTCATGGATGGAAGTTGAAGGGCCAATGTTCTAAGAATTTTAATGGTGTCTTTATTACTGTAAAATCAATCAGAAACAGAACATTGGTCCACTTCTCTTAACTTACATCATAGGTGAAAAATAACATTGCCAGGGGTCATTAATCTTTCTGAATGGACATTGGTTTGTTAAGTCACTTTTCCCCCACTATGGCTTGGAGTAAATGTAAATGAAGCAATGATTCAAAGTTTATTCCTCACAATTGACTCCACAGTAGATTGTAATACAAAAGTTATGGTTGCACAACAGACTTTTAAAATTCTCTTGTTAGAGTAGTACTGGATAATATAATTTCTCTGGCTTACCTACTGGTTAAACAAAAAAAAAATCTATGCAGTTACTGATACTTCTTGCTGCACATGCATGAGCACGTCTGGTATTACAGACCCCATTGAAGGGGATTAATAAACAGGCTGCTTGGTTAAAACAGGTAGACTCTTTGGATCATTTTTTATCTTTTTGGTTTTTCCTGGTTTGCTTCACAGAGATCCTGGCTAAGGAGCGTATTCCAAACTCTTGTTATTATCCGCGTAAGAATCATAATAAGCCACTGGGCACACTGCATTCTCTCAAAAGTTTTAATGTGTGCTTGTAGCCATCTGAAGAGTGTCAAATGATCTCTCTGGTACTGGAATGACAAAATCCCAAAGAAATATGTGATGATGAGAACATCATAACCTATGAATGACACGTTGAGACCAAAACCCCCCAAATTATGGTTAACTCAGAATAGCATTAATGGCCTAAGGTTTGTTCACAATCTCACTTAGCTGAGAACCTGACCAAAAGGAAGAAATTGTTAAACAAAATGACAGGGAGCCATTGTTTCAGACTGGGCTTCTGAAGGAGGCCCTGGCAAATTAGATTAAACAAAAATGAAGTGACTCATGCTAAATACCACATAATCAAACTGAAACTTTAAGAAAGCAGAGAGATCTCAAAACGTATCTTTTTTTTCTTCCTGCAAAGAGGAGATTCCTGTCTGCCTGAGTGAGCATAAGAAAGCCTCCTCTATTTTTACTTTGCAGAGAAATAGCCTGAGGTGGCCTTATCTTGACCAATCAGTTTTTTGTTGTTGTTGTTTTGTTTTGTTTTTTATCGCTCTGTTTTCTTGTTGCCACCATGCAAAACCCACTGTTCTGTTATTGCCCAATGGGAGCTAAGACCATATATGTCCATTTACAATAATAACAGAGAGTGACATCAATGTTTGAAGTTTTTGGTCAATCCCTCAAAATTAAGAGGTTGACCAAAAGGAAAGAATTTTTCAATAAATCTAAATTTAGGCTTTAGAAGCCTCCATATAAGTCCTATGTAACAAGCTGCATCCTAACTCGGTACATAAACAAACTGAAACCCCAACTTAGGAATTTGCTTTTGTAATAACTGAGAATCATCAAATTAGAGCTAGCTAGCTGTCTCTCTGTCTCACTTCCTTTTTCTGTCCATAAATATTGTTCGATCAGTGGCAGCCTTAAAGTTACTGGGAATCTTTTCTGGTTTGGGGGCTGCTTAAATTTAATTTGTTTAAAGATTTTTATTTAACAATGTCTTCATCCATTCAATAGAGATGATAGTGGCTATTACAAAACATTTTTATGACAATAAGTCAATATATACAAATATATAGAACATTAAGTGGTATGTCCCATGATACAGAGCAATTATTAACAACTTACATTTATAAACAAGCAAAATATAATGAATAAATTATAAACATCATTAGTTATGAAGTCAAAGGAGTATCAGAGTCAGTGCCATAACATCCTGGGTCTGAACGTGAGCCCTGCCACATGCCAGCCATATCATCCAGGTACAAGTTGGTTTATTGATATAAAATTGCTTTGGATAAAAAAAATACATAAAATAAAGAAGAATCTCTACTTTCCCATGAGAATTTACTGGGTGAAGTCACACCACATTTTCCTCTCAACTGAAGAGTTTATTATAGATTTGTTCTATTATTAGAAAGATTTGCTCTGTTTTCTTATGCTAATTCCAAGATGCCACACAGTAGCTGCCTGTCTTTCACTGCTGGTTATGCAAATCCTTAAAATAAATAATGTCGGGTCTAATGTTTTAACTGGTTATTTGAGAACATGAGACAGTTTAAGTTTATATAAAGTTTACTCAAAAATGAGAGGAGGAAAAATTAATTCACAAAAATTCAGTAAAAACACTTGGGTCTTCACAGATGACCACCTCCTGGCATGAAAGTACATTCCTAATATTCAGGCAATAGTGATCCTACTACAAAAATTTTGGAGGTGTTTCTTGAACGTCCCTGCACAGGATACATGGACTGCAGGTGAAAAACTGAATCTGGCCTCATGCAAGTGTTCTCAGAGTGTATTTTATTTTATTTTATCTTATTTTTCTAGACTGAGTCTCTCTCTATCACTCAGGCTGGAGTGCACTGGCACAAACTCGGCTCACTGCAACCTCACCTCTCAAGTTCAAGCTATTCTCATGCCTCAGCCTCCCTAGTAGCTGGGATTACAGGTGCCTGCCACCATGCCTGGCTAATTTTTTTGTAATTTTAGTGGAGATGGGGTTTCACCATGTTGGCCAGGCTGGTCTCAACTCCTGACCTCAAGTGATTTGCCCACGTTGGCTTCCCAAAGCTCATTGTGTTCTTCACATTGTTTCAATACAGTACTCAGAATTCCCACAACGTTTTAAAACAATGAGATATACGTAGACAGAATGCCTAGCTGTTTTCTTAAAGACTCTAACCAATCTTGGTGTCTACAAGGCCACACTTTAAGTAAGTCGATCATTCTGCACAGGAAATCCTGCACACAGTTTATTTGATACCAACTCAGGTTATGCTTTTCCAGAGTGATGGCTCACATGTTTCCACCAAGTCCTTTTTGGAAGTCACTAGTGTTGTGCCTATAGTTATCTGTTAGGCTGGTTAGGAATGACTTCAGTTGTGAGTAACATTATCTTACTAGAAATAGCATGAAATCAAACTTTAGTTTTTCTCTAACTGTGAAAGTTCTGTTTTGGGTTAGTATCAAAATATGTGGGCTCTGGGTTAGCATTTCTAAGATTCACTTGACCGCATGATTATCTCTGGCTGCAACTGCTCCAAGAATCACATACTTATACAATTGCATTCAAAGGCTGGTTTGGGTATGGGGGCGAGGAGCAAGTAGATCAAGAGGCAGAAAGTTTCTCTCTCCAGGGCTTCTTTTAATGGAGGAGAATCTTTCCCCAAAGGCTTCTGAAGCTCATTGCTCCTTCCTCTCCCTGGCCAGAACTGAGATATTGTCTACTGCTCCTAGGTTAAGCAGTTAGTTTCATCTTTTCTAGTATCAGAACAAAATCAAAATTGGCATTAGTTTGGGTTTAGGCAAACACCAGAGTTGACCATCTTTGTTTTTCTATTTTATTTGGTTTTTCAGATTTACTTTACTGAATAAGTAATTCAAACTAACATAAATGTTGTAACACACACAAAAAAAAAAATTCCCAGATTTCTCAAAAAATAGTATTTTACCACATTAATGTTATTAGTCTCTCTCTCTCTTCCATGTTACATTAACACATACTATTTTTAAATGAAAGATTTGGCATTAATTTGTACACACAATTTACCAGTATCCCAAATACTTAAGTATAAACACACATACACACATACAGACATACAACTACAAAAACTACAATATAACTCTACCATTATAGCCCTCAAATCAGAAAATCAACATTGACTCAATACTTTTTCATAATTATATTTAGGTCATGAATTTCTGGACAGCAATATCACAGAAATGATGCTATGTTCTCAATACCCTAATAGGTGGTAGACAATATTGATTTGTTCTAGTATTGGCAAGGTAAACGATGACCACATGATTAAATTGACATCTTCTAGGTTTCTCCACTATAAAGTAATTGTCTTCCTTTGTAATTAATATTTCATTGGGAGATACTTTAAGACTATTAAGATATCCTATTTCTCATGAAACTTCTACCCATTAGTTGTAGCATCATTGACGACTCATACTTTAATCACTTATTCCTATGATGGTTAATAAATAGTAATTTTATAATTCTATCCCTCCATATAAATTTGTTACTTGCAATTCAACTCTTAGAAAGAGTTTCTCTTCTCTCTATTAATTCATTTGTATTAGCATAGACTCCTGGATTTCTACTTTATTAGTGGATTAAAATTCAATAATATTATTTTGATGCTCAATTTGTCCCAGATTTGGGACACAGTGGAAGCCCCTTCAAGCTGACTTCTACATACCTTTGACATGTCATCGTTTCTCTTTAAACACTTCTTTCTGCAAAAAACAAAGCTGTTTATTCCCAGTGCTATGGACTGTTCATATCTCCCCAAAATTCATCTGTTAAAATTCTAATCCCCAATTGAATAGTATTGGTAGGTGGGGACCTTTGAGAGTTGATTAGGTCATGAGGATGGAGCCCTCCTGAATGGTATGAGTACTTTTATAAGGAGATAGAGATCAGAGCTCTCTTCTTTCTCTCTATAGGAGGATACAGTGGGAAGTTGGCCATCTACAAACAGAAATCCAGTCCTCGCCAGACACTGACCTGCCAGCACATTGACCCTGGACTTCCTAGCCTCCAGAAAAATGAGAAATGAATATTGTTTAAGCTACCACTCTATAGTGAATTCTTATAGCAGTCCCAATTAAGACATTCAGTGTGTATTTTTGTTGTCTTAAACTCAGGGTCATCCATTTCTATAAGGAATACCCATTTCTTTTAGTAGAGAATGGTATTCATAAACTAAGACCTAGACTTTCTATATACTCATTGTTACTTGGGTCTTATTGCTGTTAGGCCCTCTTAATAGATAAAGCTAGGAAATACATATGTATATGCATATATATTTTATAGGTACATTTGATTTTATGTTTATTTATATATCTCTCTATTAAGAATCATGAGTTTATTCCAATACCTCCAGTTGTAATCTAAACTGTACGAATAGTCTAGCCTTTCCCCATTCCAGATTTCTAACTTTCTTCTCCAACAGTAATAAGCCTGTCTCCCATTTTTCGTGATATATTAATTTATTTTATAAAGTCTCCTTCATGTAACCAATCTCTCAGCAAGACTAGTTCTTGACACTGGCCATAAGCACTTCTGGCTTGGCCTTGACTGCATGAAGACCTTCTTGTTTACCTCAGAAAAATAAGCAAATGAATGTTGGACTAGTCACTTAAGGATTGTATATGTTCATTGTGACTATGGTGGCATGATTTAGTCATTAAACAATGCAGTGATTTGGCCCCATTGCATTGGTCACCCTTCTTGGCCTCTTCCTTGCTTCAATCCTGGTCACACCAGCTGCATTTTTTTCCGTCCTTGATTATTTTTTTCTCATCACTTGACATATAAATATTTTGGTACAGTGTACTGTAATGAGTTCCCTAGAACTACTTTGGCACAAATCCACAGAAATAAAATGATTGAGCTATTCAGTTGGAACAAGGTCTCAAGTCCATGTGAACACTGAAGGGTATATAGATTAATGGAGTAGGAAAATAAAAACACTCACAAATTATCAAATTATTTGTTCAGATCTCACTATTTCTTTCAACAATGAAACATTGTTAAACATTATTCCACAAACATTTTTCCAAACCTTCCATATTTAAAACCTACACCAATTTATCTGCTCTTGTGACATGTTGTGCCTTCTTTTTTTCTAGGAACTTATTGCCTTCTACTTAAACATCTGTTTATCAGTCTTTGCAAGTAGCTTTGAAGCCTGATATGGTTTGGGTGTCCCCACTGTGATGTTTAAAACTGAGTTTCAACTTGACTGGATTGAGGGATACAAAGTATTGATCCTGGGGCTGTCTGTGAGGGTGTTGCCAAAAGAGATGAACATTGGAGTCAGTGGGCTGATGAAGGCAGATCCACCCTTAATCTGGTGGGCACAATCTAATCAGCTTCCAGCAAATATAAAGGAGGAAGAAAACATGAAAAAGAGAGGCAAGCCTAGTCTGCCAGCCTACATCTTTCTCCCGTGATGGATGGTTCCTGCCCTCAAACATCAGACTCCAAGTTCTTCAGTTTTGGGACTGGACTGGCTGTCCTTGTTCCTCAGCTTGCAGACAGCCTATTATGGGACCTTGTGATCGTGTAATATATATATATATCTTATTAGTTCTGTCCATGTAAGGGAACCCTGACTAATACATCACCAAAATCTCATCTTGAATTTTAATCCCCATAATCCTCTTGTGTCAAGGGTGGGACCTCATAAGAGGTGATTGTTTCACGGGGGTGGTTTCCCCCATGCTGTTCTCATGAGTTCTCATGAGATCTGAAGGCCTGAACTCACACACTCTCTCTTGCCTGCCGCATGTAAGATATGCCTCCTCCCCTTCACCATGATTGTAAGTTTCCTGAGGCCTCCTCAGCTATGTGGAACCGTGAGTCAATTAAACCTCTTTTCTCTGTAGATTACCCAGTCTTGGGTATGTCTTTACAGCAGTATGAAAATGAACTAATACAGAACCCTTTGAAGACAAAAGTGGTTATGCATTTCCATATCCACAAAGGTTAGCCCAGGACCTAGCTCACTGGTGTTTGATAAACCCTTGCCAAATCACTGAATTATTTAATGATTAAATAATGCCACAATAGTCCAAATGAACAAATACAATCATCAGGTGAATAGTCTAAAATGTATTTGCCTTTTCTTCCTTCTTATGGATCTTTAACACACTTCAGTAAGCCACTGTTGCACATCCTTTTCTGCATCTGCCCTTGTGTTTGTGGTTGCTACCCTCTTCACATTAGTGAGGCTCTTTGAATTCCTGAGACCAGACCATCTCTCTTAGAAAGATTCTGTCCATCTCCAATGTCCTAATGTGAGTAGGACTCAGAATGGTCAACTTATAAAAAGATTTTACAAGCCATGATATTACTGTATTTTCCAGTGTTTTCCAAATTCCACTTACTCTCATCTCCCAATAGCCCACATTCATTGAACTGGGACACCAAAAAGAGAAGCTCTTGTTTACCTTATTTGTTTCTCTTACCTAACAAGTTCTCAGTCACTACCCTTAAACGTGTAAGTTTAGAATTAAAATTTCACAGATGCCAATGTTTTTAAAAAGTAATAATCAACCAGAGGCTATGAGTGCCTGAGAGAGAAAATATTATACAAAAGATATTAAAAATAATAAAACAATTCTGAAGCAATTACATGAGACAGAACACCACCATCTATAAAGCAAAGTTATTATCAGCAAAAGAAGACTCGTGCAGTAGTCTCTGCTTTACCCTTGGCCTCAGCAGCACCTGGAACAGGAATTCTAGGTCCCTATGCTTGTGCTGTTCAATATGGTAACAGCCACCGTGGCCATTGTGTATTTGAAATGTGGCTTATCTGAGTTAAGACATCTATGAGCGTAAAATGCAGATGAGATTTTGAAGATTTGGTTTAATTTTAAAAATGTCAATTTCTCTTACAAATTTTTGAAACTGATTACACATTAAAATGATTACATTATAAATGTATAGGTTTCAATGAAATATATTATCCATTGTTGCTTTATTTCTCTGCTCTCTTTTATAACAAAAGGTCTTAAAAGCATTGCTAACTGCCACTGTCTCCACTTATTCACCTTACATTCTCTCCTCTATAACCCCCGATCAGCACCAAGACCTCAATTAGCAAGGTTTTGAATGACCTTTACATTGCAAACTTCTACGGTTATGACTTTACTTTTAATGAATTTGATCTCATAGCATTATTTGACACTGTTCATGACTCCGTCCTTCCTGAAATTGTCTCCTTTTTTGACTTGACTGAAACTCCATGCTTCTGGTTTTTCCCTTTACCTCCCTGAAGCAACTCTTTGCTGTTTCCTTTCCCCCTCTGTGACCGTAAACTCATTCTTGGGCTTTCACCTTTCATCAACGTTTACTCTCTTGTTTACCCAGTCTGTTACCTTAAACACCATTGGCATATGAGGAATCCAAAATGTTTCCTTGAGTCCTAAAGTATTTCCAAAATTCATATATACAACTACTGTTTGGTATCTTTATCTGGTTTTCTGATAAGTACCTCAAAATTAACTCAACTCTCTCTCTTGATTCTCCCTTGGTTTCTCCCTTTCTGTACACCTGCCAGTCTTCTCAGTCTTAGTTGATGGCAGCACCATCTGCCCCATTGCTTAGGCCCAACATCTAGGATCTGTCCTGTCTTCTGTAATATCCAATTCATCAGCATATCAGGTTGACTCTTTTTCTAAAGCATATTTCAAACCTGATGATTTCTCTCAACATTCCCTGCCTGCTTCCTGATTCGAACCACCATTTTCTCTCACACGAACTGTTGTAATAATCTACAAAATAGTTTTCCTGCTTTTACTCATACCCCACGACATAACCCATTCTCCATATTACGAGCAGAGCCATTGTATTAGTTTGTTTTCATAAAGACATATCTGAGACTAGACAATTTACAAAAGAAAGAGGTTTAGTTGGACTTATGGTTCCATGTGTCTGGGGAAGCCTCACGATCATGGTGGAAGGTAAGTAAGAGCAAGTCACATCTTACCTGGATGGCAGTAAGCAAAGAGAGAGAGCTTGTGCAGGAAAATTCTCCCTTATAATAACCATCAGATCTCGTGGGGCTTACTGTCACAAGAACAGCATGGGAAAGACCTACCCCCATGATTCAACTGCCTCCCAGCGGGTGCCTCCCACAACACATGAGAATTCAAGATGGGGGCACAGTGGGGACACAGCAGAACCCTATCAGTCCGCCCCGGTCCCTCCCAAATTTCAAGTCTTCACATTTCAAAACCAATCATGCCTTCCCAACAGTCCCCCCAAAGTTTTAACTCATTTTAGCATTAACTCAAAAGTCTGCAGTTCAAGTCTCATCCAAGACCACGCAAGTACCTTCTGCCTAAGAGCCTGTAAAATCAAAAGCATGTTAGTGGGGGTATAAGCATTTGGTAAATACAGCCATTCCAAATGGGAGCTATTGGACAAAACAAAGGGGCTACAGGCCCCATGCAAGTCTGAAATCCAGTTGGGCAGTAACATCTTAAAGCTCCAAAATGATCTCCTTTTACTCCATGTCTCACATCCAGGTCATGCTGATGCAAGAGGTAGGTTCCCATGGTCTTGGGTAGCTCTGTCCCTGTGGCTTTGCCGAGTACAGCCTCCCTCCTGGCTGCTTTCACATGCTTACACTGAGTGTCTGTGGCTTTTCCAGGTGCAAGGTGCAAGCTGTCAGTGGATCTACCATTCTGGAGGACGATGGCCCTCTTCTCACAGCTCTACTAGGCAGTGCCCCAGAAAGGACTCTGTGTGGGGGCTCCAACCCCACATTTCCCTTCTGCACTGCCCTAGCAGAGGTTCTCCATGAAGGCCCCACCCCCACAGCAAAATTTTGCCTGGACATCCAGGCATTTCCATACATCTTCTGAAATCTAGGCGGAGGTTCTCAAACCTCAATTCTTGACTCCTTCTGTGCACCAGCAGGCTCAAAACCATGTGGAAGCTGCCAATGCTTGGGGCTTCCACCCTCTGAAGCAACAGCCTGAGCTGTACCTTAGCCTCTTTTAGTCACATTGGAGTGGCTGGGACACAGGGCACAAAGTTCCTAGACTGCACACAGCACGGAGACCCTGGGCCTAGCCCACAATACCATTTTTTCCTAGGCCTCGGGGCCTGTGATGAGAGGGGCCACCGTGAAGACCTCTGACATGCTCCGGAGACATTTTCCCCAGTGTCTGGGGGATTAACATTCAGCTCCTCCTTACTTATGCAAATTTCTGCACCTGGCTTCTATTTCTCCTCAGAAAATTGATTTTACTTTTCTATCACATTGTCAGGCTGCAAATTTTCTGAACTTTTATGCTCTGTTTCCTGTATAAAACTGAATGCCTTTAACAGCACCCAAATCACATCTTGAATGTTTTGCTGCTTAGAAGTTTCTTCTGCCAGATACCCTACATCATCACTCTCAAGTTCAAAGTTCCACAAATCTCTAGGGCAGGAGCAAAATGCTACCAGTCTCTTTGCTAAAACATAACTAGAGTCACCTTTGCTCCAGTTCCCAACAATTTCCTCATCTCCCTCTGAGAACACCTCAGTCTGGACTTTATTGTCCATATCACTATCAGGATTTGGTCCAAGCGAGTCTCTAGGAAGTTCCAAACTTTCCCCTGTTTTCCTGTCTTTTGAGGTCTCCAGACTGTTTCAACCTCTACCTGTTAGTTCCAAAGTCGCTTCCACATTTTTGGGTATCTTTTCAGCAATGCCTCAGTCACTGGTACCAACTTCCTGTATTAGTCCATTTTCACTCTGCTGATAAAGACATACCCAAGACTGGGCAATTTACAAAAGAAAGAGGTTTATTTGAACTTATAGTTCCACGTGGCTGGGGAAGCCTCACAATCAAGGTGGAAGGCAAGGAGGAGCAAGTCACATCTTAGGTGGATGGCAGCAGGCAAAGAGAGAGCTTGTGCAGGAAAACTTGCCCTGATACTAACCATCAGATCTCATGAGACTTACTCACTATCATGAGAACAGCACAGAAAAGACTTGCCCAGATAATTCAATTACTTCCCACCAGGTTCCTCCCACAACAGGTGGGAATTCAAAATGAGATTGGGTGGGGATACAGCCAAACTGTGTCAGCCATACACTAAATTATAAGTCAGATTATGCCATATCTCTGCTTTAAGGTTTTTACCTTACAAGTTTCCCGTCTCATTAGGATAAATACAAACCCCTTACTCTTGTTAGTCCTGCTTACTTATTCAATATGTAGAACAATTTTCCAATTTTTAAATTGTTCTCCAGACAAGCTTTCCTTCCTAAAATCCCTTAAACATATCAAGAATGCTCTTCCTGGCTGTACCCACTACTTACATTGGTCTTCCCTGTTTTCTTCGTAGTTGGCTCCTTATTGTCATTTAAATCTCAGTTTAAATATTATCTCACCAGAGACATCTTCCCAACCACCCTAATCTAAAGTCCTATACAGGCACTCTTTAAAACAGCACCATGTTTTAATTTTCTACTTATCCTTAATCTTTACCATAGAGTATTTTTCTTGCTCATTTTTCCTTTAATTGTTGGACTTTCTTTGTTATAAAGCAGAACCTTGTTGGCCTTATTCATCATTATATTCCCAGTGGCTCAAAATAAACACTCAACTATTTGTTTATTGAATGCTTAATCACATCATCTTATTGACTAGCACAGGGCTAAAAATCTTCAAAATTTGTGGGAGAAGTTATCAGATTTCAAATAAACTTAATATAATGTTTTCAAGACTATTTTCCTGAGCAGTCACTCCTTGGTCCTGACTACCTGTTTTCGTTCTAAACCAATGTTGTTCCAAATAACTTTCTGTGACATCCAGTACAGTAGCTACTAGCCATATGCGGCTAATGAGCACTTCCAATGTGGCTAGTGTAGCTGTGGAAGTAAATATTTAATTTTATACCATTTTAATTATAGTTGACCCTTGAACAACACAGGTTTTTAAAATGCAGGTCTACTTGTACGTAGATTTCCATCTGTCACCTCAGAGACAGTAAGACCCACGCCTCTATTTTTTTTTTCCTCCTCTTTAGCCTGCTCAAAGTGAAGATGATGGGAATGAAGACTTTTATGATGATCCACTTTCACTTAATAAATAGCACATATGCTTTCTCTTTCTCATGATTTTCTTTTTTCTTTCTTTTTCTTTCTTTTTTTTATTTTATTTCTTAAGACAGAATCTTGCTCTGTTACCCAGGCTAGAGTGCAGTAATGCAATCTCAGCTCATTGCAATCTCCACCTCCCAGGTTCAAGCGATTCTCGTGACTCAGCCACCCAAGTAGCTGGGATTAAGGCATGCGCCACCATGCTCAGTTCATTTTTGTATTTTTAGTAGAAATGGGGTTTCACCATGTTGGCCAGGCTGGTCTCAAACTCCTGGTCCCAAGTGATCTGCCCTCCTTGGCCTCCCAAAGTGCTGAGATTACAGGCATGAGTCACCACACCTGGCCTCCTCATAATTTTCTTACTAACATTTTCCCTTCTCTTGCTTACTTTATTGTAATATAATACATATGATATGTATGTGATACATAAAACATACAAAGTATGTGTTGGTAAACCTTCTGATCAACAGTAGGCTATTCGTAGTTAAGCTTTGGGGTAGACAAAAGTTATGCCTAAATTTTTAGCTGTACAAAGTGAAGTGGAAGTGCCCTTAATACACCCCCACACACTTTGTTCAAGAATCAACTAGAATTTAAAGTTAAGCAACCACATGTAGCTAGTGACCACCATATTAGATAAAGCAGCTCTAGTGTGAATGTTATTTTAAGGCAGTCTCTATGTCTCAGTTCATCCAACGTTCTGAGTACTCAGCAAGTTTCCAATGCAGCACAGGTATTCATAAAGGCTGACTGTAATTCTTGAGTTAAGGGTGGCACTGAATGACAGGACAGTAGAATTATTGTGTCTGTGTCTTGGTCAGCTCAGAATGCTATAACAAAATTCTTCGGACTGGGTGATTTACAAACAACAGAAATTTGTTGGTGACAATCCTGAGGGTGGGAAGGCTAAGATCAAGTAGCCAGCAGATTCAGTGTTATATGAGGGCTCACATTCCATTTCAGAATGGCTTCTTCTTTTGTTTCTTTTTTTTTTCTTTTTATTTTCTTTTTTGAGATGGAGTCTCACTCTGTCGCCAAGTTTGAGTGTAGTGGCACGATCTCGGCTCGCTGCAACCTCTGCCCCTGGGTTCAAGCAATTCTCCTGCTTCAGTCTCCTAAGTAGCTGTCTACAGGTGCGTGCCACCATGCCCAGCTAATTTTTGTATTTTTAGTAGAGAGAGGGTTTCACCATGTTGGCCAGGATGGTCTCGATCTCTTAACCTCATGATCCGCCAAAAATGGCTTCTTTCTGCTGCATCCTCACATGGAGGAAAGAACACATTCTTTCTGGCTTCTTTTATAAGGTCACTCATCTAACTTACAGGGATGCAGTCTTCCTGATCTAAGCATCTCCAAAAAGCCCCACGTCTTAATACTATCACCTTGGCAGTTACATTTCAACATATGACTTTCAGGGTGACACAAACATTCAGACTACGAACTCTGTGGCAGAGACAGCCACCACATTGTGCCTTCCCTTCAGTGCAGAAATGGAAATAGTACAAATCTTAGGGTTAGGTGACTGAGATTCAAGTTACCTACCTACTGTTTCCTGGTTGTGTGACTTCAAGCAATCACAGAGCCACCTCTGGGATTCTGTTTCCTCACCTGGAAAATGATGACATAAAAGAATGCAGCCCCTAATTCACTGAATTTTTAATAGGAATCGATTGAAACAAAGAAAAGGAAAATCAAGCTGTAAATTATGGAGTGGCCTTTAAGTATATGGTTTGGTTATTAATCCTACAGATTGTTTCTGTTGGCAGATAAATATTAGGTGTTAGTTATCAAACATCACATCACCTAGACTGCCCTGGCCTTAGAAATGTTGGCATCTGCTCGTTTCACTGCATGATGGAAAAAAAAGAATAAATAAATCATAAATGATTAATTTAGACTTCCCCCCATGCCTCCCGTTAACAGCTCAAAGCCCCCACCACACAGCAGGCTTAGTGATGAACTGGTGTGGTAGAACCTTCAAGACAGCGGCTAACCCTTCTCCAAGTACAACCAGCTGTGAAAACAAATTTAACTCCACCAACACTGCAAAGGAGCAAAGCTTTTTCATAGGTTAGAGATATAATGTTCACCTCATTCAGAGGGATCCAAACCAAATATCAATGACTTCTGGGGTAAGGCTATTAAGTATAATAGATAGATTATCTACTAGTTTACTAAACGTGAAGGAAGAAACATTTGTCATAGTTTTGCTAGAAAATGAGACTTTATCAAAGGGAGAGAGGGTGAAAGGTCACCAGTTCTATTGGTGCGATTATTATCTTTACATAGCTGGAGTGGCAAAAGAAATGATCCCAAACAGAGTAAAACAAAACAGACCGCACCGAAGCACTTCAAGATGAGCCCCAAGAAGCCATCATAGTGGACCCATTGGCTTCATCTTAATTTATCATCTTGGCCCTTGTTGACAAGAGTTTGATTGGGTTCTCCATCTATTTAAGCTGCAGCAAGTTTTATCACAGCAAACCACATGATAGACGTTGAAGATGGTTATTTCTTGGAAATTGTTATAATAACAGTAATACTATTGTTTTTGAGCACAAATGACATCCCTGAAACTTTGCATTCTATTTATCTCCATTAACAATCTACAAAGTAAGCGTCACTATTTTCACTTTACAAATAAAACAACTTGGGTTTAATCAAATTAGACCATTGGAGCTGGCTTTAGGGATATTTCTGTTTTTGGTGTTAATATCGCTATCAGAGGATACTGCTTATAGAAACACCTGTCTTGGTTCCTCAATACATGCATACATAAGAAACTAAATAGTCAATGCCTATTTCTTATTTCTGTCAACATCTTCGCTCATATCTCTCTATGGCTTCTCACCTTGGAAAGGTAGATCTCAAAAAACTCTTCTTCTGTGGAAGCTAGGTTTCTTTAATGCTACCTTTTATTACCCTTGTCAGAAGTCACACATGCCTCAAAAAAGCTGGAGTTACTCATGTTAGATAAAGGAAT
Source organism: Piliocolobus tephrosceles (assembly GCF_002776525.5). NCBI lineage: Eukaryota > Metazoa > Chordata > Mammalia > Primates > Cercopithecidae > Piliocolobus > Piliocolobus tephrosceles. The sequence goes on along the minus strand of NC_045436.1, from coordinate 173,039,148 downwards.
TTCTCCAGCCTCACTTTTCTCTTCTGTTCTGAGGATGCCACTCTCACCTGGTTGCCTCACAGATACCCCTGGCACCTAGATTAACCCCTGGCATTCAACAAGAGCCTTGGATGGTCTGTCTGGGTTTTGTTTTAGCTTCCTCCAGAACCATGGTCTCTTGGTATTTCCCATTTATTTCCGTAAGAAAATAAGGCTCTTTCATATACTATTTTCAGAGAGAGGAGCAAGCCTGGGACTTCCAGTTCCCATGACACTTTTCATTCCAGGGACATACCTTTTCTTTTCTTTTCTTTTCTTTTCTTTTCTTTTCTTTTCTTTTCT
>NC_045436.1:172971644-173038817 GCF_002776525.5 Piliocolobus tephrosceles | reverse complement strand
CTTTTCTTTTCTTTTCTTTTCTTTTCTTTTCTTTTCTTTTCTTTTCTTTTCTTTTCTTTTCTTTTCTCTCTTTCTTTCCTTCTTTCTTTCTTTCTTTTTCTCTCTCTCTTTCTCTCTCTCTTTCTCTTTCTTTCTCTCTCTCTCTCTCTTTCTTTCTCTCTCTCTCTTTCTTTCCTTCTTTCTTTCTTTCTTTTTCTTTTTTCTTTTGTTTTTGAGACAGAGTCTTGCTCTGTTGCCCAGGCTGGAGTGCAGTGGTGCAATCTCGGCTCACTGCAGGTACCTTGTATTTTAATGAAAATAAATATGATTTAATAAACATGAATGTTGTCAAATTAATTGCATGAATGTTGCAAAATAATTGAATTATTTTACAAAATCATTGCAGCTGACATTTATTAGTTTTCTATATAGTAGATGGTATACTAAGAATTCACACATATAACTATGTGTATTTTTTTATTTTTTTTTTTTTTGAGATGAATTCTAGCACTGTCTCCTGGGCTAGAGTGCAATGGCACAATCTCAGCTCACTGCAACCTCTACCTCCTGGGTTCATGCAGTTCTCCTGATTCAGCCTCCCGAGTAGCTGGGATTACAGGTGCACACCACCACACTTGGCTAATTTTTGTATTTTTAGTAGAGACAGTGTTTCACTATGTTGGCCAGACTGGTCTCGAACTCTTGACCTCATGATCTGCCTGCCTCTGTGCTGGGATTACAGCCATGAGCCACCATGCATGGACAAGAAATTTATCTCTCATAGTTATGGAGGCTAAGAATTTGGAGATCAAGGCACTTGCAGGTTCGTAGATGGTGGAGGGAATCAACAAGCCTTCTAGGGCCTCTTTTATAGGGGTACTACTCTCATCCATGAGGGCTTTCCTTTCCTGACCTAACCACCTCCCCAAAAGCCTCATCTCCTAATTCCATCACCTTGTAGGTCAGAATTTCTTTCAACATATAAATTTTAGGATAACACAAACACCCAGACCAGAGCGTAATTATTTTCATTTAACAAGAGAGACAACTGAGGCACAGAGAACTTATGACATTTGTCCAGGACCATACAGAGGAAAGTAATACACCAAAGTCTATCTCCAAACCTGTATTCTTATGTAACCTATAGCGGGAGGATGTTACAAAGTATATGGACATTGAAGCCAGAGCCTTGATTCAGATTCATTCCCTGCCATTTCCTGTGTGCCAACCTATCTACCCTAAGCAAGTCCCTCAACACCTTTGTACATGGATTATGAATGTGAGCTCTCAGCCCACCTACCTGAGCTGGAATTTCTGTTCCACCATTTCCACTTAGCTGCTATAAAGCCTTGGACAATCCAGTAACCATCCGTGCCTTGGTTTCCTTATCTATGAAGCAAGGATAATAATAGTATCTATTCCCATAGACAATTAAATGTCCTGAGGCAAGTAAAGTGTTTTTTACAGTGCCTGGCCGACAAGAAACAGTTAACAAGTATTAGCTAATCCTGTCATTATAATCATTATAATTGAGAATCAGCTTCCTGATCTGTTAAACTGGGATAATTAATCATCTTCACCAGAGTGTGGTGGGAATAAATCAATAAATGCAATCAAAATCTTCAAACAACATACACTATTATTCTTTGGCTTTGCTAGATGCTTTGGAGAAGCACACATGTAAAAATGTACTGAACCTCAGAAGCAACTTTCACAGGCAACTGTCAGAGAGAAATTAGATGTGGACATTCATTGTTCTAGGGCCCAGTAGCTGAATCTCCTCTGTCTTTTCTCTCTGTGGGTCATTTAACAATTTAGCTAATCCATGGACTCTTCACACAGGACAAAATCAAGGACAAGTTATGAGATTTGGGAAGATATGAAGAGTGGTAGAAATAGCAGAGACATGGGTCAGGCAGCCCTGACTTTAAATCCTGTGTCCTACACTTATCAATGGGCTAAACGTGGGCAGGTCACCTATACCCTGTATCTGTAAAATGAGAGTAAAAGCACCAATCTCATGGTCTTGTGTGTCATCTTAAATATAACATATGTAAAGCACAAAGGAGAGTCATTTCCATCCTCCTCACTTGACTAAGCTCTCGCGGCCAAGGTCAAATCTATATTTTCCATGAGTAGCTAAAGATCACAGGGTTGAACTTTTCCATTCAGCAAAGAGAAGAAAATATTCATTTTGTGATTAAGTATATTTAAATTGTATCTATTATTAATTTCATTTGAGTTCTGTACTTAAGTTAAACACTGATTTCACTAGGTAGAGTACAAATTTAAGTATTCAGTGTAAATAAAGTTTAAGTACACTGGTACAGATTTAGTTTCAGTAAACTGATCCAACTTAAGTACAGTACTGTGCAAACTAAAATGCACTGATGAGCTCTGCTGGTAGACAGGAACGGCTAAAGATGTGGGTGGTCAGAGAAGAGAGAATGTTCACTTAAGTTTTGAATTATTCCCTGATTGCTTCTTCATTATCTTCCATCTCCACATTCACACCCATCACTAGGCATCAACAGACTCTCAAACTCTTCCAAAAATTTTGAAGAAAAATATGTAATAAAGAACTCATGGTCCAGAGCTGAGTTCAAGTCCTGATTGTCTTTGTTGATCTGTCTAATATTGACAGTGGAGTGTTAATGTCTCCCACTATTATTGTGTGGGAGTCTAAGTCTCTTTGTCGGTCTCTAAGAACTTGCTTTATGAATCTGGGTGCTACTATATTGGATGCACACATATTTAGGATAGTTAGCTCTTCTTGTTGCATTGATCCCTTTACCATTATGTAACGCCTTTTTTGTTTTTTGTTTTTTTAATCTTTGTTGACTTAAAGTCTGGTTTACTAGAGACTAGGATTGCAACCTCTGCTTCTTTTGCTTTCCATTTGCTTGGTAAATATTTATCTATCCCTTTATTTTGAGCCTATGTGTGTCTTTGCATGTGAGATAGGTCTCCAGAATACAACACACCAATGCACTGGTCATTAGAGAAATGCAAATCAAAACCACAATGAGATATCCTCTCACACCAGTTAGAATGGTGATCATTAAAAAGTCAGAAAACAACAGATGTTGGAGATGATGTGGACAAATAGGAGCACTTTTACACTATTGGTGGGAGTGTAAATTAGTTCAACTATTGTGGAAGACAGTGTGGCGATTCCTGGAGAATCTAGAACCAGAAATACCATTTGACCCAGCAATCCCATTACTGGGTATATACCCAAAGGAGTATAAATCATTCTACTATAAAGACACATGCACACATGTTTATTGCAGCACTGTTCACAATAGCAAAGACTTGGAACCAACCCAAATGCCCATCAATGATAGACTGGATAAACAAAACGTGGCACATATACACCATGGAACACTATGCAGCCATAGAAAAGGATGAGTTCATGTCCTTTACAGGGACATGGATAAAACCGGAAACCATCATTCTCAGCAAACTAACACAGGAACAGAAAACCAAATGCCACATTTTCTCACTCATAAGTGGGAGTTGGACAATGAGAACACATGGACACAGGGAGGGGAACATCACACACTGGGGCCTGTCAGGGAGTGGGTGGAGGGTAGGGGAGGGACAGCATTAGGAGAAATACCTAATGTAGATGACGGGTTGATGGGTGCAGCAAACCACCATGGCACTTGTATACCTATGTAACAAACCTGAATGTTCTGCAAATGTATCCCAGAACTTAAAGTATAATAAAATAATTAAATAAATAAATAACACCCCCCCCCCCAAAAAAAAGAAAAGACCTCATGTATGTCATTCATTCTAAGAAAATTTAATGAGTACCTACTGTATTCCTGGCTGCTCTGTATTAGATGCTCATGACATAGACCCAGTCCCCTCAAGGCACTCACAGTGATTGAATAAATGAACAAGATTTTCCTTGGACTTAAAAAGTAAGGAAAGATTCGTAGGACATGGATCCTTCCCTGGAGGAATTTTTTTTTTTTTTTTTAGTCTAATAGAGGAAGAAAGAGCTTAGGCACAAATAAAGCCAATGATAAAAGTGCCTGAAGTTTGGAGGAAAATGGTGGATTTGGGAAGGGGATGGTGTGGCAGTGGAGAGCACCACATTGCAGGCAGGAAGAACAACCAGGGTCAAGGTATAGAAGAGCAGAAAGTTCTGGACATACAAAAGACACAAGGAGTAGAGCTTCCTGAAACAGCTTCCCAGCTTCAGAAAACAGACACCAGGACACTTGACCTCTACTTTTGCTCCAGTTTGCCTGTGATTTTTCCATGTAAAAAGTCTATCTGGGGCTGGGCGTGATGGTTCATGCCTGTAATCCCAGCACTTTGGGAGGCCAAGGTGGGCAGATCACCAGAGGTCAGGAGTTCAAGATCAACCTGGCTAACATGGTGAAACCCTGTTTCTACTAAACAGACAAAAATTAGACGGGTGTGATTGGGGTGTGGGGCCTGTAATCCCAGTTGCTCCGGAAGCTGAGGCAGAAGAATCACTTGAATCTGGGAGGCAGAAGTCGCAATGAGGCAAGATCACACAACTGCACTTTAGCCTGGGCAACAGAATGAGACTCCATTTCAAAAATGAAAATAAAAATAAAATAAAAGTCTATTTTGTACACTGCTTTAAAGAGGGCATAGGGTCTGGGCATAGTGGATCACGCCTGTAATCTCAGCACTTTGGGAGGCAGAGTAGGGTGGATACCTTGAGCCCAGGAGTTTGAGACCAGCCTGGGTGACTTGGAAAAACCCCACCTCTATAAAAAAAAAACACAAAAATTAGCTGGGTATAATGGCACACAGCTATAATCCCAGCTACTCAGGAGGCTGAGGTGGGAGGATCACCTAAGCTCATGAAGGTAGAAACTACAATAAGCCACAATTGCACTTCTGCACTCAAGCCTAGGTGACAGAGTGACCCTGTCTCAGAAAAAAAAAAAAAAAAAAAAGAGGGTATAGGAAGCTGTAACAGACACCAACACCCTAGAATATCATGGAGAGGCTTCTTGCCTGGCCTTGGCAGCCCAGATATCCCACCCCATGTAACTGGACTGTGTCAACTCAACAATCGGCACCTCCCTTTCCTTATCTATAACATGAGCACATAGAACAATATTCCAGACCCTTCTAGCTCTAATATTGGTGGTTCTATAAGTTCTCCAATAGAAGCTGGCCAGAGAGAGATATCTTTCTTCCTGGCTTTTCCCCTTTCTCCTTAGATTCTCACATGTCCTGGTCTCTGGACAGCTGATTATGCATATTATTTTGCCCTGCAACACAAAGTAATGAATTTTGTTTCCAAATTTTATTTACTACCTAGGAATTCTTGTGGATAGAAAAATGCATGTGTCAATGGAAAACTATGCCTTGCCTACATAGCTCACCCTCCAAATTACCTGATTCTAGCCTTTCGTTGTCTTCAAGCTCTTTTAAAACTCTGTAAATTGTACGTAACTAATAGCAATGTGAATTAATTCTTGTCAATAAACATGCAAATTCAACCCTATCTTTAGAGGTTGTCTTTGTCTATTCTTGCTGCTATAACAAAATACTATAAACTAGGGAGTTTATAAACAGCAGAACTTTGTTTCTCACAGTTCTGGAGACTGGAAACTCCAAGACCATGGCACTGTCAGGTTTAGAGTCTGGTGAAGGATCATTTCCTGGTTAATAGATGACTGTGTCTTCACATGGTGGGAAGGGCAAATAATCTCCAATGTGCCTATTTTATAAAGGCACTAATCCCACTCATGATGGCTTCATCCTCCTGACCTAAGTACCTGCTAAAGGCCACACCTCCTAATATCATTACCTGGGGGATCCGGATTTCAATACATAAATTTTGAGGGAATACAAACATTCAGACCATAGCCAGAGGTCTAATGAATTTCCCTCACCCACTTGTGAAAAAAAGTTTTACCTCCATTTGCACGTTCATTCCAGTTTTGCTAATTTACAAATGTTCCTGTTCTTCAGATTCTTTTCTATACTTAGGACAAGCTCTTAGGTAATCTCAAGCCCTGTGATCCTCAGAGTTACAGATTTTCTTATCTTATCATAAAAGGGGAAGCTCAGGTAAAGGTGGTAAAAGCAGGTCTTGGTGGTTTGTAGAAGCCCTTTCAGCTGTTGCAGCTGATACTTTACTCACCCCAGGAGGTTCAAAAAGTGCTTTTTAATTAAAATTAAATGAATTCCAGTATGTCTTCTTTTTTTATTTTGTAAAAGTAGGTGTATTCGTTTTCCAGGGCTGTCATTACAAAGCACCACTGACAGGGTGGCTTCAGTGACACAAATCTATTTCTTCACAGTTCTAAAGTCTAGAAGTCTAAGATCAAGGCAACAGAGGGTTGGTTCTTTCTGCGGGTCATGAAGGAAGCACTGATTCTACGCCTTTCTCTGAGGCCTGTGGGTGGCCATCTTCTCCCTGCTTCTTCACATGGCCTTCCCTCTATGTTTGACTCTTTGTTCAAAGTTTGACTTCTTAGAAGGACACCAGTCCAACTCTATTAGGACCAGCCCGAATTACCTAATTTTTATTTAATTATTTCCTTTAAAACCCTGTCTTTAAACACAGTCTTATTCTGAGGTACTAGGGGTTAGAACTTCAGCATATGAACTTTGGAAGACACAGTCCAGCCCATAACAGTAGAACTAAACAAAAATGACTAGGTAACTGTTACATGGTCTTTGAGACTATACAAACCACAGAATCGGAAAATATAGATTCACTTTACCAAATTGTCTGAGAGGAGAGGCACCTGGGCTGGCATGCTCTGATGATTCATGGTCCAACACTCCTTAAACTGTAACAAGGCGCTGACTGCGTTCTCCTGTCCTACATAATGTGCTAGTTTTACTATGCCATAATGAGTTCCCTGAATGTAACAGCTCCTGACAAGAATTGTCAGATTTAGCAAACCAAAATACAGGATACCCAGTTACATTTGGATTTCAGATCAATAACATTTTTATAAAGATAAGTATGACTGCTGTAATATTTGAGACACACTTATACTAAAATGTTATTTGTTGTTAATCTGAAATTCAAATGTAACTGGGTACTCTCTGCTTTATCTGTCAATCTTACTCCAATCCCTCATGGATATACACATGCTATGTTTAAAATTCTCACTGGTCACCTCTCTGCACTTTATAGAGATAAATCCCCATCACCTCTAGGCATTGAATGTTTGTATCCTTTTTAATTCATATGTTGAAGTGTTAACTCCCAGTGCAGCTGTGTTTGGAGGCAGGTTCCTCTAGGGAAGTAAGTAAGGTCAAATGAGTCCACAAGAGGAGGACCCTAATACAGTAAGATTACTGTCTTTATAAGAAGAGACACCAGAGGGCATGTTCTGTCTCCCTCCCCACCACCATGGAACACATGCACAAAGAAAAGGTCACATGAGTACACAGTGAGGCCACAACTGCCTACAAGCCAAGATAAGAGGCCTCAGGAAGTAATCTACCTTGCTGCCACCTTGATCTTGAACTTTCCAGTCTCTAAACTGGGAGAAATACATTTCTGTTGTGCAAGTCACTCTATCTGTGATATTCTCTTATAGCCGCTGGACCAGTCTAACATACCCCTGAAAACAGCACACCAGAGACTAGTATACAGAGTACAATATATAGTCGGATATTCATTATTTATTGAATGAATGACAAGTCTAGGCATTCTGGATGCTGCAAAGTGAAACAGGTACCCACCTTCTGTTCTATGAATGAATATGTGTTAACCTGCCTCTGCTGGGACCTGTCTTAACACATCACCCCATATTGTCAATGCCTGCTCATTTGTCTGCCTATTACCAGGGACCTTGGAAAGCAGGGACTGTGTATCATTTATTCATTGTCATGCATCTAACATTAAGCAAATTCCCTCTTACGCTAACTGTTTGCAATTTCCAATGAAACACACTCAAGGAAAAAAAAAAAGGACTTGTAATGAAATGTGATATTAATCAAAGCTCTTGGGACTTGGAACTTTGATAGTTCTCCTTCAAGTTCCCCAGTTCAAATCTTCTCTCACCACCCAGTTTGGAGACAATCCACATATCTGAGCACACATGTCCGGGCACTGCTGGGATGAGATCAAATGTTTCCTGTCGGAGCTGGGTCTCAACAGCCCTTGGAGGGCTCTCAGTGACCCCTAGAGCCGGTGTGAAAGTGGACCAGCAGCCAGATGGCTTCACATTTCCACATTCCTTCAGCTTGTTTTCTTACTGTGGCAGATACCCAAGAGCATCCCAAATCCTCAAGAGAGATGGGATTTCAAGAAAATCTGTGTTTCTCTTGCAAAGCAAGAGATGAGCCTGATGAAGAAAAATACGATTTAAAACACTGACTACAGGTTTTCAAGCTATCAGCAACAATATAAGAAAAGTACCCACACAGAGAGTGTTTGCTCCTCGCAACATTCAATTCTACCTGGAGGCAAATGTGCCACACATATCCACTGCCAAGGATTAAGACAGGTCAGGGATCACAGAGTTGTGGCCACATAAACAGATTATCCTGTTTCCTGAGACATCCTTTATGCTGCAGCTGCCTCCTTGGAGGAAGATCGTGAATCACATTGTTCTCTCTTCCATTTGATCTGACACCATGTAAACAAGCAATGTTGAATAAGAAAGAAAACATTTCAGGCAAATGTTGGAACTGCTTACCTTGTATAAGCAATCTGCTTACTCAGTAACAAGGTGTTACACTAGAAAGAGGCAGTTTTGGGCGTGAATATGTTTGGTTAAATGAATGAGAAACAATTATTTAACACCAATTATGCCACAAGTATTGTGGTTTACTCTTCCCACATGTGATCTCATTTCATCCAAACAGCCACCCTGAGCGGAAGTGATAATAAATGGCGCTGCTTTTCAGAAATTATAAATGAGAAAACATGTATGAAACCATTCAGTAATGGGGAATGTCAGCATTTAAACCCATGTCTCTCTAAATGGGTAATTTATTTAACAACTCAGTAAACACTTATTTGTAATTAAAAATGGAACTAATAACTATTGAATAAAAGAATGAATGAGTCATTTCATTTGATCTTATTTTCTTTATTTTTAAACTAATGAAGCTGAGAAACAAAGACGTTGAAGAATTTGCCTACTTTTACAAGTCTTATAAGTGTTGGAATTTTGACCTTTTCTTTCTCATAAGGCAATTGAAAATTACAGAAAATATTATGATGATGGGATGTCAATAAGAAATTACAATGAACCATCATTTGGGATAAATTAATCTTAAACAAACAAACAAAATGTTTCTTGACAAATTTATAAATGACTGTCCTAAGAAGTCATAGACCACTTTGATGTTATCAGGCAGTTGATTAACAAATAGGTAGAAAGTAGAGACCAAAGAGCTTAAAAAGACATTGCCAAACAAATAGCCACCAAAATGAGTGAAACACTGGACTCAGATTACATAGTGGCGATAAAGCTGACAAAATTGTAGTAAAATAGCCTACCTTAAAGATTTGTAAAATCTTTCTTCAATGTGCTTCATGTAAAAGTTCTCAAAGTGGGAAGATAGCTCAGATGCAAAGGTCCTCAGCTCCAGGGTAGGTCTGCATGTGTTTATATCTCAACTCTACCAAATACTAGGTGTGGACCTTAAGAAACTCACTCATATCACTGGGCTCCAGAGAATGGGACTACTAATTATACCTATTTCATTTAGTGTTATGAGGATTTAATATTCTATAGCAATATTCTACATGCTATATTCAAAGCACATAGAAAATGCATGATGTATTTAAATAGAGAGCATGCCATGACTAAATGAAAACATACTTTATTAAAATTGTTTATTTTACATCACAATATAAAATGGTCTTATTTCATTTTTAAGACAATCGCAATTGTGGGTAGACATCTTCTGATGTTAAAACTCGGATTCTTTCACTATATCTTTTCTGAAAATCTGTTTTCCCTATTAATGATCTAAGAGTTACTTGGCCTAGAACACCATCACTCACCAAAGCAAACAGGAAATTGAGAAATATCCAATCAAGTAGACATCAGTTGTGGTGTTCCAAATCCACACTATGACATTTATCGAGGGAGATGTGCTGACACTACAAGCGAAGAAGCGATGGTGCATTGTGTGGGAAAGCACTGAATTAAGAATCGCCGTTGAATTGGTCAGTTCTTTGCTTAAGTCACATTGCCTGTCTGAGTCTTAGATTTCTTAGATATTTGAAACAGGGGCTTGGGCAAAATTATGTCTATGGTTTCTTCCATCTCTCAAATGGAAGTTATTACCATTTTAGTGTTGCCTTGGTAATACCATACAAGTATTAGTATCAATTATTATTATAAATAATTTGAGATCTTCTCCTTCCTGAATCACTGCTTCAGTCATTAAACTCAATTACCTCATTATCTAAATTCACATGAATTATAACCCTAAAAGGGATGTATGTGTAAAAATGGCTTTAAAGAACCAATGTGTCACCTCATGCATTTATAAAATAATCAAAAGTGCTGAGGCCATATGGTAAAAGGTCCAAGGTTCGCTAACTCCTTTCCCCAGTCTCTCCTTTTGACTTCCATTTCTATCCCACATCTTGGAGTATTTATTTATCTTAAGTTTAGATGAGGCCCTACAGTCCCTGAAGGAGACATGGAAAGATTCAGTTCTGAAGAGGGACTTGGGAGAAAACCATATTTCATGCCCATTGGCATTTGGGAGGCTGTCGTACTGTCTGTTGGGAAGTTTCTTGCAGAGTATAAACAGAGAGTTTGAGGGTGGCCAAGCATCTGACTTCCCATCTGACTTGGGTGCGTTGTTGAAGCTCTCAGCACCTCCAGCTCACCATCTGCAGGATAGATCATCAGAATGTAACAGACCATTTATTCTGATGACCTTGTTTTACTGATGTAGAAATTGAGGCCCTGAAAGTAAAGCAATGTTCCCAAGGTCACAGCATGAGTTAGAATTTCCAATCAGAGACCACATTCTCAGCCATCCCTTTCTCTCTTTTAAGTCAAACATGAGTTGGTGACAAGAAAGAATTCTGATAATTGTGAGTAACAGTGCACAATTCAATTACTTTGTGGAGTTTTAGCCACACAATGAATTTAGTTTGCTGCAGTGGCAAGATTATGGGCATAGGTTTCAAGCAGACCTTAGCTGAGTCTTTATTTTTTATTCAATAGCTGTGTATTTCTTTAGCCTATGGGCTACCTTCTGTTTCCTTCTTTGTAAAACAAGGATAATAATATCTGCTTCCTGGAATTTTTACTACATTAAAATGTAATTTGATAGCATATCCTAAGGAGTGCAGCATAGTTCTAGACACATAGTGAGGACTCTAAAAACTCCTTGTCTCCTCCTACAACCTCTTTGAGGCTGTGATAATCACACTTTAGAATTCAATAGCTATGCATTTTCCAAAGAATACCCAGAGATAATTCACAGAATTCTACCTTTTAGATATTTATTTTAGTCACACTATAGAAAAATTGCCACTAAAATTGCTTTACCAAGGAATGAAAAGGGAATCCTGAAAAATAATAGTAAGAGAACACAGGCATATAACCACAAATACACATCACATGTACATATTTACTTCAATCTTGCTCTCCCAATATCCACTCCAAAGAAAACCACTAAAAGAACAGGTAAATTATTTTTTTAAGGCATAAATCAATAAGGACAAAGTGGAGAGAATGGTGCAACAATTTTGAAAGCTGGAAAGCAGATGCCTGATCTGTAGTAACTAACTTAGCAGGCTTATGCCACTGAACCCATTAAAGGCTCAGAAATTTATTGTATCATGTACATCTGAGTATGGGAGAGAAGTTGGGGCAACACGCAAGAGATGCAGTTGAAACACCGTCAAAGGCAATCAGATCCCTAGATAGCTCTTCTTGTTCATATAGCATTCCTCCCACCCAGGTAGAAGGAGGGCTTATTCCTTAGGAAAGGTAAAACAAGGGGTCAGTTGACAGATGGATGACAGACATAGTTAGATATAACTATGGGAGTGTCATCGTGAAATCATGGAAAACCAATGAAAGTTTGCATACTGTTGAAATGTTGGGACCTGTTGTCCTTTTCTCCATGTGGAGCTTTTGGAGTGCTGGCAGCCAGATATGTCCCGGAGATTGAAAGAATCTTCTCTAGAGCATCGAGTTAGTCTAAGGGAAAACACCTGGCTTCAGGGATGCCCTAATGTAAACCCCCAACTAAGCCTCTCTATTCTGAAAAATCGAAAGGACAGACCCCTTTGACACACATGAAACTTCTCACCAAATATCAGAGCCCATCCTTAGAAACTGGCAATCACCCAAGGTCGTTTGATATTGAAAAAGAATATCTAATGTAAAAGTCAGAAACTAAATAGTAGGAGGGGGTAGGAAAAGGAGGAGGGGGAGGAGAAAGACAAAACACACAAACCCAGAGGGGAGAGAATTACAAAGTACTGTCATTAGTATCTTTCAGATGATAACAGAGTATATTTAATCTACAAATAAGAACAGGAAGCTATGAAATAGGAACTCTCAAAGAGGATTAAAAAGAAATCCTAGAATTATGAGAAATACAAAAAAAAAAAATCTAGAAATATGGAAGAAAAAGATAAAGAAAACTCCAACAGAGGCTTTTGAAGATAAAATTCAGTAAACCCTACATAAAAAGTAGAACAGAATGACAGAAATGAAAAATGAATTAAAGACAGGGGGGAAAAACATTATGACACATCCAAGAGGTTCAACATCCAAATATTTTGAATTCCAGTCAGACAGAGTAGCAAACTGGGAGATAAAGATTTCATAAAAAAAAAAAAAAAAAAAAAAAAAAAAAAAAAAATTCAACACAGCTTCCCCAAATCTAAAGTACATGATTTTCTGTTTCAAGAGCTTAGCATGCTGCATGGAAGCAAACCAATACCAAGACATACCATGAAGAATTTTCAGAATATTGAAGAGAAAATAAGATATTTACATAAAAGTTACATAAATGAGAATTAAAATAATATTGCACTTCTCACCATCAACACATAAAGCTAGCAGGAAATGGGAAAATGTATTAAAAATTTCTAGGGAAACTGATGTGTCCCCTAAACACAGACGATCTCTCAATTTCACATAAAAATACAATAAAGGCTGGGCCTGATCCCAGCACTTTGGGAAGCCAAAGTGGGAGGATTGCTTGGGCCAAGGAGTTTGACTAGCCTTGAAACATAGTGAGACCCTATGTCTCCAAAAAAAAAAAGTAAATAAACCGGGCATGGTGGTGTGCACCTGTGGTCCCAGCTACTCAGGAAGTTGAGGCAGGAGGATTCTTTTTTTTTTTTTTTTGAGGCGGAGTCTCGCTCTGTCTCCCAGGCTAGAGTGCAGTGGCGCAATCTCAGCTCACTGCAAGCTGAGGCAGGAGGATTCTTGAGCCCAGGAGAACAAGGCTGCAGTGAGCCATGTGCCAATGCACTACAGCCTGGACAACAGAGCAAGACCTTGTCTCAATTTAAAAAAAGAAAAAAAAAAAAAAAAGCCACAATAAAGATATTTTCAGAGAGAAAAGTTCTTACATTTTCCAATTATTTCTCAGCAATCACCTGGCAGACTTGATTTTCTTTTTCTCTAAATAAGGAAATAAACCAGGAAATATGATCCAAAATCCAAATAGGAGATCCAACAAAAGAGAGAGACAAAATTGATTGCCACAGTGAAGAGAAATAATGGGGTTGCTTGTGCGGTCCCAGAGAGCGACCAGGCCAGGCAGACACAGACAAGAGGGAATTTCCTTAAGAAGATGACATTTTTAATTGTCTGAGGTATTTGTCTAAAGTATTTTTGTATATTCAAAGGAGAATCACACAATTGGAAGAGAATTCAGAGTTGAATTAATCATTAAGCACATAGAAAATAAGCCAAATTATTGACTTCATGGGTTATTTCCCATGCAGGAAAGTACATATAATCACATTATATGGATCACATAAAATAGCATTTATATATTAATAATAAGGGTGTATCAGCATTTACCTAATCAAAATTGCTAGATAAATATATGGGGAAGATGAAGCAATAGAATTTATTTGAGAGAATGAGAAGTAAAGGGGAAAATGGTGGTAGTGGGGGTGGATGAAAGAGAACAAAATCCCATCTTCTATTTTGGGTAGTCGATATATAACGTCTAAAACAAAATCTAGAAATATAGTCATGTCATTTGAAAATACAGAGAAAATATCATGGAATTAGCTTGAAAAAGTTACACGGAATTAGCTTGAAAAAGTTCTGCTGTCCTTAACAAGTCTTGCATTGGATACTTTTTAATCATATACATGCTTACTTTTGATAAAAAATAAAAAGTAAATTAACTAGTGTTTTCCAAGCTTCTTCCTTAAGATATCCGTCCAATCTCCAAACTATTACCTGTAATACTGGTTATCATTTTTGAATTGCCTCACTTTTTTTCTACTGGAACCATGAACAAAGAATGATATCCATGCAGTCAACTAAGTTTGATGCATTACTTCTGTTTCTTCTCTTGTACCTTAAATGTAAATTATCAATAGTACAATTAAGAAGTGCTTGTTAATGTACCACTCAGAATCGTCTTACCTTACAGTTATCTACCTGTTGCCACACACTGAAAGCATTTTTTTTGAATCACTCCCGAAAGGTAAGTTATTGCTTTCAAATAACCACTAGAGGGGAATGTTGCTCTTTTTACTAAGTAGTCACAGTTCACTAGGGAACAGTTTCCTCAAGCAAGGAGTAGGAATTATAAAGCCATGGCCTGCGTTATTTTTCCCTTCCTGGAGTGTAGAATCCTGAAGCTTGAGGGGAACTTGCAACCCATCTAGGTCAAGCTCCTCTGACCTCTCCCTTCCGGCACCAAAAGAAACCAAGACCCAGAGAGGAACAGCTTTTTTACGTCATAGGATAAAGGAAACACAAAAACCAAGTGCTAAAGACAAAATTTCCTTATTTACCTAAGCTGGGCACATCTGGAATGAAACAGGAGAGTAAGTCAGAAGAGTAGGTTTTTAGTTCAAGATCATTAAGCAGGGATTCGATCATAAGAATTAGCACTGGTTGAATGTTTGCTGTGTGCCGAATATACGTGTTACCATGTGCTGGGACTTTAGATTTCTCCATTCTTTATTCTTATCCTGATCAGAGTTGTGTGTGATAGAAAAAAAGGATTATCTATCCCCTTTCTACAGATGAGAAAACTAAGCCACAGAGAGTTTAAGTCACCTGCTCAGAATCAGACAGGAAGTGATTGCAGACCAGGGATTCAAAACTAAACAACGTAGCTCTGGAGTTCATGACTAATCATTCTGCTTACTGCCTGTCAGGGGAAGACCTGGAATTTATCTGTGAATGTGGAAAAAGCTATCACTGCTTCCTGGGGAAGTGGCCTCACCTCACCCTTTGGTCAGATGAGATGATGTGTACCATTGACCGCAGAGATCCTTCAGGATTTATCAGGGTGGTAGACAGAGCTTTTGTAAGGACTGATTTCTTTCTATTCTCAATGTCTCTCATGATGCCTGGCTCAGAGGACTGGCTCATGAAATGTTAGATGAGTGAGTAAATATGATCCTAATGACTTCACAAACAAATCAGTTGTAGAGAAAACATACTGTGTCACATCTTGTCATTCATAAAATTTAGGAAAATGCCACAAAAGCTATCTTTGTCCACTTGGTCTCACTTAACATTGTGGAGTTGATCCAATAAAATGCCTAATTCTACCTGATTTCCTTCCCCCCTGCTAAATTTGTAATGCATTTTGTTCAATCCATAAAGCATAGTCTGTCACTGTGTACATAGGCAGGCTCCTAGGCCCATTGCATTGTGTTATTTCATGAGCTGATGGAGCTGATGTGTCACTACCTTATAAAACACCTGGGGTCTTAATCACTTATGCTGTGGGCCCAGCCAAGTCTTCATCCTCTCTGTTGATGGAACTTTGAGCTTGTTTAACTCACCATTCCTCACAACACTGGGGCTTAGGGAGGGGAAGGGCTCCTATTTAAAAATAATAACCACGTTCAAAGAGGAGGATTTAATAACGGTGTTTACAGCTAGGGAAATTTCCTTTGCACAGAAGGAAAGCAAACTTCATGAAAAATACCTACAAATTTTCAATCTTCCTACTGGAAGGTTTAAAGTCATTCGGTGCAATTCTAGAAATGTAAGGGGTTAAAATGTCCATGTCTTACCCCCAAACCAATTCATCCTTTACATATATTTAGACACAGGGTCTCACTCTGTTGCCTGGGTAGGAGTGCAGTGTAGTTATCATAGCTCACTGCAGCCTGAAACTCCTGGACTCAATTGATCCTTCCACCTCAGTCTCCCTAGTAGGTAGGATTACAGGCACAAGCCACTGCACCTGGCACACATTGACTTTATTTTGGTGAATGCTAACATATGTATAAATTCTTGTAATCACCACCACAATCAAGATACAGGACTGCTTCACCACACTCAAAAAAACTGATATTTCTTAACATCCAAACCTCTCTCCTCTGTACCTGGTGAACATTGATTTGTTCTTCATCAGTACAGTTTTGACCTGAGACTGTTATACAAATGTAACACAGCGTATAAACTTTGAGTCTGTCTTCTCTCACTCAGCATAATCCTTTGGGGATTCCTCCAAGTTGTTTGGTGCGTCTATAGTCTATTCATTTTTATTGCTGAAAAATATTTTATTGTATGTGTATTAGTCTGTTCTTATGCTGCTAATAAAGACATACTGAGATTGGGTAATTTATAAAGGAAAGAGGTTTAATTGACTCACAGTTCAGCATGGCTGGAGAGGCCTCAGGAAACTTACAATCACGGCGGAAGGGAAAGCAAACACATCCTTCACATCGTGGCAGGAATGAGAAGTGCCCAACAGAAGTGGGGAAAGCCCCTTATAAAACCATCAGAGCTCATGAAAACTCACTCACTATCAAGAGAACAGCATGAAGATAACCACTCCAATGATTCAATTACCTCCCATTCAGTCCCTCCCAGGACAGGTGGGGATTATGGGAACTACAATTCAAGTTGAGATTTGGATGGGACACAGCCAAACCACACCAGTATGGAAGTACCACAATTTGTTTATCCTTTCACCTGCTGAGAGATACTTCAGTTGTTTTCAGTTTAGGGCAATTACAAATAGGACTTCAATAAACATTCATATGCAGGCTTTCTGTATGAACATAAATTTTCACGACTGTAAGATAAATACCTATGCGTGCAACTCCTGGGTCACCAGATAAGTGTAGGTTTTACTTTACAATAAACTGCCAACATATTTTCCAGAGGAGCTACATCATTTTGCATCCCCACCAGCATTGTATGAGAGTTCCAGTTGCTCCACATGCTCCCCACAGTGATTCATAATTCTTTCTTTCTTTTTTTTTTTTTTTTTTGCAATTTTAGGCACTCTAATACTCATGAACTGTTACCACATTGTAGTGTTAACTCAAATTTCCCGAATGAATTATGATGCTGAGCATCTTTTAATGTGCTTATATTTTATGCATCCACTTTGGTGAAGTACTCATGGAAATATTTTACCCTTTTTCCAAAAAACAAAAAACAAAAATTAAATAATAGGTTTTATTTTCTTACTGTTGGGTTTCAATAATTTTAAACTATATTCTGTATGCAAATGATTTGTCAGACATTTGATTTGTAAATATTTTCTCCCAGTCTACGACTCTGCTTTTCATTCTTTTAAGAGTACCTTTCAAAGAGCAAATGTTTTGTTGTGTTTTGCTTTTTTAATTTTGATAAAATCCAATTTCTTACTTTTTAAAAATAATTATGCTTTGTGTTTTGGTGATAATAGCTAAGAATATCTTGCTTGACATTAGGTCACAAAGATTTTCAAAAAGGTTTATCATTTAATGTTTTACATTTAAATCTGTGATTGATTTTGAGTTAATACTTATATTAAGTAAGAGACTGAGGTTGAGAGGTTCATTACATTGTTTTTGAATGGTCAATTCTCCCAAAACAATTTCTTGAAAGGATTATCTATTGTCCGTCGAACTGCCTTTGCATCTTTGTCAAAAATCAATTGGCTACATATGAGTGGGTATATTTATAGATTATCTTCTGTTTCATGGATCTGTGTGCCCATCCCTTCAATGCCACTATGTCTTAATTAGTGCAGCTGTATAGTAAGTCTTAAAATCTGGTAGCATGAGTATTACAACTTTATTCTCTCTCTTTTTTTTTTTTTTTTTTTTTTTTTTTTTTGAGGCAGAGTCTCGCTCTGTCGCCCAGGCTGGAGTGCAGTGGCGCGATCTCGACTCACTGCAAGCTCCGCCTCCCGGGTTCACGTCATTCTCCTGCCTCAGCCTCCGTAGTAGCTGGGACTACAGGCGCCCGCCACCAGGTCCCGCTAATTTTTTGTATTTTTAGTAGAGACGGGGTTTCACCATGTTAGCCAGGATGGTCTCGATCCCCTGATCTCGTGATCCACCGGCCTCGGCCTCCCAAAGTGCTGGGATTAGAGGCGAGAGCTACCGCGCCCAGCATTACAACATTATTCTACTGTTTTAACCATTTATAACCTTTCTATAATAATTTTAGAAGCATTAAGTATGATGCTAGCTCTTGGTTTTTTGGGGATGGTTATAGGTTTAAGAAAGTTTCCTTCTACTTTTAGTTGTCTGACAATTTTTGTCATAAATGATGCATTTTGCCAAATGATTTTTCTACATGTATTGATATGATCTTTTTTCTTCTGCAGGTTGTTAACATAATGAATTACACTAATTTATTTACAAATACTGAATCAGCCTTGCATTGCCTAAAAAATTCCACCTTGGTCTTCTGTATTATTTTTATTAATATTTATTACTAGATTTGATTCTTTAGTATTTTGTCAATTTTTGTGTCTATTTATATAAGGGATTTGGTTTGTAGTTTTTTCTTTTGTTTTATATCTTGTTTTGGTACTATCATTGTCTGGTTTTGGTATTAGAGTAATACTAGCTTCCTAAAATAAGTCAAATAGTGCTCACTCCTCCTCTATTTCTAGAAGAGACTATCTGGAATTGGTGTTACTCCTTTATGCATTTGGCAGAATTATTCAGTATATCCACTTGATCAGGGGTTTTCTTGATTGAAAGGTTTTAATTTGTGAATTCAATATCTTCAATAATTGTGGCACTATTTGAGTTATGATATTTTGAGTCAGTTTTAGTAGTGGTTTCTGAGGAATTGGTAATTTTATCTAAGTTATGAAATTCATGTACATAATATTATTTATAGTACTTTTTATTACCCTCTTAATATTTATGAGTTCTGAAGGACTATCCCAGTTTTTAAATTTTTTTATTTTATTTTGTTTTTTATTTGGGGGTTACCTAGTAGGTATATATATTTATGCAGTACATGAGATGTTTTGCTACAGGCATGCAATGCATAATAATTACATCAGAATAAAGGGGTTTCCATCACCTCAAGCATTTATCTCTTATGTTACAATCCAATTGCATTCTTTTAGTTATTTTAAAATATACAATTACATTACTACTGACTATAGTAACCATGTTACATTACCAAATGCTAGGTGTATTATTCATTAATAAATTCTATCCAAACTTTTCTTGTCTTTCTTTTTCCAGTTTTAGTTTGGTATATAAATTTTGTTGATCTTTAGAAAAGTCAACTTATTGTCCAACTTTTTTCTACTCTTCTTCTATTTTAAAAAATTATTGACTTCTGTCTATTTTTAAGTTATTTCCCTCCTTCTATTTGCTTGGGTCCATTTTGCCCTTTTTAGTTTCTTAAGGTAAGAACAGATGTATTGATTTGAAGCTTTTCTTCTTTTCTAATATAAATACTTAATGCTATGAATTGTTCTTTAAAAACTGCCTTAAATGAATTTCACAAATCTTGATATGTCTTATTTTTATTTTGATTCAGTTCAAAATATTGTTCTAATTCTCTTGGGACTTCCTGTTTACCCAAAGGAAATAAAATTAGCCCTCACAGAACTATCTGCAAACCCATGTTTAGTGCAGCATTATTCACAATAGCCAAGATATGGAAACAATGTAAATATCCATTGATGGATAAACAGATTAAGAAATTATATATATAAATACACACACACACACACAGAGGATATTATTCAGCCTTAAAAAAGAAGACAGGCCGAGCCGTTGGCTCACGTCTGTAATCCCAGCACTTTGGGAGGCCAAGACGGGCGGATCACGAGGTCAGGAGATCGAGACCATCCTGGCCAACACGGTGAAACCGCATCTCTACTAAAAATACAAAAAAGAAAAATTAGTCGGGCATAGTGACTGGCATCTGTAGTCCCAGCTACTCGGGAGGCTGAGGCAGGGGAATGGCGTGAACCTGGGAGGCGGAGCTTGTAGTGAGCCAAGATCACGCCACCGCATTCCAGCCTGGGCGACTGAGCAAGATTCCGTCTCAAAAAAAAAAAAAAAAGAAGGCAATTTGGGTGTTTGGGTGTGGTGGCTCACACGTTGGGAGGACAAGGTGGGTGGATCATGAGGTCAGGAGATTGAGACCATCCTGGCTAACACAGTGAAACCCCATCTCTACTAAAAATACAAAAACAAAATTAGCCGGACGTGGTGGTGGGCGCCTGTAGTCCCAGCCACTTGGGAAGCTGAGGCTGAAGAATGGCGTGAACCCGGGAGGTGGAGCTTGCAGTGAGCTGAGATTGTGCCACTGCACTCCAACCTGAGAGGCAGAGTGAGACTCCACCTCAGACAAAAAAAAAAAAAAAAGGCAATTTGGCCATTTGCTACCATGTGTATGGACCTGGAAGGGATCGTGCTAAGTGAGATAAGGCAGACACAGAAAGAAAAATACTGCATGATCTCAATTATATATGGAATCTAAAAAAAGAAAACTGTATACATAGAAACAGAATAAAATGGCAGTACCAAGGATACAGGTAGAGAAAGGAAATGAGAAGATAAAGGATGTAAACTTGCAGATATGTAGAATGAGTAAATCGAGAGACACAACGTGCAACATGAAGAATATGCAGTCATGTGTTGCTTAATAACTGGGATAGAGTCTGATAAACAGGCTGTTAGACAATTGTGTCATTGTGTGAACATCATAGAATACGCTTATTCAAACGTAGATGGTATAGCCTAGTACACACCTAGGTTATATGATATAGCCTATTGTTCCTAGGCTACAAACCTTACAGCATGTTACCATACTGAATACTGCGGTCAATTTTAACAGAATGGTATTTATGTAACTAAACATAGAAGAGGTACAGTAAAAAATAGTATTACAATTTTATGAGCCACAATTATATATATGGTCTGTCATAGACTAAAACATCATTTTGTAGCACATAACTCTAATTATAATATTGCCTTGTATACAGGAAATTTGCAAAGAGAGTGGACTTTAGATGATTTTAAGACCAAAAATGCATCACTATGCAAGATGATGGATATCTTAATTTGCTTAGCTATAGCAACTACTTCACTATTTATATTAAAACATAATGTTTTACACCTGAGATGCATACAATATTTTTAAATCTCATAAAATACTTAAAAGCATGCTATTTAATTTTCTTTTCTTTTTTCTTTTTTTTTTTTTTTGAAACGGAGTGTCACCCTGTCCCCATGCTACAGTGCAGTGGTGCGACCTTGGCTCACTGCAACCTCCACCTCCCGGGTTCAAGCAATTCTCCTGCCTCAGCCTCCTGTGTAGCTGGGACTAGAGGCACACACCACCACGCCCAGCTAATTTTTGTAATTTTAGTAGAGATGGGGTTTTGCCATGTTGACCAGGATGGTCTCGATCTGTTGACCTTGTGATGCACCCACCTGAGCCTCCCAAAGTGCTGGGATTATAGGCATGTGCCACTGCACCCGGTCTGTTTAATTTTCAAGTGTTTGAGAGTCTCCTGTAATCTTTGTTATTGATTTTAGTGTAATTTGTTTGAATGAAAGAATAACAATTGTACGATTTCAAGTGATTTTAATTTTTAAATTTGTTTTGTGACCTGGAATACACTCTATCTCGGTGAATGATCTCTGTCCACTTGAAGACAAGAATGTACATTCTTCCGTTGTTGGTTGATATGTTCTATAAGTGTAAAAACATGCAGTTTTGATGATGTTGTTCAGTTTTTCTACATCCTTGCAGACTCAATATCCACTAACTCTATCAATTACTGAGAACAGAGGTTGAATTACTGAGAGCAGAGGTAATACATCTAAATATAATGGTCGATTTGTACACTTCTTTAAGTTCTGTCAAATTTCATTTCATATGTTTTGAAATTCTATTGTCAGTACTTACTTTACACATTGAGGACTTTTACATCTTCTTGAGAAATTGACCTTATCATTATGTTATGTCTCACTTTGTCCCTAATGTTTTTTGCTCTGAAGTCTACTTTGCCTGATATTAATATAGCTAGATGTAAACCATAGCTTTCTTTTTAAAAGAAAAGATTTGTTCTGCAAACAAAATTCTTTAACAGTTATTTTAGAGGAAGTCCGCTGACAACAAATTCTCTTAGTTCTTTATCTGAGACAGCTTTATTTCACTATCATTTCTGCAAGAATTTTTCACTCAACCGAGGTTGACTGTGTTTTTCTTTAGGCCCTTTAAAAATGTTTCTTTACTTCTTTCTGGCTACCACGGTTTCTGATGAGAAAGCTACAGTCATTGAAATTTTTGCTCTCCTAAGTAATGCATCATTTTCTCTGTTGTCTTCAATATTTTTTCTTTACTTTCCAGCAGCCTGATTATAATGTCTCCAAGTGTGAGTTTCTTTATTTGTTTGTTTTCTGTTTGGAGTTCATTTAACTTCTTAAATCTGTCAGTTTATGGGTTTTGTCAAATTTGAGAGGCTTTCTTACTATCATATCTTCAAATATTTTCTCTGCACACTACTTTTCATCTCCTTCTGGGACTTCTTTGATATAAATGTTAGATTTTTATATTTTCCCGTAAGTCTCTGAGACTCTGTTCCTTTTTCTCCATCTTTTCTCTCTGTGTTTTTCAGATTAAATAAAGTGTAATGACATATTTCAAGTTCACTGACTTTTTCTTCTAGCATATTCATTCTGCTAGTGAGCCCCTACTGTGATACTTTTACTTTGGTTAATGTGTTTTTCTGTTTTTAATTTCCAGTCATTTCTTCTTTATATCTTCTATTTGTTTTTGTTAAGACTTTCTACCTTCCCATTCATTTCAACAATGCTTACCTTAACTTGTTGAAGCATTTTAAAAATAGCTGTTTAGAGTCTGTCAGATAATTCCAACTAGCATTTGTTGATTTTCTGTTTCTCTTAAGTTTGTCCTGATTCTTCACATATTGAGTAATGCTTGAATTGTGTTGTACATATTTTGAATATTACCTTGTGAGATGCTAAGTCTTGCTTAAACCATATGGATAATCTTAAGCTTTTAGTTTTAGTAGATCCATGCATGCATAGCTTGGGGTGTGTCCAGAAATTCACAAATAATTTGTAGGTGAATTTTTGGAAGTCCTCCCTCTCTGGAATCTCAAAATTTTCTCATTTCCTAGGACTCCCCCTTTTAGCCTACTATTCCCAAAGCTGATTTATTCACCAGAGTCTCCCATACTTCCCTTTGCTGTGCACAGTTCTGGCGTTAAGCTGTGGAGGACAGAAAAGGTAGGGGTAGGGGTATAGAAATAAGAGTTTTCTCCTCCCTCTTCAAAGTACAACTTCTTTATCCAATAGGAAGGTTCTACTCAGAATTCTAGGTGTTTGTGAGAAGCTACAGGCTAAAATATAAGATACTTTGCAAATAAGCATTTACTATATTCTCTCTGGTCATTAGGAAATTTGTTCTTACTACTCAAGCTATAACTAGAGTACTTCTCTTGAGTTCTTTCAGGCTCTGGGGTGGGTTGCACCAGGCCATGTGGATACCAGAGTAAAAAAGAACGAAAAACTTACTGCTGATTCAGTGATACATTGAATTTTGGCCTTCGTCACCACCCCTCCTGCTGCAAGTTATTTTTTAGAGTACTCAAAGTATCTTCTCCATCCACTCGGTCCAGGTTTTATAGCTGCTTTCCATGAAAGATCCAGGATGGACTGTTCTTACTTCATCCTACCCACATCTGAATACCCTGCATTGTGTTAATTATTCTAAAATCCAGAACATTCTTCTATGGGTAGGCTATGCCTACTTCTCAGCTCTTTCTTTTCCAGAATCTAATGAAATTAAATTATGTTGTTTCCCACGATTGCTGTTCTGCAAAAATCCAGGTGCACACAGAATAAAATGTTAATGGAACTCTTAGAATTGTGAAACGCAAAGGCCGTTTCTTGCATTTACATGTGTCCACACTATCCCATCATAATTTGATGCCTTTCCTCTGTCATCTATGTTTGCATAGTTAACTCCCACTGAGACTTTAAGACTCAGATCAAGTGTTGGCTTGAGCTTGAGGTAGGTGTTCATCATCTGTTTATACTCCCATGGTGTTCTGAACTATTTACAAATGTTTATGTGACTAGGTGTGTCTCCTTTAAGCACTCTGTTCCTTTTGTCTGTATATCTCCAATGTCTGAAAGAAAGTGGATGTTTCATAAATGTGTGATGAATGAATGAATGAATGAGAAGGGAATAAAAATGTATTGAGTGCTCACTTTATAAATAATGTTATTTACTCTGCACAATCTTAAAAGAACATAATTGTATTAGACATGTTTTGCGAGTGACTGTCTCTCACATTACCTGTCCTTGCTGAAGATGAATTTCCCCAACCCACAGCCTCAGCTGTCACAGTCAGTTGGATCACGGTGGGCACTTTCTCAAGTTCAGCTTACCCAAAGACAGACTAAAATTCTATGGCTAGCGAGGAAAACATGAACTAGGTAAATCATCACAAGCTTTTTGGAATTTTGAAATAAGGAAACTAAGAGAATTTAGCCAGCTGGATCTAGACAGCAGCATACAGTTGAGACCAGGGTGACAACAAAGGCCTTGTCCAATCTGATACAAATAAAAGAAAAAGTAGTTTATAGGGAGGAGGTGGTGCATACTTACAGAGAAACAAGAGGACATGGAACCTTAGGAGAGAGACCATGATAAGAAAGAGAGTGGGGAGGATGCCTCAACAGCTTCCCATATAGAGCTCCCCCAAACTGACTATACATATACAAAATATTAATCTTATTTTTTCTTAAGACCCATGGTATACTTTGTAAAAAGAACTTCTTGAACTTTCTTGAGTGAATTTTTATTGTTCACTAGCTTCTTATTTAAGCAGACGTTGATGGTCACTAACTCAATAACCAATAGCTCTTTTATTTCAAAGCCCTAGATTTTATCTAGATTTTCCAGCCTCCTTCATGTAGTCACATTTCCCTGAGAAGGTTAGTAGCATCCCCAACCCAACAGATACATTTGATTTGGCTTAAGCCAAATGTTGTAGATCTCTACCATTATCAGTGCTTAGATTATGCAAAGAAAGGTGGTATAGTTCTGGCCAATGAGATGTGAGAGGGACTTAACTGGGGGACTTAGGCAAAACAGGGTTTTATGGGAGATTTCTTTAGACTTTTGAGAAGGTCATATTCTAATTTTATTGTTTCTTCTCTAGGAATAAGCTGAAATATACTAAAAAGTAAATTTTCTCTCATCAACTATTTGGTTATATTAAGGTATAGACAATGAAGAAGAGGCAGAGAAATACTTGATTTCCCATTATTTATTGATTTAGAATAATAACTTGGTTCTTTAGTACCCCTCAAAGGTGAAAAGTTTTTTTTTTTTTTTTAATACAAGGTCTCACTCTGTCACCCAGGCTAGAGTGCAGTGGAGCAATCTTGGCTTACTGCAGCCTGGACCTCCCGGGCTCAAGTGATCTTCCCCCCCTCAGTCTCCTGAGCTTCCTACTGCTCCGACTTCATTGTACTTCCCAGGAATACCTCTTACAAACATCAACAATGACTGCTGTGTTCTGCTATTGAAGTTCATCATTATTTCATTTCTCCTTTTTTATAGAAATAATTTCTCCTTTTTCCTTTCTCCTTATCACACTGATCTCGTTCTTTTCTCTCCTATTTAGATGGCTATATCCTCTTCATTCATTCATTGTTGGAGCCTCCCCATTTTAGCTTGTCCTTTCGAAGTGGGAGTGCCTCAGGGCTGAGATCTGGAGTTTTATTCTTTGCTATGCTCATAAAATCTTCCAGGGCAACTTCAACCAGTCACCTGCTCTGTAGGCCATCATGGAGTATCTAGGGGTACCTCCCACAGAATGTCAGCATAAAATGCTAACTGGGAGGTCATTACCCATTATTTTAAATAGGAAAAACTATAGTACGTTTTGTGTCAATCTCAAATTCACAACTAATTTTCTAAAACACAACAGAACAATATAAAATTGTATTACTATATACAAGTATAATACAAACTATTGTGTTAAGGTGTCAAATGTTTAACATGGTGCCTCTGGATCATCAAACCATTAAAATAGTGGTAACAGGTTCCTGCTTTGTCTTCAGTAATATGACCTCTCCAGTAGCCAAGTAACACATCCATCTGTTAAAAATTTCAAAATGTTTATCGGTATGTATTTGTTGGCTGCCCAAAGCTTTCTCTACACCTCTGACATCTTCCAATACTGGACTTTTATATCTAACTTTTTATTATCTTGCTCTCATTCTCCTCCCTTTCTTGTGCACTCACACACACACATACACATATACAGATGTACATATACTCACATACACACACACATCTGCTTCTCTTTCCAATTTTTTCTACTTAGCTAAAGTCACCACCATCCAGCAAGATATTAGAAACAAACATTTAGACATCTTTGATCTGTATTTTCCACTAATGATGACATCTGCTCTATCAGCAAATCCTGTCAATTGTATTTACAAAATACATCCAATGCTAGTTCCATTCCCCACCTCCACTAGAGTATATGTATTTAACATGGTCTAAACGAAGATTGTTACCAGCAATGGTTACTGAAAAAGACTCCAAATTGAGCTCCCTGTGTTGACTCTATCCCTCATCTACTTAAAACATTTTCTGAGCCTTCCCATTTTCCATAGGATAAAATACAAACTCCATAATACCACTTATGCAGCCTTCCGTGATCTGGCTGCTTCCTTCCGTTGACCTCAAATGTTACCCACTCCACACTCCTTGCTTATTATGATCCTGCCACGCTGGCCTTCCTTCCTGTCCTGAAGCAAACTGGTTCCAGTGTTAAGGTCTCTGCACTGCACCCTTGGCCCTGATCTGGTCTTCCCTTGGTGGATCCATCCGTTCAGCTACAGTTTAGATTAAATGGCATCTCCTCTAGGAAGCCTTTCCTGACAATCCAATCTAGAAATGTCTTGTGATCACCTTTATCACAACATTCAACATAAATCTCTGCATGGCACTTATAAGGAATATTTTTGTGTGTTCAGTTGTTTATATCTTGCCTCTCCCATTTCTATCCCTTCTGATTGTAAGCCCTGTGAGAGCAGGATCTTCATCTGTATTGTACTGCTGTATCCTCTGAACTTAGATTGTTAGTGACAGATACTAGGAACTTAATAAATATCTGTCAAGTTAATGAATGGAATATTTATTGAGTGCATTATGTTCAGGTCAGCACCAGCAGCAGGAAGTAAAAAGGTGAAAAGTCATCGTGTTTGTCTTCAAGTTACTTTGAGTTAAGAAAGAAGATAATCCTGCAAAGAAAGTTTAAAATATAACATGATGATGGAGAAATGTCATAAGTACCACAAGATCATGGAGAAAGTGGTGCTCAAGTGTGTCCTGAAAAGACAGGGACATTTTCCCAGAGGAGGCAGTGCTGAAAATAGCTACTTAAGGATGAATAGGGATTTGTGTGTTGAGAAAAAGGAACGGCATTCTTTGCAGAATGCACATGTTCTAATATCTAAAAGTTGTACGGTAGTCCTGGAGTGTAAATTGCAAGTAACAGAGTCATAAACTCTAAGGCTATTTGTGTGGGCAGGGACAGGAGCATGCAGTTTTCCACATGATGTGTTTAACGTGATCAGTAAGGGGTCACTGAAGAATATTTGGCATAAGAATAGGGACATTCATGAACTAGAGAAATCCCCTTGTCATAAGTGAGGAGAATGACTTCAAAATCAAAACAAGAAAGCTAGCTAGAAGTCTATTGCAATTACTTAAGCAAAAAGTAATTAACCATTTAGAATGAAGACAGAATAAAGTCCAGGAAAAATACATGAGACCTGTTAAGTAAGAAATCTAGAAGTACCAGTATTCTTAGTCATCTCAAGCTTTACGCTTTATTCGTCTTCAGAAACCTGGTGCCTAGTGTTGTCCCTGGCACAAAGAAGATGCTCAATGTAGATTTGCAAATAAAAATCAAACTGTGTTAAGAGCAATTAATAAATTCAATTCAATATGGTATCTGAATACCTCTGATTACTATAAGCGAAGGCATAGTTATGGTATCATGATTTTATTTTATTTTTTAAGCTGTAGATACACATCAGTTAATTTTAAATTATTTGTTAGGGCCAGACACAGTGTCTCATGCCTATAATGCCAGCACTTTGGGAGGCCGAGGGAGGTTGATCATTTGAGGGCAGGAGTTCAAGACCAGCCTGGCCAACATGGTGTAACCCCATCTCTACTAAAAATATAAAAATTAGTTGGGCATGATGGTGGGCACCTGAAGTCCCAGGTACTTGGGAGGCTGAGACAGGAGACTCGCTTGAATCTGGGAGGCGGAGCTTGCAGTGAGCCAAGATCACTCCACTGCACTCCAGTCTGGGCAACAGAGTGAGACCCTGTCTCAAAAATAATAATAATAACAATTAAATAAATAAATAAATGATCTGTTTATTGTCATTTGGTGGAGCTGTGGGTAGAGCTGGGAATGTATAAAGATCTGCGCTGTTCAGACTCGGAATTCTGAACGACTAGAGAAGAAATAAAAAATTAATAGCTATCAATCCTTCCATGAAACTTAATAATTCAATTCTCCAATACAAATACTTCAAATGAATGTGAAAGTCTGTAAATAAGGATTCAATATACAATGAAGTAAGCATATATGAATATAAGGAAATAGTGTGTGTGTGTGTGTGTGTGTGTGTGTGTGTGTGTGTATTCTTTTTTTTTTTGAGAGAGAGAGAATCTCGCCCTGTCCCCCAAGCCAGAGTGCAGTGTCATGAGCTCAGCCCACTGCAACCTCTGTCTCCCGGGTTCAAGCAATTCTCCTGCGTCAGCCTCCTGAGTGGCTGAGATTACAGGTGAGTGCCACCACACCCAGCTAAGTTTTGTATTTTTAGTAAAGACGGAATTTCACCATGTTGGTAAGGCTGGTCTCGATCTCCTGACCTTGTGATCCGCCTGCCTCAGCCTCCCAAAGTACTGCGACTACAAGTGTGAGCCACCGTGCCCAGCCAGGAAATATTATATATTTAGTAAATATTTTTTAGAATAGTGAAACAATATGAATGATGTCATCTCACTTGTGTAAAACAAATACACAGGAAATATCCAAAAAGGTTTCTGAGCAACTGATCCCAGTGACTTTTTCTGGAAAGTAAAACTAAAAATTAGCTACAGTAGAAACGTTTTACATTTTATTTTATTACAGAATATTTGAATTTCTTTCTATGACAATGTAGTACTAAAAATAATCTCTTTGTTCAAAGATGAAACACAGATAAAATCATGCAAAATAAATGTGTAGTTTAATGAGTTATCCTAAGTCAAAAAGCCTCAGATCCACTACCAGGTTAAGACATAAAACTTTACCAACCATCCAAAACCACCAAGGCGTCAGTCCAATCACGACCCCTTCCCTTCCCACACAGGGAAGGGAAAAGTCCCACTCCTGACTTTTATAGTAATGACTTTCTAGCTCTTAACAACAGTTCTAACATCCATGTTTGCCAAATATAATTAGGATTGTATTATTTTTAAATTTGACATTTCTTTTAAGTCTCCTTTTATCCATAGATTTTTCTCTCCACGTGTTATGTTCCTTATCCATTATTTGCTGAAGGATCCAAGATATTTGAACTGAACTTGTTGATTGCATACACATGGTGCAGATCAGCATGTTCCTCTATCCTCTAGGTTTCCTGCCAATTGGTAAGTAGACCCAAAGGCTTTATCAGACTCGGGTTTGATACCCTTGAAAAGACTCTGATGTTGTTTAGCAAGACCACAGGAGACATGTATTTTCTTGTTTTGTCCTTTTCATGGTTACCATCTGTTGATATATAATGCTATATCTGTTAATTCATTGCAAACTGCTGAGATTCTAATTCAACACAGTATCTTTTTAGTTAGTTGAATACTTGTATAAAGAGACCCTTGCCTTCATTGTCTACTTGGTTACCTAGTGTTATTGTTTATACCGGAAAGGTAAAATAAATGCTTACAGTGTCCTTTTACTAGTTTTCAAAATGATGAATTGATACCTTATCATCTTCATAAGGTGATCAATCATTCTTCCTCTTAAAAAAAATCATTATTCAAACATGGATATAAACATATTTAATGGGTTTCCATTCATTGCAATTATTTTTATTTCTGAAACTCAAATGGTGCCATATCTGGCCAGTTAAAACCTATTCAAGTTGGATCTTGAGTCTTCTAACATGACCCTAATAATTTTCCATAGTTCCATGATCATCTTGTACATTTCTCATCTGAGACCTACAATTAGCTGTATTTTTTAGCATAAAACTCTATGTCAAAATAAATATCTGGGCACTAGGAATGCTTATTGCTACTGAGTTGATAACTGTCTTGAGGACTTTTTAGTGAACAGAGCAAAGAAAACACACGTGTTCATGCACATACATAAGTACCTATTGACACTTTGAATTCAAAATCAAAATTACAAAGCTTTTACATAACCTCTTCCCTATTACATCTGTACACCTGTCTTTCACATTGAAACTTTCGGTGCTCAGGACACAGGGGAAATAGAATGCTTCATAGCATGGTTTTATTTCATCTCATATTACACAAGCAACAGTCTCAAAATAACAAAATCAATATCACCTATGATGACTAACACCATTTACAATGATTGTTGTATATGATCTCCATTTCCCCCTCATATGTAGAAAGTTGTGCTGCATCTGCATTTCTGCATGTTCAGAATATATAGCTATTACATTGTCTCTCTCTGAAAACCTTCATTTAGTCTTATTTATACAAATAATGATATATTTTAAACTCACCACCAGTTATGATGTCATTATGTCTCTAGTCATTTTGGTTCCCTAATGTCTGTTCTCAACTAAATTCCTCAGAAGGCTCATGGGAGCAATATTCCGAGTGCTTACAGGTTGAGTACAGCTTTTGTCCTTTATACTGAAAGTCAGGTTTATTGTAAAGATATTTTCTTTTCCTGAGTGTCTTAAATTAGTCCATTTTTTTTTTCTGCAATAAAGCATTGTTGTCAAAAAGTCTGATGATAATTCAATTTTATTCCCTTAAAAGTAATTTGCTTTTTCATTATAGATGCCTAAAGATTATTTCAGGTCCAATAATTTGACAAGATTGCATTTTGGTTTTGATCATTCTGGGTCTGTAGTCTCATGTATAACTTTTAAAGTGTCCATTATTTTTTTCAAGCAATGGATTTTAATTTGCGGATCTAATTCAGTAATATTGTTAAATTGGATTAGAAATTATGAGATAGATAAAAATAGGATGAAGATGATGTAGACCAGAGATTAGTAATCACTAAAGGTAGCTACTTCTTCAAGTTCTTGGAAAATAAAGGAAATAAAATGGTGTAACCAGAGCCCAGAAGTGCTATCTACAGTCTCTCTCTCTCTGTGTGTACACTGTGTACATATATATATACAGTTTTATATATGCTTTTATATTATATATATGACAGTGGTTTTCTGGTAGCATGGTTTTATACATATATATAAATATATATATATATGACAGTAGTTTTTCCAGTAGCATGGTTTTCACACCTGAATTTATAATATATAATTTCAATTAGAACAGAGCAAATCCAAGTGGTTTAGAGGAGAGGGATCTTGAGTCCTGCTCTCTCTGCATCAGAATTCACTCCCACCTCAAGACCCCTGGAGTTGTGGTGACTTCCCAGAAGCCAAAGATTCCACAAAACATACTGTGAAGACATAATTATCAAAATGCAAATAAAACACAAAAAATATTAGAATGTTAAAAAAGCATGTTCAAAAACAGTATTATAAGATAACCTTTACAATGTCAACTAAAAGTGTAAAGTTCCTTTAAATAAATCTAACAAAATATGTCAAACCTCTATAGGGGAACCTTTAACATTTACCCAAAGAGAAAAAACGAAACTCAAACCCTCAGAGATACCATGTTCATGGGTTAAAAGATTGAATATGAGAAAAGTGTCAGGAAACTATAATCTAAGTGTAGTAACAATGAAAATATCAACAGAACCTTTTACAAAACCTAAAATATTATTCTGAAATTAATAGGGAAACATATACGACTAAGACTAACCAGGACAATTTCGAAAAAAAAAAAAAAAAAAAAAAAAGGAGGGGGATGTGGTCATCACATATCAGTATTTTTAAAATGCAATCACTATAAAAATATTATGTGCAAGTGCATGACTAAATAGACCAATATTTCACAGCCCAAAGTACTCATATATATATATATATACACACACACACACACACATACACATAGATATACATATATATATGACAGCCAATCATTGATATTTAACAGATCATTGAATGCACTTTTATTTGCTTACCAAATAATTGACCAACTGAATAAAGGAGCAGGGGGATATTATAGTTCTGTTTGTTCTGGTCCATTCAGATCATGCCATATGATTGGGGCTCAAGGATGGTTGCCCCACTTGAAATTTTCTTCTTTTGGAAGGAGACAATGAGAGGACAGAATGTAGAACTTTTAAAGAGCAAGGAATAACAAAAGAACTGCATATGTTTAGACTTGAAGCCAACCTGAGCTGCTTGTAAGTCTGAAATGCTATTGTGGATTAATTCTACAGCAGACCCTGAAGGGTCCATGCACAGGATATAAGGGACGTCAATTTTGTCTCAGTCGGTACAAGTAGTAGCACATTGTCATACCTGAAGGCCATATGGAGTTATGAGAACAAGAATTTGGAGTCAGGCAGAACCAGATTCAGATCACCATTTTGTCACTTTTTCACTGTGTGACCTGTGACCTGTCACAAAGGCACTGTGACTCAGTTTTATTGTCATTTAAATGAGGATAATTAGAGGCAGCAGAACATTACTATGTAAGTGTGAGTTCTGGACCTACTGCCAGTGTTCAAATTCACTTTCTAGATATGTGAACTCGAGCAAGCTGTTTAACCTCTTTGAGCCTCAGTTTCATCATCCATAAAATGAGAGAAATAAAAGTAGCTACTTCAGAGGGTTGTTAGAAAAACTAAATGACATGCTATATATAAAGTGCAAAGAAGTGTAGGTGGTTCCCAGTAAGCCTTGCTCCTGGTAATAATAAAAATGGAAGTAAAAACTACCTCAAGTGTTATGAAGACAAGTAGATGCAACGACACATGTAAAGCTTTGGGCACAGTGCCTGAAGCATTCAAAGTGCCCTATAAAGGTTCCTTTCCTCCGTTCCCTTAAGCTGTCAGCAAAAGGAACAAACGTCCCTCCAGAGGTAGTGAGCTCACCATCAGCAGAAGGGTTCAATCAGAAGTTGTTTAACCACATCTCCAGAATGTTATAGGAAAGCCTTGAAACTAGGTGGACACAAGGATTAGGCAATCCCTGAGCTCCTCTTCAAATAAAGATTCTGTGATTAAATCTAAAACTTTCAGAAAGGCCGTCAAATGGGAATTGTGGGTAACCAAAACTTTCCTGAAATTTCCAGCTCATTTTCCAGGATAAATGCAGCCCCCATTACCCTACACAGCACACCAAATATTAGCAACACACACACACACACGCACACATAAACACACACATGTACACAGAGGCATCATTCATACATCCTAACATAAATCTTCTCACCACAATGACCACGGTTGTCAGTGAAAGAAATACTCTTGTTCAGTCCAATGCACTTTGGTAGCCCAAATAAACAATAGCATAATGCCCGGCATTTATTCAGCACCCTTTGGGGCAAGGGCTCACACTTTATACATATTTCTCGTTTATCATGGCCACATTCCTGGGAGACAGGCTGCCCCTCAGAGAGGCAATGGCATTGGGCTTTTGATTTCAGGCCTGCCTGGTGGAGAGCTATTGCTTTCCACATGTTAGAACATGCAGTACTTAAATGTCTTTCAGCCTTCCTGGGCCTGGCTGAGTGGCCTTTCATGAAAGGCTCCTGGTGTTGCATTGAGAGTTGCAGTGCCTCTGGTCTGGGCTGTTTCCCTTCACTACTGAGGCTTCCACCCTCGTGGCTTAAGAACTCAGGCTCTGAGTGACAGGCCTGGCATTGTGTTTCAGCGAGGGCATCCCCTTGAGAGTGCTGCAGCATTTGAATCCAACGGGAGAGAAACTCACAGGAGCTTTGGAGGTCAATGGGAATCTCAGCCTGTGCCACTTAATAGCTGTGTGATTTCAGGGAAATCACTTACCTTCTCTTAGCTACCTAACCTAGAAAACAGGCCCAGCAAGACATGATTTGTGAGGCTTTAATGACACAACATGGGATAAAGCACATCCATTCCCTGTCATGTGGTGTAATTTGAATTTAAAATACCTATTATTACCATAGGCATAATCTTGCCTCCAAGTTACGGAGCTCAGTGTTTCCACACATCCAGTGTTACGGGCTCATTTATGTCCAATTGAAGTCCTAACCCCTACAGAATATGACTGTGTTTAAGGAGGCAATTCAGTTAAAATAAGGTCCTCTGGGTGGGTTCTAATTTAGTATGAGTGATGTTCTTATGAGAAGAGAGATAAGGAAGACCCAGATGCAGAGGAAATCTATATGAAGACACAGGGGGAAGGTGGCCATCTACAAGCCAAGGGGAGAGGTCTAGAAAGAAACCAACACTGCTGACACATTGATCTCAAACTTTTAACCTCCAGAAAATAAGTGTCCATGGTTTAAGCCACCCAGTCTGTGGAACATTGTTATGGCAACCTTAGCAAACAAATGTATCTGACTTGACTCCACAGACATAAACCCTAAACCTCAGGTCAGGTGATCCCTTTGAAAGATCAAGTAAATAATGTCCCAAGGTTCAGGAGGACATTTAAGAAAGAAAAACTGTGATTGTGAAGCAGAATATGTCCCTGACCCCTTCACAGGACTCACGACAGGAGTGCCTCTTTTACTCAGCCCTCCACTCTCAACCCCTAGCAGGAGGGAAAGTGTGAGCAAATGAGTATGGGAACTGGAGTGAATGAGAGCTGGAACCAGCTGGCTGCTTCAGCACTCTTGCAATCAAAGTCCAGTCACGCAGACCCACTGCATTCTACTCATGAGAGGGAGCACACAGGTAAGCAGGTGCAGGAACCAGCCGGATGCTTTAGTGCCAGCAGGAGTGAATTCCATGTAGGCCCCACGGCAATGTCCAGGCAGGGGTGCCTGTGCCCCCTGAAGCCCCACAGTGATCTTTTAGCTCTGCCATCCATGGACGGCTTAAGTGTTAACAGCTTAGTGGGTCCTCTGCCTTTCTGCGTGAGACAGCTGCCCTCTGCCAGCAAGGGCAAAGGACCAGTGTGACAGCCTTTTGTATCTGCACTTGTGGCTCCTGAGGTCTTGTCTGGCATCCAGGAAAAATGAGGTCACATGAACAAATTGAAAGATGGTAAATAAGGGGGATTTTATTGCCAATGAAAGTGGCTCTTAGTGGGAAGGGGAGCTGAAAAAGGGATGGGGTGGGTAGGTAATCTTCCCCTGAAGTCCAGCCATATCCAGCCAGATTGTTCTCCAAAGTCACATGGTCTAGCTGTCCCTCTGAAGTCAAGCTGCTTCTCTCTGATGTCCATAGTCCCATCTACCGGCTCAGTCTGGGGTTTTTATACACACAGGATAAGGTGGAGGAGAGCCATGGGTGGATTAGAAAAAGGTAACATTCAAATAGGAAAACAGAGATATAAGTTCTCACTTTGGGCCATGGTTTCAGGCTTTCCAACTTCAGTCTGGGGTTTTGCTGGGGACCTGCCTTTTTCTGCCTAGAGTTTCTCTGCCCTCTGTCCCTATCAATTGTACAAAAGAAGTTAATTACATATGCCCTTGGCAAAAAGAAAAAAAGTAAACTCAAAGCCATTTTTCTTTATCAGTGGAATGAACGAGAAAGAGCACCAGATTTGAGTCAGAGATCAAAGGATGACTCTCATCTCCATCAGCATTTAGCTCTGGGAACTTTGGTAGCCATTTATCTCCATGTGTTTCTGTTTTACTTGAGTAAATTCACCTGTCTTCCTCATCGGATCATCTTTAACAACCTGGACTAGGTTAATGATTCTTAATTATTCAGGGGATAACCCAGTTACTACCTTATAATAGACAAATCATAAGAGTTTCTCAGATTAATGGAACTCTATTATTCCATTTGGGAATTATTCTCAAGGCTTCAGTAAACAGGTAAGTGAAAAGACAAATGTGCCTTTCAATAAATATTGCTGTCATTACAGTAGAAAAGCGATATATTGGAATCCTGGCATAGGAAAAACTCATTTCAGCATTTTCTACTCAGATGCCATGCACAACAGTAGACAAGAAATAATGTTTTTTTACAAATAGCCAGATCTTATCCATCCTACAAGCTTTATATAGTGGTGTAAAATAAATGTTGACCTGAATGATATACATAACTCTGTAGCTATATTTTCAAAAAAATTATTTTTGAAGAGATGACCCTATGTTTGTTGAGAGTTAATAGTCAACCTCACTAATCATAGCACAAGAACCATTGCTACCTCTAAGTCATCCACCCATGGAAAGAGATCCTAAATCTTCTCAAATCTTGTTCCCGCTCCACTTTCCTTTAATAAGTAGCCTCTCCTCTAACCTAGGAAATGTATATGAGTCCTTTGCATTCCTTTAAGGCAATTCACTAGCACTTGTTATGTTGTTGTTGCTGGCCTTATTATAGTTAATTTCCTATGAAAATAATTTGCTACCTACCTTGTAAGTTGTGAGAGCTAATTAATGTGTTCTAAGTGCTTTGGGATTGCTTTGGGATTCTGAGATGAAAGTCCCATAAAAATGTCATGTTATTATGTCTCGACCCAATAAAAATTGTCAGGAAAAAAAATCATGCCTTCAGAGGGCACTTTGTGCCTGTGGGACTTCATAATAAATGCAAAGCTATTCCTACTCCACATCTTTTGAGGAATTCTTGAGGCCAGCCTCATACAGTGGAAACTTTGTGCATTTCGCTAATTTTGGAATCACTTTACATCTTGAAGCCTCAATTTCCATTTTCTTAATTGTTAAAAAATAAGATAAAGCTGACTTCATAGGGCCATTATAAAGATGAAATAATGGTTGACAATTACAGAGGGTATGGCTT
Organism: Piliocolobus tephrosceles; assembly: GCF_002776525.5. Lineage (NCBI taxonomy): Eukaryota > Metazoa > Chordata > Mammalia > Primates > Cercopithecidae > Piliocolobus > Piliocolobus tephrosceles. Next base: position 173,001,368 of record NC_045436.1, on the reverse strand, counting down.
AGAGAGCAGACTGGAATAGGTAACCTTCTCTTCATTTAAAAGCAGATCCATTAAGCAAAAATCTAAAGATGTTACATATTAATCATTATTCTTTTTCTCTACATACAAGAGGACTGACTATTTATATGACGAATGTACATGTCATAAAGTTGTTTAATATAGTTGTTGCCTTGGGATCCATTTTTAGGCCTGGTATCCATTGTTGGAAACCTATTTATATTCCTTCACCTTTGGCCAAGTTAAAACTTTTCTTTCCCACGTTGTTTGCAATATGGCCCGCTTATTCTTATCTCACTAACCTAAAATCCCACAGCTAGATGAAACTGTCCATGATAAAACTCAATGGTCAATGCCAGAGTCATGTAGATAAGCACTCCTGTTCACAAGTGTTTTCTTTAACTTGACCAATCCACAATCCCTACAGGAAAGCCTGATGGATAATACTCGTGGACCTTAATGAAGGCCTCATCCCATATGTCATCTCTGGCTCCTGCTCTCCACCCATTGGTTATATGCCATGCTATCTTTGGACTTCCAGTCAGTCCTCTTAAGCACATCTCCTCTCTCGTGGACCTGTGAGTGATCAAATGTTTCTTTTATTTTCTGTTTTGTTGTGTTGCCTGCCTGCCCTGCATCACACCTAATCAATATACCTTAACTTAACTTTCCCCGGTCAGGGCTCTCCTAGAAAGCGACTATCATAGCTTAAGGCTATGTCCAGAGAGATATCTCAGGACCAAATTTAGGAAAATCACAATAATAAATTAAACATTTACTATTCCCATACATAATGGCTGCCCTCAGAAGCTCCTAAGCTATCCAAGAAGGAAGCTTATCCAGCTACTGTTGTGTGCCCTGCAATCAAAGTACATTGCCAACTGTTTTAGATAATGGTTCCACACAGCAAAGAAAAACAGAAACAAGCACACACAACCTGCCCTTGCTGAGCTTAGAGTTTAGTGAGGAGGACAGTCAATACTCAGGGTAAATAAGTCAATCTATCACATATTAAATAATGATCAGTTCTATAGGCAAAAGTAAAGCCAAGAAAGAAAATAGAAAGTGCTAAGTGTGGGTTATGGGCTGCAATTTTAGCTGCAGCAGCACAAAGTGCTTCATCCAGGAATACCGCATTTATGTAAGTGTGTAACAGAACTGAGGCCTTTAATCATATGTCACTTTCTCAGTGAAGGGTTATGACAGGCTGCAAGTGCCTTAAGATGCTGCCAAGAGTGTCAGTCCAAGCAGAGAGCCTGACGCGGGTGACGTATGTTCTTTTCACAATGCTAGGTCACATTTACTCATTTTCACCAAAAGCAGTCACAGTTCTTTCAGAATGAGTTCTCTGTGCCCATCCAGTAACCAGTATCACTGAGAACTAATAGTGCATAAATATCTTTGAAGACAGTATTGATTTCCTGGCCAAATAATCTGTAACTGAAACATTTAAAACCACATGATCAGGGTGATAAGGCTGTAAACACAGGGCACTGGGTTCATCATTTACATCATCATGATCTTAAGATTTTCAAACATACCTGCAGATATCTATATCTATATCTGTCTAGATATCTGCTGCCATCTATGATAGATATATAGATATATATCTAGATATCTATCGAGATATAGATATCTATACATAAATATCTACATACAGATATACACATACACACACACATGCAGACACACACACACATAATTTGCTGAGATTGAATGCCAGAGGTTTCTGAGGACTGGTCTAATATCGACAATCTGTTCTGGTGAAATGAGCTCAAGGAACACTGCCAAAGAGCCACAGAAATAAGCACTCAGAGGCAAAGCACTAGTTCTCTCCAGTTTTTCTATGGAAAAATTTGTGTGGCTCAGACCTCTCACCCCATATTAGACTCAACCCTGGAGGATAAAACACAAGACGTGCTAGATTTTAGCTTTCCTCGTTCCTTCAACAGAGCCCAGGTCTGCAGTTTGGTCAGCTGTCTCACCTAGGCCTGGAGGAATTGTGAGAAAGAACCAGTTGTAAGAAATTTCCCCATAGGGTTGGGTGGCCTATGCAAGCTCAAGATTCTGTACAGCATGATTGTGGTTTCTGCTACCTCTGAAAAGATTGCCAGAATGCTTGCAGGGATTAAAAACAGGAAATCCAATGATCCACATAAATGATATTTTCCTAATGGTAATATTCCACACATTTAAAGCACACAGACCCTAGAATTGTGCAAGGAAATGAGACCCCTCCTGGTCTTCCCTTCATGTCAGTAACTCTACTATGTGAGTCCTATGTCATTTTTTCACACCCACTCAACCTGTGACATGTCCATTTATGCAACTTGGATCCTGAGACTGTGGCCTTTACTGCTTGTCCCATACTTGCTGGGACATTCCATGTACAATCAGTCACTCACATGGACTGCAAACCAGAGTTGTTCTGAAGATATGAAAATACATTTTACATTTTCTACAATAGCATATATCTCGGTTTTGGAATTCTGTGTTCTGCTCTACATGTGGAGGGTTATAGCAGACATTGTGCAGGGTACTATGGGGAATGGTTAAAGTGGAAAGCTGTGCACCCTGCCTGTTGCAAGTTTACAATCAAGGATGCAACTAAATTCAAAATATCTAATTCTCTATTGGGAATATAAGCCATTGGATAATTTCTGAATGTCAGTTTGTAAAAATGATTAAGAAAATTTAAAACTATTTTGATTATTTAATCTACTATTAGAAATTTTTCTTATAAAATTATCAGATAAATGGATAGATATTCATTGCACTTTTGTTCACATGATAGGAAAAAATGGGAAAAAGAAAAATATCTAATTATAGGAAATAAACTATGATATTTCAATAAAATGAATGACTTACCCAGTCATTAAAAATTGGGTTTATTAAGAATATACAGGCCAGGCGTGGTGGCTCACTCCTGTAATCCCAGCACTTTGGGAGGCCGAGGCGGGCTGATCACGAGGTCAAGAGATCGAAACCATCCTGGCTAATGCAGTGAAACCCCATCTCTACTAAAAATACAAAAAAATTAGCTAGGCGTGGCACCTGTGGTCCCAGCTACTCAGAAGGCTGAGTCAGGAGAATGGCATGAACCCAGGAGGTGGAACTTGCAGTGAGCTGAGATTGCACCACTGCATTCCAGCCAGCCTGGGCAACAGAGCAAGACTCCATCTCAAAAAAAAAAAAAAAAAAAAAGAATATACAACACCAAAAATTACTTATGTTATAAATAATGTGATGAAGTAAACATTCAGATATAAAATTATATATAGTAAAATTTCAAATTTGTGTCCTTAACCAAAAAAAAGCACGTGTACATGTGTGCGAGTGTGTATGTGTGTGTATGTGTGTGTACTCATATTGAGAAGATGGTGGCAGATATCTCTGAATGGAGCTGTCAGTGACATTTATTTGATTCTTGAGTAGAAACATTCTTTTTCAGTCATTACAAGCAACATATTATATAATCTTATGCCCTGTTATTTCTCAGTGAAATAAATCAGAGGTCAAATCCAGCCAGACTTCTGGTTTTATTTTTTTTCTCTAAATAAAGGTTTTTTTTTGGAACAAAGGCATGCTCTTTTATTTATATATTATGTATAAATGTTTTTACACAATATTGACATAGTACAGTAGTAGTTCCCAAGTATAAAATATTTATTACTCTTCGCAATGAAACAAAAAACAAACAAACAAAATTGCTAATCTCTGGTATAAATGTAAGTCAAATGTAAATTAAATCTGATTCTTAAGAGGAGTGATTTTGCTCTCATAGTAGCCATTTGGCAATGTCTAGAATATTTTGGGTTGTAACAGCTGGGGGTGATGGTGCTGCTAACATCTGATGGAAGGAGGTCAGGGATGCTGCTAACATGCTGTAATGCACAGGACAGCTCTCTACAACAAAGCATCGCCCAGTTCAAAATATCAATAGTGCTGAGTCTGAGAAACTCTGCTGCAGCTTAATAGTTAAACCCTTCTAATATTCAAGTCAGATTACTGGAGTTAGCCAGCCCAACTCTTTTAACATTCAGTGAACTTTGCATCTTTGTTGGTGACAGCTTAACTTAGTTCTTGGTTCTCTCTGTGCCTTGTTAACAGATATTTTACTCATGTCTATTGTCACTATTTAAAATATGTTCTTCTATCTGGCTTGACAAAATCAACTTGTCTAGGAATAGGCAATCACTAGAAATAAAATGTTCCTACTGCAATACACATGCTTTCTTCCATACATGTGGAAAACATAGAGGAAAGAATTATGTAAAAGCTTAAAGATTCCTATATTTTAGGCCCCATTCTGTTCTGAAGGAAGTTGAAATATATGTATTTCATGTATATATTTTGTGTATATATTTCATATAGATTTTGTATCTATATTTTGTGTATGTATTTAATATACATTTCATATATAGTACATATTTGTATATACATTCTATATATTTCATATACATATATTTCATATATATTTCTTATACATTTAATATATTTAATATGTATTTCATGTACATTTAATATATATTCTTATGTATTTTAATATATATATTTCAGCTTTCTTCATAACAAGATATATGTTTTTTTTGAAGGAACAAAGTGAGACTGAAGCAACCACTGGAATATCATTTCAAGTTATTTTTAAAAAGGCATTATTTTGTCTGTTAAACTCAGATATCTTAATTTATTCTATAGTTTGATTCATGTGGTTCTTGGACTCTGTGTGCAAAGCACAGGAGAAAGTGATGATAAATACAGTTTGAGGTCTGCTATTTCTATTTCTCAGAAAAGACTCTTTCTTATTTGGGATAATATTCATGCGATTGTCTCAGCTTCTATTGCATTGAATTGCCCAATCTTTCAGGCAACTGACTGAATGCATATTTCTGAAACAACTAAAACTGAGGTAAGAACCAGTCCATTCACTCATACCCTCTACTCTGTGAGTTGAGCAGATCCTGAGACACAAAGGTTGGAGGACAGCCCCACAGCCACCAAGCTCTTAGCTCTGATCCCAAGGTAAGCCCAATCGTAGAATGAACAATTTCCTATGCTCTGAAATGGGGTTTATGAAATCCAAATTCATAGCTAGTGTGAGGAGGAATGAGCTAAAATACATGTATGTTGTTTAGTTCAGTATGTGGTAAGTTGTAAGTGCTATAGTATTATTAACCATATTTTATTATTTTCCCACTTACTGATCAAAACAGTTATATGAAAATAGCTATTATTTGACCTATATTTAAAACGTGGATGCTCATACTAAGAGCTTTAGTTGCTTGCCAGAGTCCATACAACTAGTAAGGGATCAGGTCAACACACCACCATTTAACTCCAAAAGGCAGGAAAGGCAAACACAATGATAGCTTGGGAATAGGTTCAGTGGCTGATTTAGGTGACAGTCTCTGATAGACTACTGATATAGTTTGGATATTTGTCTCCTTCAAATCTCATGTTGAAATGTAATCCCCGGAGTTGGAGGTTGGGCCTAGTGGGAAGTGTTTGGGTCACAGGGGCAGATTCCTCATGAACGGCTTGGTGCCAGTCTGTAAGTTCTTACTTAGTCTCTATTAGTCTCTGAGAGATTTGATTGTTAAAAAAGAGCCTAGCACCTCCTCCCCACTTACTCTCTTCTTCCCTCTCCATGTGATATGTGCTCACCAGCTCCGCCTTGCCTTCCATTATGAATGGAAGCTTCCTGAAGCCCTCTACAGAAGCAGAGGCTGACATAATTCGTCTTGTAGAGCTGGTAGAGCTGCGAGCCAAATAAACCTCTTTTTAAAAAAGAAATTACCCAGCCTCAGAAATGCCTTTATAGCAATGCAAATGGACTAAGACAACTTCTAGAAAAACATAAGGTACTTCCTTAATTCTTGTGTTTGACAGCTCAGCCCTTTCCCTATCCACTTCTCTCCTGCCCCAGATGCCCCTGTCAATGACAAAATGGCAGCTTGGGCCCACGGTGATTCCAAACTAGTCTGGCAGATTTTACGTTCTTAAAGTCTGCTTTGGGTTGAAATTATTTCACTCTACATTTCAAAGGCTTCTAAGGCCCCTATTTTCAGGTTACAAAAACAGTCCTAAAAACCAACTTGAGCCAAATCACAAGTAATTGAGCAAATTATGTTTCCTAATCACCCATCTTCCCTTGTGCCTCAGCCGACAAACCCCTTCTCTTGACACGCTCCGGAGGCCCCAGCTTTCCACCCTCTTCTCCAGTGTCATTCTAATTGGGACTAATCGCTTCACTAAAATTCAGGCATCAAAAAGGTCCCACCAATCAATTTATCCTTTGACCCTGGGCTCTGGCTTCTCCGTCAAGTTCAGGCATTACTAATCCACCTAGTGGTTTGTCCAGACAGCTTATTTTGTCTGCACGTTTTCTTCTTTTACTAAGATTTAAAATGACGACCAGCTGCATTTACAAAGTGTCCCTTCCCCCACTCCGACCCATAAACCCGCTGTGCTGTTGCCGGAGGGCGGGGTGGGGTGCGCGTGTGACTCCACACAGGCTTTTCGGGTGTTTGGAAGAGTAGACCACAGCGTGTAGGGGCATTCCTTGCAGTTCCCTCCCCCACACCAGCCTTTTTTTCCTCACACCTGCAAGGTGAAAAGCCAAGTTCCCTTGCTGAGCCTTCAATTTCATCCCCTTTGTTTCTGTCCTAGGGTGAAAGATCAGGCAGGTAGCAAGACTGAAGTCACAGCCAGTGCTGTCAGAAAGTGGAAAACAGGGGGCCTCAGAGGAGATGAGGCTTAAGAGGATTCCTTTTGTGTGCTGCCTGCCCAACTTAATCCACCCAAAGCCACATCATAAACAAAACATTCTCTTTCTCAGAGGAGAAAAAAATGCACTTGACATCTAAAAGATAGTTAGGACTCAGCCATTCTCCCCCTTAGTGCAGTCAGCCTGCTCACGTATTCGGGAGCATCCTTGTCTTCTCCCTTTAAACTCAGAGCAGATCCAAGTCTTTGCCAACAGCACCAAGGTCATTTCATTTGTGTGCACTATCACTATAATCCCCAACATCCTCCTTGAAAAACGATGCATAATAAAAAGGCTGAAAAGATTATTTTCTCCTCAGAAAATTAACCCCTTGTGGTAAATAATGTTTTGACTTCCAACAGCTCCGCCCCCCCAAAAAAAAAATATATATATATATATCACAGCTGAAAGTGTTACTGTCATCTCAAGGTTTGGAAAGACGATTTTAGGATCAGGGTCTGAGTTAGAGCCCACGTGACAGCACCATGAGCTTAGCCGAGATAACCATGGAAGCAATATTTCTGGTAGTCCTCAAAGAAGCAAAAACATTTGGCCAGATGAGATAGATAAGTGTGTGGAGAAAGGTATTTAGGGAGGTGGGTGGTGATGAGTAACAACAAGGCAATTCCTAGAGATTGTTCCTGCATGTCCTCTCCCATCTTGTCCCTCCAATCCCAGACTGAGAGAATATTGGAAGGTACTTGGACTTCAGGCTCGATAAGGACTGGATTCTCAACTTTACTCTTCACTTGTATCAGTTACCAAGCTGTCCTGACAGGGTTTATCTTGTCTGTAAAATGGGTATTAACAATCTCTAAATGGTGGCATTGAGGACTGCATGAGACTGTATGAGATTTCATTTATTTGTCAAAACGACTTTAAAGGTAAGTACTTTTATAATCATCGCTGTATTACACATCTTATAAGTGAATTATAAACATGATGAACAATGTAGCTAGCAGGTTGTGGATGCAGACCATTGCAGATGGACCTCATCTCTCAAATTCCTGCTGGTCCCTCTTCCTACCTCCCAGCCTCTGAAGATGAATCAGATAAAGGGGCAGAAACAGCCTTAGCAGCACCTGGGAATCACCATGTGTTTTGTAATGTTAGTGTCTCCTCCTCTTTCACATTATTATTATTATTATTATTATTATTATTATTATTATTATATTATTATTATTTTGAGACAGAGTGTCAGTCTGTCGCCTAGACTAGAGTGCAGTGGCGTGACCTTGGCTCACTGCAACTTCTGTCTCCCAGGTTCAAGCAATTCTTGTGCCTCAGCTACCCGAGTAGCTGGGGCTCCAGGCGTGTGTCACCCTGCCCAGCTAATTTCTGTATTTTTAGTAGAGACGGGGTTTGACCATGTTAGCCAGGCTGGTCTCAAACTGCTGACCTTAAGTGATCCACCCGCCTCAGTCTCCCAAAGTGTTGGGATTACAGGTGTGAGCGACCGCGTCCAGCCACTCTTTCACCTTATTTTTTGATGTGCCTTTCAACTCTTACTCCTATCAAGTCTTTCCTACATAAACTATTACAAACTGCTATACTCTGAACTGGGATTCAGTTGATCCCTGGTTGCCTGATATTTGTTCTGAACTCATTGCTGCCTTTCCCCCTCAAAATAGTTCTGCTTTGATAAATGGTGATATGGTTTGGCTGTGTCCCCACCCAAATCTCCTCTTGAACTGTAGCTCCCATAATTCCCATGTGTCATGGGAGGGACCAAGTGGGAGATAATTGAATCATTGGGGTGGGTCTTTGTCACGCTGTCTTCATGACAGTGAATAAGTCTCAGGAGATCTGATGGTTTTATAAAGCAGAGTTCCCCTACATAAGCTCTCTGTTGCCTGCCATGTAAGACATGACCTTCCTCCTTAACCTTCATCCATGATTGTGAGGCCTTTCCAGCCATGTGGAACTGTGAGTCAATTAAACCTCTTTCCTTTATAAATTGCCCAGTTTCAAGAATGTCTTTATTAGCATTGTGAGAATGGACTAATACGAATGGGAATAGAGGAATAGAAATATTTATCCAGAGAGCTTGGTTAAATATCTAACCTGACTTTTGATTAGGTCTACCAAGGTTTTCTTGAGTATGAACAAAATTCTAGGCATGACTCCTAAAGACAGGGAATTTACAATCCAATAGGGAGAATGAAGTATACTTAGGAAAACATGCACACATGCACATACACCCACACAGGCACACATAGACAGATATGCACAGTAAAAAAAAAAGATGGTGATCAATGATAAGCAATATGAAGAAAAAGCAGAAAGAGCTCAACTTGGAGGATGGATAAACGATAGAGAAGTTTTTACTATTAACTAGGCAAAAGGTGACATGAAAGAAGTGATGACGGAGGGAAGTGGAGTGATTTGAGAAATAATTAGAACTTGGATGCCTGGGGAAAGAAATAGAGAAAGGGAGAGTGAGAGAGAAGAGTCATGAATGCCACCAGGTTCTGGTTTGGATACTGAGATAAGGACCCTATTGGAGCCACAGCTTGGGGCCAAGGGCCTAGATGCAGAGAGAAGATGATGGATTCTGTTTTTGACATCTTAAGCGTGATGTGAGTCTGGGACCTCATGGCGTGGATGTCTGGTCTCTATTAGACATCTTAGTCTGGAGATTAGAAGGGCAATTTGAGATGAAGATGGGACTATGGGATACATCAATGAACAAAGAGATGCTGTTGGCTAAAGCTTTAGAAGTCTCACTTTTTGGCAGTCTCTGGGAATTAACTGTCTATTTTTTTGTACAGATTGGCTCCAAGGAGTGGTTAAGTGAGGGATTGTTAAATGAAGTGCTTTGCAAAATCAAAATGCCATAGGAAAGCTGGTGGATCATCCCAATGATGACAGAAGTGGGTATGCAACCCCCATGCTGGAGAGCCATTGTGCCAAGACTGTTTTTCTTTCTGTTTAAATTCGAATTTTCTGAGGCCTCCCATCATCTTGCCTCACATTCTATGAAAGACTCTTAGCAAATATCAAAGAAGTTGCCAAGTTCAGCTATGAGGACCCCATTGAATTTGATAAATAGATTCTCGCTTTCTTTTTCTTCCAACTGGTCTTTCCCATAAAATACTTAGTTTTATAAGTTAATAAAGCTCAAACATTAATAATGGTGAATCCTAATATCTGTGCTTACCATGTTCTAGGGCTTTTGACATGAATTATCAGATTTAGCCCTCACAACAACTAAATGAGGTTGAAGTATCGGCTATTGCCATTATAATGCTGTGGAACGAATCACTCCCCAGAATTCGGTGGCTTAAAAACAGGCATTTATTGTTCCAGATCTGTAGGTTGACTAGGCTGCCTCTGTTGCCCTAGGCTGAGCTTCTCTGGGCTGTTCTGCTTCCCACTGTAGGTCTGGGGTTGGCTTGGGCATTTCTTCGGCACATGTCTTCATACTGCAATCTAGGCTGTAAAGATAATAGAAACAGGTATCCAGAAAGAATGCTTCTCATGGCATGGTAATGGTAGAAGGAAAGAAGTAAAGAGACACGGTGATTCTTCTTAAGGTACAGGCTTAGAACTGGCACCCTCGCATGTTTTTTGCCAAAGTGAGTAACACACCCAAACTTCTGCCTATGTGGCACAAAAGGAAAGAGTAAAGAATTGCAGTCAATCATTTAATCCACCCAGCTGGGTCTCTTTATTATCACCTTTTTACAGATAAAGAATTCTGTATATAGAGGTTAAGCTTAACGCTTTATCCTTCTGTTTATTCATTTTTCTTTTATTAAAAAAACTGTAATGTTCTGCACAATATTTTCAAACCTGCCAAACCAGAAATTCATGACACCATCTCTGTTTTAAAGAATCCCATAGTGGATGTTGTGGGAGAGACAAACTTGTCGACACATCATTGTGGCTCAGAGCAGGGGCATCCACAACAGAAGTCTCTATAAGATGCCAGAGGAGCCCAGGGAAAAGGATGACTCACTCTGCCTGGAAGAGTTGGGAAGCCTCCACGAATGGAAGAGATGAGGTCAACACTGGATCGTTAAGGAAGAAGTGGTCATTGTGTAAAAGAACGTAGATAAATAAGTTATAAGTAGAGGGCAGAATGTGTCCCATGGGAAGGTGTCTAGACAAATGAGAATCCATGAAAGTCTATTAAACAGAGGAATGATGTTCTTGCTGCAATGTAGAGCGTGAATTAGAGGAAAGGCAATGGAAGAGATAGGCAGACGTCAAGGAAAACCATAAGGAAGTGCAGTCTGAATGAAGTGCAGTCTGAAACATGGGCAACTACACACACGTATACACACACACGTACACACACACACACACACACACACCCGGGGCAAAACTCTCAGCACAGATATTTTTAGAAGAGAAAAAAGAACATGGAAGCAATTTCAGCCACTTTCTTTAATTGCTCACCTGATGGCCCTGTGGGATAGGATTTCAGCTAGGGTGTCACACACAGTGCAATTCATCCTGAGACATGTGACCTTTGCCATTTCTCTTCATTTCTCAGGTGTGTGCTTTTCACTCTGCCATGGAAGCCTCCCTTATCATTGACTCTAAATTCAGACTGGCACCTCCGTGAATGACTGCCTCAAAGGGACTGTGTCATGGGGTGGTCCAGCTGACATAGGTGGCTGAAGTGTTTCCTTGAGGTGCTCACTCAGGATTCTGGGGCTCAGTACTGATGAGTCACAGACCAGATTTCAGGAGTTGCAGCACTGGACAGGAATGAAATGACTGATATTTAATTTTCTTGCCTTCTCTGAGTGTGCTGTATGTGCCAAGTGCAGTGCGAAGCATTTAATGTGTAAATGTGCATCATCCCAGAAAATTCTGACAGCCTTAGGAAATAGTCAGGAAAATAATTTCTTAAAAAAATAAATAAATAAATAAAAGTTGGCTGGGTGCAGTATCTCACACCTGTAATCCCAGCACTTTGGGAGGCCGAGGCTGGCAGATCACCTGAGGTCAGGAGTTCGAGACCAGCCTGACCAACATAGAGAAACTCTGTCTCTACTAAAAAATAACAATAATAATAGCAATACAAAATTAGCTGGGCGTGGTGGCGCATGCCTGTAATCCCAGCTACTCGGGTGGCTGAGGCAGGAGAATTGCTTGAACCCGCGAGGCCGAGGTTGCGGTGAGCCAAGATCGCACCACCCGGCCTAGGCAACAAGAGTGAAACTCTGTCTCAAAAAAAAAAAAAAAGTTTCAAATGTCTATTTTTTTTTTTTTTAAAGGAATAGCCTCTGTTTATTAAGTACTCAATTGTGAGTGATTCAAAAGCCCAAAAAAACTTTCATTAGACCAGACCCATTCCCAAGGGCATGCTTTTCTTGAGCCTGAGTATTCTGCTAAGCAGACAGGAAAGTTTAATCAAAAGTGGGGCTTGCAGACAACCAGACTTTGAAACTCGGCTCCATCACGTACTTCCTATGAAGTCCTGGGCACATTCCTGAACTTCTCTGAATTTCAGTTTCCTGATCTCTGAAGTAAAGATAGTTAGGGTTACCTTTCAAGTTATTGTCACTGAATGAAGTGACTTAGGAAAAATGTTATCTGATTCAAGCAGCACAGCTGGATTTGAGGATGTGGGTACATTGTGATTTATTCATGGAGATCTCTTTGGAAAACCTTGGAAAGAGGAAGAGCAGCAGGATAGGGAAGGGGATGGAGAGATGCAAGAATGTTGGATCAGGTTAAGTCTAGCCCACTAGGGGATTCAGTCCTGTCTTGAGATGAGGGAGTGAGACTTTTGTGCCCCTACCCCAACCAGTCAAAACTATTGTGTGGCAGGGGAAAAGGAGCCTTGGCTTAACATTCTCTGGGCAAGGTGGCTTCAATCACTGGACAATCTCCCAGAGAAAACTACAGATGTGAGCCATTAGCAGAAGCACCTGCAGAACTTGGAGCACCATAACCAAACTAGTTCAGAGGATCTTGGCGTATCTGTAGGGCACCAGCAGCAACTGTTGCAGTTCACCCTTTGCACCATTCAGATCTATGTGGTCTCACATTAATTCATTTCTTCATGCTGCAGTGACTGGAGGAATTTAGTCAGTCACCATATTAGATGACCTCTTTCCCCCCGGTAAAGTGTAGAGGAGAAAAAGAGTATATAGCATAGCAGAATGGTGTGATATCGTGATTGTGAAGACCAATGCCTCTGGATTCAGACACCTAGGCTTAAACCTTGATTTTCCGTCTCACCTGCTTTGTGTCGTTGTGCAACCTCCTAAACTGAAATTCTACCTCCTCATCCATGCAGTGAAGACCATAGTAAATTGAATAGTGACTCCCCAAAATAAGTGCCGCCTGGAACCTCAGAATGTCACCTTATTTTGAATAAGGATCTTTTTAGATGTAATTAAGATAAAGATATCCAGATAATATCATTCTGTATTGGGGTGGCCGTAAATCTCATGACTATCCTTTAAGTCACAGAAAAGGAGAAGACACAGAGACACATGGAGGGAAAGGCCATGTTAAGACAGGCAAAGACTGGGGTGCAGTCACAAACCAAGAAATGCCAACTATTGCCAGGCAATCACCAGAGGGAAGGAGAGACTCATACAAGAGATCCTTCCTCTGAGACTCCAGAAGGAACTGACACACACTGCCGACGTCTTGATTTTGAACTTCTGGCTTCCGCAACTGTGAAAAAATAAATTTCTGTTGTTGTAAGCCACCCAGTTTGGGGCAATTGATTAAGACACCCCTAGGAAACTAATATCATAACCACGTAAGATTGTTATGTGGATCAAATTAATTAATGCAAGTAAAGAGCCTACGACACAGGCTGGTACATAGCAGGAATTTTTAAAGTGTCTGTTGTTATTGTAATTGTTAGAATTATATAAACACCAATGCACCCAGGGGCTGTTGAATATTATTTGTTGTTGACCACGTCTGCTGTCGTACAAGCACAGCGAAAGTCTTAATCTGGGAACCCATGCACAATTCCAGTCAGGTTAAGAGTGGCTCACATAGACTTAGAATTGCAGGAACAAAATCTTACTAAGTTTCACAGTACATAAAGCATAGTGCTTTGCTCTTAGCTGCTGCTCAATAAATGTGGAACCTAAAAATATAATTCAAAATGTCATCTGTTTGTTTAAATTCAGCTGTTTGAACACAGATGCAAGGTTCTTAAGGGTCTGGGATGTCTCTGTGGATATTTCCTGAAATCAAGTAAGTTTAAATAGCTTACCTTACCCTTCCCAAGAATGAAAAGTCTGCATTTAGCACATGCATGGGTAATGCCAAATAAAAATACATGCTAATAAAGTCAATATTTCTATGGGTCCATATTTTACACTGTGCACAATGGATGCCTCTGGAGATGAGGGCCCAAAGCAGGAGAGCTTTTCTGAAAAAGTTCAAGGGAAGAAAAGGTTTCTCTAGGACACCACTCCTGCCTTTTTTAAATCTGCCAAACAGCAGTGGCCTTACCCTCTTTCCAAAGTGCTAGCGATTATTTAGGTAAACTCAGTTATTGGCAGTAATGAAGGTTTCAATTCAAAACCCTCTTTTGGGTAAAGTGATTCAGAGTGAGAAGTGTTATGTTTGATTTCTTTCTCACTGTGAAATCCAGATTTTGCAAGGCTATAATGTTCCATTTTCAGGAAGGCTGGTAGGGCCAACATTTAAGTCTAGTTCAACCATGCTTAATGCGATATCCTGTCATTTTAAAGCCCCCTCCCATTTCTTTCTTTACTCACCTTTCTTCCCTTACACTTTGCCATTTAAGATAAACTGAAAGGTAATTTTGACCCTAGGTTTTAGAGTTTCTTAATTCTGTTGTTTTAGATACATCCAAAGGCACTGGAGCATTTTTATTTTATTTTAACTGTGTTTACCAAACCTGTATCATGCACTCCATCGGGCAGTGGGCTCCTTTGGGCTCTTTCCAGAAAATTAAAACCGTAAATTAAACATAAATGGTCAAAGCCACAGAACAAGCAAGGCCTTCTTAGTGTCCACAGAGAGGAGTTCTGTTACCACCACTCGCTTTGGAGAAGAGGGAGGTTACCTGTAATTCTTGTTCTCTTGAAGGTGTATATTTTATAATAGGTCTCCATTCACCACCCTGCCTTCCCCAAGGAGTTCTTAGCTGCTTGATTTTCTTGGCTGCGGAAGAATTGGCAGTTAGGGGTTAGCAAATTCTTAGGACCCCTGGGGTAGATACATTGCAATTCTAGCAAGAGTTCATACTCTCTTAAACTGTGTTTCTGGATTGTAATTTTGCCTCGAGTTGTATGTTAAGAGTTCTCTATGATGAGAATAACGCTGCACTTAGGGTGAAATGTTTCCCTCAAGATACCATGTCTTTATTAACAGAAGTTCTCCCCTCACCCTATCCCTTTGTTTGTTTTTTTATTTACTTATTTTTATTTTTATTTTATTTTATTTTTTTTGAGACAGAGTCTTGCTCTGTCTCCCAGGCTGGAATGCAGTGGCACAATCTTGGCTCACCACAACCTCCACCTCCTGGGTTCAAGCAGTTCTCCTCCCTCTGCCTCCCTAGTAGCTAGGATTACAGGCATGTGCCATCATGCCCAGCTACTTTTTGTATTTTTAATAAAGATGAGGTTTTACCATGTTGGCCAGGCTGGTCTCTAACTCCTGACCTCAGGTGATCCGCCTGCTTCAGCCTCCCAAAGTACAAGGATTACAGGTGTGAGGCAGCGTGCTCAGCCACCCTATCCTTTTAAAATAATAATAATAAGTCACGAAGGAAACTCAAAGATTTTTTAAGACCCCAGGATTCTCCAAACTTCTCTTCTATTACCTTGAACCCAAACCATGCAGATTAATACATATGGGGAAACATTTCAGTCTCTCTCCCTTACCAAAATTAACAACATTTGAAGCAAAAGTGTCAACTCATTTTGACTCATCTGGCATCTCCTACTGATGGATAGTGGCTGCCTGCTTAGGAGAGTGCAGGCCAGATGCAGACTCAGCAGGAAGCAGTGTGGTGATTGATTAATGATGTCTGCTGCAGTGGAGGACAAGGGAGTGGCAGCATTTGTGCTGTGTATTTGCCATTCCTGGTAAGGACTGTGTCTTATTCATCTCTGTATCCCTGTGCCTAGCATGGTGCCTGGCACATAGCGGGTGCTCCATAAATATTTGTTGAACTGAATTGAACTACACTTTCCAACCAACTCCCTCTTTATAGACACCGCAGTGGTTTTCTCTGAGTCAGAAGGTATGGTGGTAGTTCATCTATTGGTGGAAAGCAATGATAGTAAGAAATTCTCCAAGGGTTGAATTGTTCTGAGACCAGTAGGTTCAATTACCTCAGAATCTGTTCAATTACTCTGCCATGGACCCAATGTCTATTATATGAGACTTTCATTACCATCAGCTCTTTGCTGTTGCCCTACTACCTCCCCCAAGGAACTAAATCATGTCTCCATGTACCTAGCTGCTGGCTGATGTCCTGCTGTGACACATATCTCAGTGCCCCAACATGGATCTGCCTCACAGCATTAACTACTGACAACCATGTATATTTTGCTTATATGATCTATGCATTGGGTTAGACCCATACACTCACCACCCTACCTCTGAGCATGGGACAGCCTTTGGATCTTGTGCTTCAAACTAATTTCTGCTTTGCAGTAGCGCCCAATTTCTGAGTCTGCTCAACAAAACTGTGTTCTCCTACCTTTTCTCACCCTCATTCCCCTTCATCATCATGCATTGGTGACTTATTATTTTATGTATTCAATATCCCTATAATGACAAAAGTTTCATGATATTCTATGCCACAGTGAGGTAAGTTGGATATTTAGAGTTGAGTAGTCCTGGTTCAAGCCTTATCTTTGCTATTTAGTATCTCTCTGCTCCAACACAAGTTGTTAACGTATTATGTGGCTTGCTTTTTATGTGTATTTTTGAATTAAAACATAAATGCAGATAACAATAGCACCTACTTTAAAATATTGCTGGGAGAATTAATGGATGCATTATGCCTTGAATTATTCGAATGAATAATACGAATTATTAGTATCTTGTCCCAGGGTCTACATTGCATTAGAATTAAGAAAATGGATGTGCCCTCAAGAGCCATACAAAAAACATAGGATCAAACTCCAGTTCATAGTAACAAAAGCATCAGAGGCTCTTTGAGAACATATTTATGAAACAGCAATGATTCAGCAAAGATAATCAAATCCTCTAGCAGAAAAATCAGTTGAAAACTATTCACTAATGGAGGGAAAAAGAGTAATCAAAGGGAGATTTGAAGAGTATTGCATACTCTTAATTTATATTACTCTTTGTCATTTCCATTATCTTACTTGCTCCTCACCACCATGTTCCCATTTTTACATCTGAGGGTATTAAAACTGGAAGGTGTTAATCAGCTTGCCCATGGCCAGACTCCCAGTAAGTTGTGCACCTCAACCCAGGTCTTCTGCCCAGCTCTCATTCCTCACCAGGTTGTCTCTTTACAGAAATATCTGAAAGGAATGAACAGGACCTTCACCAAGTAGGCTAATAAAAGCTTGGAAGGATGGAGCTTGTTGCTCTCACTCTGGAGACTTTCTCTAGTGCTGGGTACTAGGACTCTGAGGATTTCCGTGCCACAAGCTCTTCCCTTTCTGCACAGAGATCCTGGCTAGTGGGCCTTTCCCAGAGGGCCTCGACAACTGAGGGGGCCATGGTGTCATTGCATCATCAGGCCACAGCCAGGCTCAGAGTGTCTGCCCATGCAGAAACATTCCTGAACAAGCATCAGGAGAACACCTCTCCCCAGTCTAGTGTAGAGTGTGATGGAAGAAAAATAGCAAATGTGTCCATCATGAGGATGCAGACTTCAGCTGGGCCCGTTAGAACAACACTGACCTTTTTCTAAGGTACCCACAGCCCAAAGCTTGTGTTTTCAGTTGCTCCTCAGAAATGTGTTTGAAGACAGATGGTTCTGAGAGGGCAGGCCTTCCCATGAAGGAGAGATTACTTGCCAGCTCTTTTTCATGAACTGATTACCCTGTCCTTCCTCAAAGAGTTTCCACACCAAGGGTGTGACATTTGCCTTGCTTCTCATGGTTTCAAATCAGAGATTGAAGAACAGAGATTCACTGGTTGTCATGTAACAAAACCAGCCCTAATTAGCGGCACTTCATTGGTGGGTGATGAGAGCAATGGAAAAATATTAAAAATATCTCATGGAAAATAAGAGCAGAGAATGTGACTGGGTACCATAAGTCACTGAGGTCAATAAAAGGACAATTTTTAGGGTTGAGAACCACGTTCTTTCCATCTACCTCAGCTTCATAGTTTTTTGTTAGTGCTTTTTTGGTTGTGTTTTATCTGTGCTTCTTGATCCATTCACCTTTCTTTGTGTGTAGCTTTCACATAACTATGAAGCAGGTGACCCTAAACATCCCATCAGTTAAGGTATTCAACAGAGATTGGATACAGCCACTGTATCCCAACTAATATTTATGGGAGAAATAAACTGATTGATCCAGTGTTACTTCTCCTGAACCAAGTGTCCTTATCTGTAGGGCATGAGAGTCAAAGAGTAAAAACATGATTGCAGGAATCACTCTGGGGAATGAGATGCAGAGGTTGTCAAAGGAGGGTCACAGACTAGTAGACATCCCAAGATGTCTATTTGGAGCATCATATAACATTAGAGCAGAAAGAGTTTCCAGGAGCATTATCAGGAGCACTGATAATGTCCCAAAAACTTGCAGTGTCCTTGCCAAGTAAGTGTCTCTTCCCCATATGGTAAGAAGAGTAAGACTTGGAGAGGTTAATTTACTCAAGATTATACCTTCTGCAGCAGAAGTCATCAGTAGCAAAACCCATCTTTTTTTCTGCCAGATGTCCTCACAGAGAATCAGTTACCTAAATGGATTTACCACTGCCCAAGTTCTAGCCCTCAACCTGCAGGCCCAGAAACCTGATTCACCAACACAGAGAACACATCCATGTCTTTTGGTAGACACATACAACTTCACAGGGATCCGTGAAACACAAGATGCCTATCTACTCATCTACAAAGAGATGCTCTACCACAATTTATCCCGTAATCTCCAAGTGGCCTAAATTGCATGTTACCTTCTTACCAGAAGACTGACTTGGGAAGAGATTTCCAAGTACATGGAATTAGAATAGGGGTATTTCCTATGTAACTCAAATGCTTCATCTTACATAAAAGTAGTAGCCTGATGTGACCATCTGTACAATCAAAATGGACCTACTCCTAGATCTTGGTACTTGGTATCTCAAGACCCAGACATCCTCTATTCAGTGCAGCTCTTGGATGGGCATTGCCAATGAGTGTCTCTGTGACTCTCCTTTTCCTTAGCTTCTGCTCAGCAAGCCCACTTCTGATTGGCATATCCTTTCTTATAGGTTAACCCATTTAGTTACTGCGTGCTCCTGCCTGGAAACAAATTTATCTTTTCGAAATGATGTTTCCTATGTCTTCTTTCATCCAGCCTGTTTTGTGATTAAACTCTCTAAGGGAAACCCCGAGTTTGGGGTCTGCTTCATCCTTGCCCCTGTACCTACCACCCATAACCAGATCTGCATATTTAAAATGCAACTGGACGTTAAAGCCATTACAGAAGCTTTCCAAATGGGCAAATATTTGCCTCAATTATTCTATTTACAATTCCAAAAATATTTCTTCTGTTGAAGTCTGTGTACAAGAAGTGGCTCCAAAACCATTTTTAAGGGAGTTTTGACATCAATGAAACGTTATGCTGGCAGGCAGAGTGAAGTGCTTGATTAATAAAGAGTCTCAGTGTTTTCAAACACATATTCCAAGCAGCCTCATTGGAAGAAAACCACAAACGGAGAATGCTTCGCTGCTCACAGTCACAAGGGGGTTGTGTATTTCATTCCCGCTTACACAGTCCGCTTACTTTGGAGCTTGGGTAGGAAAGAAACAAGGCCAGCCAGCAGAAATAAGGCTACATTCAGTGACCCTACCCTTCCACCCATTGGCCTGATGGGAGAACTTTTTTACCCCTTAATGCTACTGTTTTCTTAGTTTTTAGCCTTTTAATACTTAATAATTCTCTAAAAGACCATCCTGAGAGGAAAGAAGGGGATACCTTAGGACCTCATTGTGTTAGCAGTTGAGGATTCTGAGATTCCTAATTTCAGAATTTCCAGTCAGTGGTGTTGGCATGTCATACAGAAACGTAATTGAGCATGTTCATGTTAATTACTTTGAAGTGCTTTCCTCTTTTCCAGTGCTTTACAAAAACACAGCAACTTAAATTGGGTCATTATTTCATGTGTCTAAGATTCTACTCAGCTACTTCAGGGAGCCATGGAAATGCAGTCAGAAGAATCAATTTAAAATGGTTCCAATATTTCCCCATAAAGGAAAAAGCTGATTAAAAAATAAAAATGTAAATAAAAAATATATTGGCAATGTAATTACTAAAACTGGGACTTATAATAATGATAATAATAAACAAAATACTCTCTTTAAATTCCCCTTTCAATTCACTAATATATTTTGGGTGCCAGCAATGTCTAGGCATCTCCAGTTTTATTTACCCATGTATCTTGTTTAATTCTCTCAACAATCCCACAGAATATGGAATAATCATCCTTCTGAGGCACAGAGAGGTTAATGACTTATCCTAAGTCACGCAGCTAATTCATGAGAGAACAGATCTGTGGATAAAAATCTTCTAAATCCTTGACCAAAGCTGCCACTTTTAGTGTCCCATGTTTGTCAGGAGCAAGAAATAACTCATTAAATTATTTTTGTTTGTTTTGTTTTGTTTTTTTGCTAGAAAATGAGATGAATGGTACACAAATCTGGCTACCATACTTGTTTTCACCATCAGTTTTAATCTACTTCTACTACATATTCATGGATCCTTCGTCCACTCAAACTCTTAGCTATTAATTTATAAAACTTCCCTGGTGCTTTGTGTTTTATCTATTCTATCCATTCCTTCATCATACACACACACACACGTACATACAGCCGGCCCTCCATATTTGTTGATCCCACATCAATAGATTAAACCAACTGAGGATCAAAAATATTTGGATAATAACATTATACCAAGTTCCACAAAGTACAAACTGAATTTGCCATGCACCAAGAACTATGTTGAGTCCATGCTGATGAAGTCATGTGTAGACATTGCATTAGTTATTATAAGTAATCTATGGAGAAGATTTAAAATATATGAGAAGGTGTGTGTAGTTTATATGCACATACTCCGTTTAATATAAGAGATTGACCATTCAGATTTCGGTATCTCCAGGGGACCCTGGAACCAATCCTCCATGGATACCAAGGAACGACTATATCTGTGTGTGTGTGTGTGTGTGTGTGTGTGTGTGTGTGTATCTATACAGTTGGAATCAGCAACCTACATGTATATATATAGTTGCTTGGAATCAGCATGCTCTGTGTATACAAACACACATGCGCGTGTGCCCACACACACGCATATAATTTGGGGGGAAGTCTACTCATCTATTTGGGAGATGGACCTCTCCTACTATTAATTCTCCTAGTTAGTCCTCCTCACTTCAGTGTTATCCATGTGCACCAGGCCTGGCCAGTGAGTATATATCCATTTCCACAGCATGATAACCTGACCAAAGCAGAGCCAAAATCTTCCCTGAGAATTTTGTGCAACGATCTGGAAAGGACATGGTTGTAATTACACAGAATTACACAGAAATGATGGAATTACACAGAAATGAGATTACACAGAAATGATGGAATGAGAAAGCCTGGAACTGCCAGAGCCATTTTTTTTTTTTTTTTTTTCTTTTTGAGATGGAGTCTCGCTCTGTAGCCCAGGCTGGAGTGCTGTGGTGTGATCTCAGCTCACTGCAAGCTCCGCCTCCCAGGTTCACACCATTCTCCTGCCTCAGCCTCCTGAGTAGCTGGGACTACAGGTGCCCGCCACCATGCCTGGCTAATTTTTTGTATTTTTAGTACAAATGGGGTTTCACCGTGGTAGGCAGCATGGTCTCGATCTCCTGACCTCGTGATCTACCCGCCTTGGCCTCCCAAAGTGCTGGGATTATAGGCGTGAGCCACCACTCCCAGCAGCCAGAGCCCTTTTTAATATGACAAAAAGATGGCCTGCCTGAGATTGAAAACAACACAATGGAAAGTGGACATAACAGATGAAGAGTAAAGAGTTTTCCCACAGATAGCTTTAACCCTTAAGTAGCTTTGAGTCACATGAACTAGTTCATTTTCTTTGAGTAAGTTGGCAGACTTGTGTTTTTTAAAACCCAAAGAATCATGAATATATGCATCATTCTTCTGCATTTATATCTCTAACCCATAGAACCACAGGACATTGAAATATTCCTCAAGAATTCTCCCATAATCTTGGTTCTTGACCACCTGTAACTCCACTCATCACGCCTAGACTTAGTTTTACTTTCCTGGCTTCTGATCTCCTCAGTTGCATTTAAGGATGATATTCAGTCTCCAATTTCTTGGTTCTATTCTTAGTGTTTCTTTCTGACTATGACTTTGACATCATCTTTAGTTTTGTTTATTCCAAGCAAGCTATCTGGTTTAGTGCTTCAACCCCAAATTCTGGAGCCTCCTGCTCAACCCTATCACCCTCCTCTACCTGCCTTTTTATTTGTGATCTTCCCAACATCATTGAATATATACAAATTTGACACTCCCTCCCTTAATTCTATACATTCTCAAATACCTTGTCAAATGTTCTTTCTCCTTTCTATCTAAATAACTATGCAAAAAGTTTTGTGCACCTTGAAGAAATGTATGCTTTCCCTGAAAAAAATGTAAATTAACAAAACTTATACATGAAAATGTAGAAAGCCTAAAGTGATCAATAACTATGGAATTTGTTAAAAGGCAAAAAGAAATTACTTCCCCAAAGACTCCAATTTCACATAATTTTAGGACTACACTGTTTCAAGTTAAAGTTATAGATTATTTATACATCATTTAAACTGGTTCAGAGAATACAAAGAGGAATACCTCTAAATTCCAGAAGATACATAAGTATAACCATGACGTAGAAACCTAACAAAGTGAGCCTATAATAAAAGAATTAAAAAGTTCACTATCTATCAATTATGAATTGTGATCCCAACATTCTCTATAAAATTCTAGCATGTTTAGCACAGATTATGATTTAAAAAAAACACACTATTGTCAGGTATATATTTAACAATATTTCATGACCCAGAAAACAAACTTTTAGTAAACTAGGAATAGAAGAATTTTTCCTTTATATAATTAACTCTAACCAAATGTTTCCCTTAAAATCAAACAGGAGATAAATCACAATACCTTCATTATTATGTGCATTTGCTCTTAGTGGTCTTCACTAGGAGAGCTTAAGTGATTGTCACAGGGTTACTTGATAGGCAGGTGAAAGAGTTGATATCCCACAGAGCAAGCTCTGACTCTGAAGCTGGAAATTTCTATATTTTTCTTAGCCCTTAGAGGTGGATATCCTTGGTTTTTACTTAGTCGGCGTCCTTCCCACTTTCTAACAAGTTTCTTTGGGGAAATTATCTCTCACCTATCGAATACAATCTTGATGGCCTAACAAAGAAGCCATCCTGTCCCCCAGCCAGGGAGTAGGCATGCAACCAACCAATGAGACTTCCTTGGCCTTCCCTTCTCTTGTCTCTTTCTCTCTTTGTTTCTCTCTCTCCCTCTCTTTTTCTCTCTCTCTTTTTCTCTTCCCTTATTCTGTGGAATTTCAATCTTTAGACTAAGTAGACTAAATGGTTCAATCTGATTAACCCTGAAGGGTAAAGTCTTAGTAGACTATGCTTTAATTCCTAGAGTTTTCTCATTTCTGTCCTTTTTGGAGGCCTCATTTTAATGTCCTTTCAATCTTTGAGTGACTTCCACATCCTTCCTTAAAAATCACTTAAAAAAGATATTTTGTTAAAGTGAACCAGTGTATGTTTCTATCACTTGTAAATAACCCTAGCTAGTAAGTCTGTACCTCAGTCAAGTAAGGTAGAACTCTCAATTCAAGTACCTTTTCTCAGCCAACACAATCCATTAATTGATGCAGTCTGTGGGTTTTACTTACACAATATGTTTGGTCTTCTTTTCTTTCCTTTCTCTCTCTGCTACTGCCCTAGTTTAAGTTATCATTACCTCCTGCCTGAACATTGGCCTCCTACCCTTTTCTCTTGCCTGTAGTCTCTCTCTGTCTTATCCATTCCACCAATTGTCAGATTATTGGTGCACTATGAATATTCTTGATGATGTGACTACTCTGTCCCGAATTTGTATTTCAAACAGATTAAATCTGAAATCCAAAAGACAATCTGACAATCCTGAGCCTATGCATCTAACCTTAACCCTCTCTTCTTTCATTCTTTTCACTGTGCTCTAGTCAAATGAATAATCTGTGGTTTTCTTCAAGACACTAGGCATTCTTATCTTTGAGCCTAACCAAAATGCTTTTTCCCATATCTTACAATCCTCATGCAGTGAAATATTACTTATATTTAGAGGTCACACATAATTACCATTTCCTCCTGAAACCTACCCATCATCTGCTTCATGTGCATTCTCTAAAGTTTCATCTCTACCTATCTTGGCAGCTTTAGATAGCACTTCCTACTCCTATTTTATGTAAACACGAACATATTTCCTTTTCCCACAGCAAGACCATGACATGTTTTTCAGGACAACTGGAATAAAAAAAAAAAAAAAAAAAAAGGGTAATTACGCAGGAATGGAAGGCTATTTCCACACCAAGATATTCCCTAAACTCAGCCCATTAAACTCAAGAAGATAGATGGGGTGTGGTCACAGACTATTTCTGAGAAGGCCCTGTATGTATGAAGACTTCTTTGAGCTTCCAGCTCCATTTGTGAATTGTGTGGTCACAGCCTGGTGACCAATGTGGTCAGCTGAAAGTACACCCATGGCCACACACACGTATGATGGACTGCCAAGGATGAGTGACAGCAGCACCATTGTTGAAAGAAGCTGAATAAAAAATGTACATCATTCTTGAGACTTATGCTTCTAAGCCTTCTTTGTTTGCTTTGTGGATGACATACCTCAAGCCTCCAAAAGGCCCTAATACCAAAGTGCGTAGAGCAGAGTAGTCTAGGCCTAGGGAGAACTCAGGTTTTAAAATCAGACAAACTCCAATTTAACTTCTAGTAGACCATGTATTAGTTACGCAGATCATCGATCTTTTCCTTTAACTATAAAATGAGTATAAAAATACTGACCAAGAAGTTCATTTTAAATATCAAACAATATTATGCATATCCAATGTCTACCACAGTGTTGAGCAATTTTATGTGCTCATGCTAATAACTGTCTTAATGCTGTAGATATTTTTATCTAAACTTAAAAAAAAAAAACACTGTGAGATGAAGAAAACTTCTGAAATAGTTACTTTTTGTGTGTGTGTGTGTGTTTTTTTTTTTTTTAGAAATTGATCAGATTGTATAGTAGGTAAAATAATGATCCCAAAGATATCAGGTCCAAATCCCTGGAGACTTTAAATGTTACCTTATATGGAAAAAGTAACTTCACAAACATGACAGTTATGAGTCTTGAGATGCAAAGATCATCCTGAATTATCTGGGTGAACTATGAGTATAATCACCAGCATCCTTTTAAGAGGAAGGCAGAAATATGTGACATACACAGAAGAGGAAAAGGCAATGTGATCATGGAAACAGACTGATGTGGCCACAAGCCAAGGTATGTAGGCAGCCACCAGAAGGTAAAAGAGAGAAGTAACTGATTCTTTCCTACTGTCTTTAGAGGAAGTGCAGCCCTGCTGACACTTTGATGTTGGCCCAGTGATACTGATTTTATATTTCTAATCTCCAGAATTATAAAAGAATTAATTTTTGTTGTTTTAAGTCACCAAGTTGGTGGTAATTTGTTAAAATGACCACAGAAAACTAATGCAGATACTGGTGCTAGCAAAGGGGATGCTGCTATAATAAATACCTAAACATGCGGAATTGGCTTTAGAATTAGAAATGGCTAGAGGCTATATAAATTTTGAGATGCAGTTTAAGGAAAAATAAAACCCTAGATAGCCTTAAACACATTGTTGGTAGAAATATGAACAGTGAAGACATAAAGGTTGAACGTTGAAGAAGGAAATAAGCAACATGTTATTGGAAACTGGAAAACAACCAATCTTTGTTTATAGTGGCCAAAACCTTAGCTGAATTGTGTTCTACAATTGAGTGGAAAGCAGAACTTGTAAGTGATAAACTGATCAACTTGGATACTTAGCTGAGGAGGTTTCCAACCAAAGTATTGAAGACACAGACTGGTTTCTTCTTGTTGCTTATAGTGAAATGCAAGAGAAAAGACATACATTGAAGAAAAAACTGTTTAGCACAAAGGAAATAGGATTTGTTGACTTAGGAAATCCTCAGCCTATCTGCATTGTAAAAGATGATCTGGAAAAAAAAAAAAAGCGGTCCATTTTTAGGAATGTAGTCTGGAGGGAAGGCCAGCTTGCAGCAATATAATATCCTGAAGATGGACATTATAATAGGGCAATGAAGTGTCATAGAAAAAGCACTGAGCCAGAGGCAGTGTCAAACATTAAATCTTAGAAAAAACTGAAAAGAAAACAGCTATTCCAATAAGAAGGGAAATGAAGGTAGAAGGATGCAGGAGACTTGGTAAATTTGTCAGTAGTAAGAAGAGCAAAGTGAAGTATTTCATATCTAATGGTCTGTTCTCTCTGTGAAATAAGGGAGGGAGGAAGGATTACTTGCTAGGAGTGAGAAGGCAGGTGGTCAGGAAGATGACTCCAGAAAAGAGGTCAAGGTGTTAGTTAGCCTGTACTGGAATAATGGTGATGAAAATGATGATGATGATGATGTTGATAATGATGATGATGACAGTAAGGGCAATGAATGCTAATGGCTGTAGCTAATATATTTGCTATGCATTTACCATGAACCACATATACAATATTAAGCATTTTTTGGAGTTATTATCACATATAACTATCATGTCAGCCCTGAGAAGTAGATCTCATTATTATTTTCAATTGTCATTAGTTTATATTATAAACATATGTACTATAATATATTATGTGTAACAAAACATAATAATATATTATATGTAGTATCGGGTATTATATGTAACATAAATGTGTCATATACAGACATATGGTATGTTATATATTATATGTAAATAATGTATTTTTTAAAGTAAACATAAGATGTTTACTTTTATTATGCTATTATTGTTTTACAGAAGAGAAAGTAGACTCTGATAGGTTAGGTAAATTGACCAAGGATACACAGCTAGTAGATGGTAGATTATGGAGTCAAATATATCTAATCCAAAGGATTAGGATTTGATTATGGAATCAAATCTGTTTAATCCAAACCTTGTTTTCTTAACTATTATATTATATTACACCATTATCTTAAAATTTTTCTCAGAGAAGCCTGTCAAAAGCCTGCTTGCCTCTTCCTCAGTATTCCACTCCTTAGTATGCCAAATCATTCATTCATCCCTACATTTTTTCACAAAATGTGTTCCCCAGATCATCATGTGATCCTCCATTGCCAAATCCTCTGGTTCCTTATCAGTTCCTACACCTTATTTGACATCAGATCTTGTATACCGCTCTTCTCCATACACCTCTTTGCTCCATTGCCTGCAATAACACCACACTCCTGGGCTCTATTTCTTTTGGTAGAACGAGTTGTATCATGTTTTCACGAGCCCAGTCTCATGGATACAATGAAAGAGAGACTGACCTGGAAAACTGCAGAGCTGGTCCTCATTCTCTCTGGATCACTGAGCCACTGAGGAGCCTTGGACACTGTCCTCACTCCCTCTATGCCTCCATTTACTCACTTCCAAATAAAAGAGATGATCCAGGGAGACCCAATCAGCTTCCACACTCTGTTAGTCCAAGTTCATAAAAAGATCATTGAGAAGGAGAAATCTTGGCTGTCTGCCTCAGGGAAAAAATAATTAAGATATCACTTTGCAAAAGGAGTAAGTGAATTTCAACAGCATCATGTCTGTCTCTGCCTGGAGTTGGCTGTCTCTCCAACACTGAGCTCCCTTCTGGACACTATAAATTATCCAAGGACATAGGCTAATTGACACAGTTGAGAGGAGAGGGACACAAATAGTCCCAGGCTTGGAGAGTGAGACCTCTGTGGGGAGGTTAATAGAGCTGGAGCAGCTCAAGCTTAAGGAAGGGCTGCTGAGGGGAGCCATCATTCTGCCGACACATTCATAAAAAGATATTGTGAGAAGGGCAGGGATCAGTCTTCTTATTAATCAACAAGGACAGAATGAGAATTAACAAGCTGTAAGCTGCAGTGAGGAATATCAAAGCCAAATATCAGGGAAAATGTTAGACCACTGGGAGCAGTTAGGCAATGGAACAGACTGCTAGGAGAAGCCATGAAGTCACTCTAATTGGGGGCATTCGAGGCAGAGAACAGATATACATCCGTCACAGGGGAGGAGCCTCCTGGGGGAAAATAAGGAGCAGGACGCTAATGGACCTCAATGAACGAAGCATAACAAGCCCTCAACTTTAACAGCAGAGCACAGTCTGAAAGTGTGAAGGCAGCATGGGGCAAGATTGGGAGTTGAAGAGTGCAAATGAACAGTCATGGTGGTATTGTTGAGATGGTGATTTGTGCAGTTTTCATGAACTTGGTTCAAACTTTCTTTCTGCTACTTACTAACTCAGCATGGTTTCCTTCTTGGATTCAGTTTCTCTGGCTATAAAATGGGAAGCACGATGACCATTTCATAATGTCTGATATGATGAAAAATAAGGACACATCTATGAATCATTTCACCTGGCATCGGTGACATAGGCAGTTCTAGGTAAATGACACTTAGGATAAAAGCCAGAGCTCTCCAGGACAAGAAGTGAGGCAGAGGGAAGGCTCCAAGCCCCAGCTTGCTTTAGTAGTTCATCTTCTACTTTTGAGGGTTGTAGGGTCTCAGTGTTCAGAACTGGTGACATTCAACTACTGACTGAGTCTATCCTGCAGAGAGGTCCAAGGTCAGGAGGAAGTAATTTTGGAAATTCATGCGGTTATGGGTGGGAAAGGCAATGTGTTTTTCTGAACCACCCATGTGTTTGGGAGTGGCAGAGGCCAGAACTGAGGAAAAGGTGCTTCGTGACTTTCAAACGGTAGGGATTGCTGCCAGTAGCAGATGTTCTCAGTGCCCCTCAGCACACCCCTCTTGGCCAGCCTCTGCATTCACCACCGTGATGGACAGCTCTACACGAGCTCACACTCAGATTACAACAAAGCCTCACCTCTCTAGCCAGTCTTGCCACTATCTGCCTTAGAAAAGGGCCCTTTCTGAGGCTGAAAGAGTCAATGAGTCCCCACGTACAAGGGCAGCCCAGAGGGAAGATTTATTCATACCCCAGAGAACACCTTCAATCAACACAGTATAGGAGCCATTGGATAAACGCCCCCCATTTCCCATTATTCTGGCAGAAATTCTGGGATGCATTGGTTCTTCAGAGGTCCCAGTAGAACCAAGCCCCACTGCCTACAGCAGCAATGCCACTCCCATTGGCTTTTCCTCCTTCCGGTCTCATTCTCCTCAGGCTCTCAACCATGCTTCATGTAATGATTTCCCAAATAAACCACCCATACCTAAGTCCCTGGATCAAGCTCTGCTTCTGTGGAAACAAAAACTGAGGCAATGTCTGAAAAAAAAATTCAAAAAGTCAGAAACCGGCCAGGCACAGTGGCTCATGCCTGTAATCCCAGCACTTTGGGAGGCTGAGGCAGGCAGATCACGAGGTCAGGAGATCGAGACCATCCTGGCTAACACAGTGAAACCCCATCTCTACTAAAAATACAACAACAACAACAACAAAAGCCAGACATGGTGGCGGGCGCCTGTAGTCCCAGCTACTGGGGAGGCTGAGGCAAGAGAATGGCATAAACCTGGGAGGCGGAGCTTGCAGTGAGCTGAGATCACACTACTGCACTCC
>NC_045436.1:172627811-172638645 GCF_002776525.5 Piliocolobus tephrosceles | reverse complement strand
GGAAGGAAGGAAGGAAGGAAGGAAGGAAGGAAGGAAGGAAGGAAGGAAGGACGGGAAAATGGGAGGGGAAGGGAACGGAAGGGAAGGGAGAAGAAAGGAAAGGAGAGAAGCCTGTCACCCAAGCTTACCTATGAGTTCTTCCCTTTATTTCCACTCTCTGCCTGGGTCAGTAACACTACTTGGTCTTTGTGCAATTCCCTAACTTTGGGCTTCTCTGGATGAAAGTGCTGAAGCCATATTTGCAGTACATGACAAAAAATTTTCCTATATTCTCCCATTAAGAACATCAGTAAATTAGATTAGTGGTTTTGACATTTTTCTGCCTGCTTGTTGACCTAATCCTCTAAATAGAGCCTCTATATTCCTTTCTCATGGCCCATCTCAGTGTTTATAAGGTGGTAGAAGTTGTGGGACTTACCTGTCGCTGGGCCAAGGTCAGAGAGAGCAAAGCACAGCTTTATTAGACCTTGGAAAATTTCCCAATAGGAGGCTCCTTCTCACATACATAGGTTGTAACTGGTAAAATATCCTGTAGCAGCTTCTAACTCCACTGAAAAGGCAGACCACGGCCAGTAACCCTCACCTAATATATCAGTGTAAATCTTATTTCTATCACCTTTTATTCCTCACTCCTTTCTGTGCCCAAGCTGTATGAGGTCACCAGGAAATTGTTTGAGTTTCCTTCCCCAAGTATGGAGGAACCCATTTCACATTGCTTCTTTTTTTTTTTTTTTTTTTTTTTTTCCTCTGCTTAGATTCACTACCAGGTGGGGATTAAAAGTTTTATGTCAATGTTATGGCAGAATCGGAGGCTTCTAGAACCTGGGGTACCTTAAAAAGTTATTTGTCTGGGTTTCTCATTACAGTGGAGGACGCAGAGGGTGTACAAGAGAATAAGTCCTCTGTTGTCATTAAGCAGAAGTAAACTGGCTAAAGAAGTACTCTGAAAACTGCTACCCACATAGTTTTCCTCACTCTGGCACCAGAATCTTAACTGAAATAGACAGTTCTGTTCAAGCAGCTCAGGTGTCTCTATAGGGCACTGCGTGGAGGGGTCTTAAACTCAGGATTTTATAATAACAGTTAATTTTAAAAGATTGACTTCCATGCTTTATGTTGAAAACTAGCTATAGTTGTCTCCATTGACAATCTAAGCTTGTATTCATTAAAAAAAAAAAAAAAAACTATCAATTTTAGTTCTTCCTTGCTAAGAAATGTTAGAAAGTTTCTAGCTGGACAGAGTAAAGAAAGACTCCCAGCTCTGGTCCACACTGGATTTTTCGTCTTCCTCCAGGCTATGTTAACCCTCTTAGGGCCCCACATTGTTTTCTTCCCTTGTGATCTGCCACTTCCTTTCCTGAGTCAAGGTCATATTTTCAGCTTCAGCTTGTGCTTTTCTCTAAGCTTTTTTGCTATGGTAATAAAAGACCAGTTTTATATTTGACAACTTTTTGTAAAATGGTCAACTGAGGGGAGTCTAACATACAAATGGATTTGCTCCATTGGCTGGAAGCAGGGTGACTTGATATTTCCTGTGTAATGTTAATAAGTATTTGCCTTGTGTGGAGCAAGTCAGAATTTTTCCTATTTAACTATTTCATGCCTGTGCTCCCTGGACTACATTAGCAGAGAGGAATGAGTCCTTTGGGAGTGGTTAGTACAATAGGTTTTCGTTTCTAATATAGCTTGACCAGTTGCAATAAGATTCCAGAAAAAAAAAAAATTGCCTAAATTAAAAGCATGATTTCTCCTGGACAGAGATCTAAATCCCAGTCTAATAAGCCTTAGTTCCTTTAAAGAACATTTAATCTGGGTAAGGATATTAACTCCTTACACAAAAGACACTCAGCTAAACAGTTTACATTATTATTTCATTTAATTCTCACAACATCACAATGAGATAGATATTATTATTATTACAAATAAAGATTCTAAGGCTTAAAGAGATTAAGTTGTGCAATACTACACATATATTAAGTGGCAGAATTAATTCCATATATACATGTGGTTCTACAGTGAAAACTTAGCATTTAACCATTGTACTAAAATGTTCAGGCACCCATAGGCATGGATAGTGCTGAATCTCTGTATTGCAATGGAAAGCAAACCTATGCTTTAGATGCAAGCCAGGGTACTTAGAATACACTGGCAGTTTCTGGACTGCCAGTTTAGGTGCCATCCTTTTAAAACTGGCTAGTAATCTCTTAAATACTTCCAAATTTGATATCTCTGAGCTATTTATCTTCAGTCTTTCAAAGTCTCAACACTTTTGCAAGCTTACCTCTTGATGAGGGTAGAGATGAAAGTAGAATGTGTTAGACACCAGGGTTTATCTGTAAAGGGGAAGGAGAGATCATGACTTGGGTGATTAAGTGGTGGTGGGGGGTGTATCCTGATGAAAGAAACTCATGTCAGAAATTTCACTCAGCTGAATGTCTTCAAGATCTGAAGACACAAACATGTGAACCGCTTTGCCTTTTACAAATTCCTTTTGCTTAAACCCATCTTGGCTTCCTATTTTCTATTCTCTAATTATTCTCAGTCCCAACTCATTATACTTTTCGTATGGGATTCCATACTTCAGACTTATTTTATTCTGATTTTTTTGTGCAGTGTTCTGTGTATGCCTATTAAATCTAGTTGAATTTTAACATTGATGAAGTATTCTAGTCCCATATTGATCTTGTTCCCAATTGTCCTATTCAAATTGAGGCATGGAAATCTCCAACTATTATTATTGAATTGCCTATATCTTCCTTCAATTCTGTCAGTTGTTGTTTCATGTGTTGTGGGACACTGTTTTTAGGTTTATTTTAGTTATATGTTTATCATCATTATATCTTATGGTAAATTGACATTTTTACTAATATATAATGCCATTATTTGTCTTTTGTAACAGGTTTTTACTTAAAGCCTTTTTGTCTAATATTAATATAGTCACTCAGCTCTCTTGGTTAGTGTTTGAATGGTATAAATTTTTAAATTATTTTATTTTCAGCCTACATGCTTCTTTGAATTTAAGGCTGTCTTTTGTAGACACCAGATATTTAGATAATTTTTATCCATTCTGTGGATCCCTGCCTTTTAATTGAAGTATTTAATACATTTACATTTAATGTATTTACTGATAAGGTGTGATTTATGTATACCATTTTGCATTTGTTTTCCATTTCCTATGTCTTTTTTGTTTCTCTATCCTTAAATCATTGCATTCTTTTGTGTTAAGTAGGTATTTTTTTAGTCTGCTATTTTAATCCCCTTGTTTCTTTCACTTTTTTTTAAGTCATGCATTAGTGTTGTTCTGGTTATTACAATATGGTATTTTGACTTATAACAATATAGCTCAGATTAATATCAAGCTAATTTCAATAGTATATAAAACTTTGTTCCCTTATCTCTCCTTTGTGCAGTTATTGTCACACGAATTGTCTTTATGTGTCATATGACCATCAACATAGATTTATAATTATTGCTTTATACAGTTGTCTTATAAATTATACAGAAGAAAAAAGTTACAAATAAAAAAACATTTATACTCTCTTTTGTATTTACCTATTTAGTAACCTTTACTGATGTTATTTCTTTATGCAGATTTGAGTTACTCTCTAGTGTCATTTATTTTAGCCTACAGCATTCCTTTAGTATTCGTTGTACAACAGGTCTGCTAGTGACACATTTTCTCAGTTTCTGTTTATCTTGTAATGTCTTAATTTCACCTTCAATTTTGGAGAATAGTTGTGCTGGATACAGAATACTTGGCTGACAGTATTATTTCTCATCACTTTGAATAAACATTCAATTGACTTCTGGAATCACAGTTTCTGATGAGAAGTTAGCTGTTAATCCTACTAAGGGTCCCTTGTACATGGCCATTCACTGTTCTTTTGCCACTTTTAAGAGTCTCTCTTTGTCTTTGATTGTGATGTGTCTAAGTGTGAATCTCTTCAAGTTTGCACGACTTGGACTTCATTGAGCTTCTTGGATGTCTACATTAATATATTTTTATCATACTTGGAAACTTTTCAGCCATTATTTCTTCAAATATCCCATCCGCCCATTCTCCTTTCCCTTTTTCTCTCCTCTCCCCCCCTTTCATGTCCTCTCCTCCCCTTTTTCTGCTGACACTTCTCATCCTTTTCCCTTTCTTTCTCTTTTCTTTCTTTCTTCCTTCCTTTCTTCTTCTTTTCCTCCTTCTCCTCCTCCTCCCCTTTATTATTTTTCTTCTTTTTTCTTCTTCTTTTTCTTCTTTCTTCTTCTTCTCCCTGCTTCTCCATCTTCTTTCTCCTTCTACTTCTCACTCTCCTCCTCCTCCTCCTCCGCCTTCTACTTCTTCTTCTTCTGCTTTTGCTTCTGCTTCTTCTTTTCTCTCTCTCTCTCTGTGTCTCTCCCCCTCTCTCTCCCCACCGTCCTCTTTGAAGACTCCTACTATGTGAATACTGGTATGGTTGATGGTATCCCACAGGTCTATCCAGCTCCTTTCATTTTTTGTTGCCCTGCTCCCTTTCTGTTTCTCAGACCAGATAATTTCAATTACTTGCATTTAAGTTTGTATATTATTTCTCTCAACTGTTCAAGTGCCCCTATGGTGACTTATTATTTCAGTTATTGCACTTTTCAACTCCATGATTTTGATTTGGCTGCTTTTTATCATTTTTATCTTTACTGATATTTTCAATTTGTTGAAAACTCATTCTTCAACTCTCCTTTACTTCTTTAAACATGTTTTCCTTTAGCTCTTTAGATATACTTTAAATAGCCTGTTTAAAGTCTTCCTCTAGCAAGTCCAACATTTGAGCTTCCTCAAAGACAGTTTCCAGTGACTGCTTTTTCCTGTGTAAGAGTCATACTTTCTGGTTTCTGTGCACATCTCATAATTTTTGTCAAAACTGAACATTTTAGGTAACATGGCAATTCTGGATTCTACCCTCTGCCCCCAACCAGGGTTTGTTGTTGTTACTGTTTGCTGTTATTTCTATTGTTTGTTAGTAATTTTTCTGAACTAGTGCTGTAAAACCTGCATTCTTTGACATGTATCAACACAGAAGTCTCTGCTTTGTTAACATAGTGGTCAACTGAACAGAGATGTCCTTAAGTGCCTGGAACCAGTAAGCCCCAAAGTCTTTGACAAATGGTTCTATGTGCATACTGAACATGCCTTCAACATTTATCTAGACAGTTAACTACTCTGTTTTAATTTTCAGTTTCCCCTAAGTGAAGCCTCAAAGTCAGACACTGGTGAGAGCTTAGAACCTTCTCAGGCCTTCCCTGAGCATTCATACATACCACAGCATGCACTTGGCCTTCTAGATACTCAGGAATGTGTCAAAGCTCTTCAGAGCCCTTTATGGACACCATTTCAAGCATTTCCTGTTAAGCTGTTATTTGCCCCAACTATTATTCACTACCACAGGCAGCCATGATATTAAACAAATGCTCCTAATTGTTTTCAATAAATGACCCTAAGAAAAAAGCTATTCGTACAAGGTGATCTATGAATCAGTTAAATAAGACTGCTTTGAGAATGGGGACTTCCAGGGAACCACCAGGCAGGTCAAAAAAATAACAATTCTCTAGCAATAGGATTTTGAGATTTCCAACCCTCTTTTGCCCCCTCTAGCGGCAGCCAAGCCTCGGGTTTTTACTGTGGTCATAGTCTGTTGGTTTTCAAGGTTACCATGGAGTTGGAAATGAAGGGATGAGAATAGGAAAAATTAACACTGCACTGTTCATATCAGGATTTTATACCAAAATTCAGCTGTTTTTCTTAAATGTTCCCTGAATTTTCCCCAAACCCTTTATTAATTCCCACAGTTTTTAAAAAGTTAATTCTGAAAATGTTTGCCCTTGTTCTTATTGCTTTTACAGAGGAGAGGACTTTCAGGGGCCTTTATTCTACCATTTTCACTGATACCCAAACCAGACTCACTTTATGTCAGTGTTTCTTGGCTCTGTTTGACCCACTTAAGCTTCTGGGTGCTCTTTATACTCTTTTTTATTCCAATTTATTCATTGCCCACTTTCAATCAAGATTTGTTTTTCCTATCTCAGGTTTTTCAAGTATTTTTTTGCTTCTACCGCTGTTGGCCTTAAGTGGAGTTTTATCATCTGTTACCCAGATAACTTCAACAGTGTCCAAACACGTCCCTTTACAGCATATCTTATTCTATTCTCATCCATTCACCACCCCAGAAACATTGATCATTTTGAAACATAAAACTGACTTTCTCTTGTCTTACGTAAGCTCTTCCATAGATTCACATTATCTCCAGAATAAAGTCCAATCATGGCCATGGCAGAGTATACAAGGCCTGCTTGATTTGGCCCTAAATCTCCCCTCCACCCTTGCAAATCCTAGCCCAGCCATACAAATATGTGCAATTCCATATCAATTCTGCACTGTCTCATTAGTATTCTTGTCCCTTGTTCCCTTAGTGAATCAATCAATCAATTAATTTGGTACATATTTTCTAAGCATTTACTATGTGTCAAGCCCTACACAAGGCACAAGAGAAAAGAAAGTGAATAAGACCAACAAAGTTCTTCTTCCGTGGATTTTATATACAGAGATGGAGACAAGTAAATAGATAAACAAACTGAATAATTACAGAATGCTGTAACTGCAATGCAGAGAGTAAATGGAATGATAGAAACAGGAGAAACTTTTTTATTGATCAGTGTGAAAAGAAAATTTCTCTCTAAAGAAGAAACATTTGCACTGATACCTAAAGGATGAAAAGGAATCAATAAAGCAAAGACTCCCATGACAAAAGCCTGAGATCAAAATTAAAATCAAAGTGGGACAAAGGCAGAGACTAAACGAAAGGCAGATAAAAATGAAAGTAGAGAAAAGTTGTCCCAGAAACCCCCACACATTCCAATGAACACATACACACACACATGCATACACACACACATGCACACACTCCCACACATGCCACACTTAACTTAGATTCCGCAAGTGAGTAACTGCTGGATGCACCAGCTGACAGATGGGAAATACTTGCACAGAGCTATGGCAAGGGGAAGTCTGTGGGGAAAGGTGCTGTTATTTAGCTAGCCCACCCCTACTGAGTGAGTCCAAAGTTTCCCTTGGATTCATTCCCACCTGAACTTCCACCCTCATGAGCTAAAAAGACCTTTTACATGCATGTTTTATACAAAGAAAGAGATGAGGATTAAGTAGCAGCTGCTTAGGTTTGGGTGTAGAGAAGAAACACATACACGTGTATGCTTGGTTGTAAAATGATTATATTTTGAAACGAAACTTAAAACCTTCCAGCTATGCTTCTCAGAGTTGTGATCCAGCTGAGGAGTGTTGGGTAAGCAAAGCCCTTTATGGGAGATGGTAAGAGGATTGAGAGCGTGTTCCACAAAGAGAAGTGTTGATGGAGGAGGTGATAGACTCTTGCCACTGACTGAGTATCCAGCCCTCAGAAGCAGATCCTGCTGACGTTGGGGATTTCTTGCAGAAGTAGAACCATGGCCTGATGGTCCTGAGTAAATTCTTCCTGGTTCCAGTACATTCTTCATTCATTCATTTAACAAATAATACTGAGTACCTACAATGTCCCAGCCCTTGATCTAGGTCCAAAGATACATCTGTGAACAAGTACAGATCCCTTGTTGATTTACGTTCTAGTGAGGGGAACGACAGATGGCAGGTAAATAAATGGGTAACATAGAGAATGTGTTGGATGTTAATAAGCACTATGGAGAAAAGCTAAAGCAGGATAGTGAATTAAGAAGTGCTGAGGGGTTCTGCATTTAGGCAAAATGGTGTAACAGGAACCAGATGTACGCTTCCATTTAAAATAACTAACAATCTGGGTAGGGGGAAGTATATGAAACAATGGTTTTCAAGTCACTGGTGATAAATGGTAGTGATCCCTGAGTGACAGAAAACAAATTAAGTGAGGTTACTTCTTGGAGAGAGTCTCTAGACTGTGGTGCAGAGAGAAAGAACACAGGCAGAGCTGATTTGAGAATGTGATGCTGAGAGTTTGGCAAGACCAAGGCCACAAAAGCTTTTAGGAAAGAGTATCAGAAAGAACAGAACTGTCCAGAGAGAAAATTCTGAAGATCTTCAAAGGATGCATGTTGAGAATTTAGCAGAGTACTGATCACCACATGCATGTGAGGAAACTATCCAAGGCAGGGGGAAGAATGACCTTGAGGTAAAATGTGCCTGGTGTACTCCGGAAGCCTAATGCAGCTGTAGTGATCAAGGAGAGAATAGGAAACACAAAATCAGAGAGGTATTGGGAAGCAACTCAGGTGGGGACTTATAAGCCATTGGAAAAACCTTGGCTTTTGCAAGTGAGACAGGATGATGGGAGGATATTAAGCATAGGAGTGGCATAATCTGACTTTAGTTTTAATTTAAAATAGTCCCTCTGGATACTGAGTGAAAAATAGATTTTCAGGATAAGGGCAAAAACAATGGAGCACTGTGGAGGCTACTGTTATAATACAGGCAGGAGGCGATAGTTTCCAGGGCCATGATGGAATAGTGGAGGTGTTGAGAATATATCAGATCCTGGACGTATTTTTGAAGAACTAACAGGATTCATTAACAAATTTATTCCAGAAAGTGAAACTGCTTAATATTAGGAAATCTTTCCGATAAACTTGCCTTGCATTTTATTCCTTTCAATCTACACAGTAGAACTCACAAGCTAACTTAGGCCTTTCTCCAAAGAACACCATCTATTCTCTTCTATGTTTTCTTTACATGGGGGCAGAGGGTAAAGATCTGACACGTGGGCTGGGTGTTGAGTACAATAAAATAGAAAGAACAGTTGCCTGCTTTAGCAGGCAGCCTAACTAGCTTAGGAAAAGTTGGTGTTTACTATGACCCAGGCTTACCCTCCAGGGTCCTTTAAATTATCATATGATCTTCTTTGTAATTATTCCTTGTGCATATTTTCTTCTTAGAAATTTCATTAGGAAGAATGGAAATAACTTGAGATAAGACTCTGATATTCCCAATTCCTCAAACCAATTCCTATCTAATGTTACTCCAGATTCATACATTATCTCTAACAACATGTTGTTTATATATAATTGATCACCTTAATAAATTAATAGAAAAAAATTTATTTCAACAAACATTTAAACATTATGTGATAAAATTTTAAACTCATTGTTTATCTTAAATCTTAATTAAAGAGAATAGACTATTTTCTTAACAAGATATATGGTATTGATCTTAAAATTAATTAACAGAATCATCCCCAATTGTGGTACCTCAGATAAATTCCTATTAAACTCAAGGATAAGACAAGAACAATCAGTACTTCTACTTTTATTTATCATTCTTATGGAACTTTTAAACAATACCATACACTGCAACAAAGAAATAACTCATAAATGTTAAAAATAGAGGACAGAGCTGTATTTATTTACAAAATACATCATAGTATACCTGTAAAGAACAAAAGTAATTGAATGAAAAACTGTTGAACTAATAGGATAGGTCAATAATGGGATCAATTTTGAAAAACATATTTTTAAATAATTTTTTCTATATAACAAAAATGATATATTATAAAATATAATATAAAAATCCCTTTGGCAATAACAAAAAGATTTTAAACTCCAATGAATAGACCTAAAAATAAATGTGCTTCATATTATGAGCACTTATATGCTGCTTATAAAATTTATCCTATAGTTGATATAATACAATGTGTAAAGTTAACACTTCAAGCATGGAGGAATCAAAGGAAAAGTGACAGTATTAGAGGATGGCAGGTCAGCTGAGAGTCCACTGGTATATTTTAGGCAAGACATGCTAAGGCTCTGAACAGAGTGACAACAGGTAAGGTGAAGAGGAGAAAAATTGACCAATATTTAGTAGCTAGAACTGACAGCAGGTGGTAAGCAATTAAATGAGAAGTGAAGGGAATAGTCCAGGGCAGTTTCTAGCCTTCTAGAACTCATTGACTGAGACAGGAAACACAGAGCGAGGAATAGGAGCTAGGGAGGAAGAAAAGATGACTCTTTATTGAGATGTGCTGGATTCGAGGTGCTATGAGATATCAAAATGAAAGTCCAAGTACCTTTGATGTTTGATTCTACATGTAGAGTAGAATTTATTTTCATTCATTCCATTTATTAAATGAGTATTTATTGAGATTTTAGCCAGAAATGTAAACTTAATAGTCATCAGCCTACAGAGTTTCAAGAATAGAGGTGATTATGGAGGAAGAATGGATACAATGAGAAGAGAAAATGGGGCAAAGGACAGATCTCTAAGACTCACCAACATTTAACATCAAGCAGAAAAGAAGGAGCCATACAGGAATATAAGAAGGAGTGATAAATGAGATATTTATCAAGAGATAAAATGGAAACTCAGGTTAACATAGTGCCACTGAAACTAGAGATGAGAAGGAAGGGGCGATTAATTGTACCTAACTGTAGGGAGTGGTTAAGTAATACAGGATTTTAAAAGAGCTTGTTGTATTTCAAAATCAGGAAAATATTGGTGACTTTCATTTAAATACTTGTAAGGATAAATAAGAAAAAATTAAAAGACAGATAAAAAGATGAAGAAAGCAAAAGAAAAAAATGAGGTATGTCTATGAAAAAGAAAAGAAGTTATAAGACTGAAACCATGTGCAGTAACAGTCAAGGGAGTTTTTAGTATAAGAATCATTGTCTCGTGGTAGTTTTATGGGAATCCTTGTTCAAAGATCAAAGGCGATTCCATTCTGTTTACCATGCTTCCAATCAATTAATACGTATTTCTAAACTAAGGTAGCAAATAAATAATTTAGAACTCGTAAAGGGAGACATAAGTGATATAGAATTAATTAAAAGAAAGTTTCCT
>NC_045436.1:172609351-172627801 GCF_002776525.5 Piliocolobus tephrosceles | reverse complement strand
AAGGGAGACATAAGTGATATAGAATTAATTAAAAGAAAGTTTCCTTTATTTTCCATTTAAGATAATGTTATATAACATCCCCAAGTTGCCCACAATGGTTTCTAGAAAGCTACCAAGACTTTCAAATGCAAGCCCAAATCTTGAGAGAAAACTTCTATTTTAACTCCAAAAGCTTAGCTTTGAATATCAAGAGCCAGGCCTTTAAGTAATTATATTCATAAAGTTAATACTGTAAATTAGTGTTTTTTAAAATCATTGTAGTAGGTTGCAACTAGATTTTTTAAATGAGGGACAAGAATAGAATAAAACACCAGGGTATGTTATACATAATGATCATTATGCTTCTTGATTTTTTTTTTACTTTAAGTGTGGTATATATATATGTGTGTGTGTGTGTGTGTGTGTGTGTGTGTGTATGTACTGAGCCTTAATGTGAAATATATTACTTACTGTGAGCTGTGTCAAAGACTTGAAAAGCACTGCCCTTAAAATTAATTTGGGAAAACCTTGAAGAAAAGCCTGATTGCCCAGCCTCTCAATAGATAAATGAGCCCCAAATGAGAGAATGCATCAAACAAGAGGTGACCAAAGTCATGAAAGAATTGAAAAAATGGAAGAATAGCAGGAAAGATGCAGCCTTAGGCTAAGCCTGAGATAGACATTTGGGAGAGCGGAGAGTATTCCCAGAAAGAGGAGCAGCAGATATAAAATGAGAAGGTATGTGTCTCAGTTTTTTGAGCTACTATAACAAAACATCCTAGATAGGATGGCTTATAAAGAGCAGAAACATATTGCTTACAGTTCAGGAGGCTGGGAAGTCCAAGAACAAGGCACAGTAAGATTCAATGCCTGGCAAGAGCTTCCTTTCTGCTTCACAGATGACACCCTTTAGCTGGGTCCTCACATGGCAGAAGGGGTGAGACAGCTCTCTGGGGTACATTTTTAAAGAGCACTTATCCCATTTTTGATGGCTCTATCATCATGACCTAAGCATCTTCCAAAGGTCCCACCTCCTAATACCATAAGCTCAGGAGTTAGGATTCACATATGAATTTG
The DNA here is from genome assembly GCF_002776525.5 of Piliocolobus tephrosceles. Lineage (NCBI taxonomy): Eukaryota > Metazoa > Chordata > Mammalia > Primates > Cercopithecidae > Piliocolobus > Piliocolobus tephrosceles. The sequence goes on along the minus strand of NC_045436.1, from coordinate 172,626,745 downwards.
AGGGAACACAAATATTCAGGCTAGAGCAATGGAAAAATATGATGTATACACAGAAGTTAAAGAATAAGTCCATCTAGTTGGAGCCAAGTTGGACTGAATGATGGAGAACTGAGGTGATCAAATTGCAAGCTCACATAGTAGATAGGCTTTTTGGTGGTCAATAGGGAATCATGGAATATGTTTGAGCTGGCAAATAATATGAAGATAACAGGGTGGCCTGGAGGGAAAAAAAAAAAGCTGGAGGCAAGAACTTTTAGAATTCTGGCAAATATCCAGGCCCAAGGAAACAGACAAGATTTGCAGCAGGGACCAAATAACAAATATGATGTGTCCTAGGATGAAAGCCTTCAAAGTTCTTGGAAATGGAAATAATTTCTAAGAATAAAAGCCTCCATCTCTTGGGCATTGCAAATAAATCTACTTATTAGTATTGCTAGAATAATTAGCTAGCTCTGTTAATATCATAAATAAGTATTTTATGCTTCTCAATGTGCTTTTGTATCCATTAGTCATTTGATTTTCATAATCACCTTAAGAGGCAGCAAGATGGTATACTAATATCTCCATTTTAGAGATGAAGAAACTGTAGTCTAGAGGGGTTATCTAGTTTCCCAAGGTCACACAGTTAATGACAGGATTAAATTCACCAGATCTTCTCACTCTGAGGCCAGGATTCTCCCACTTGACAATAGGTGACACCACCCACGTTGTCATTCTCTAATAATGACCCATCAACTTGTTGACTAAAATTATTCCAAGAATTGAATTGGCTCAATATTTCAGGAAGAAAGCCTATTCAAAAGGTCACTGTGGCTTGGTGTAAGTTTATTTAATAAATATTTTTCTTATTTGGAGGTTTTAATTTTAAGTATGTGGTCTACTCTTTTTGTATGATTATTTGCTCAAAAAAATTTTTAGTCAGCAACACACCTCATAAAAATTTAATATGTTTCAGAGCTCTTTTTACTGTTTAAAAAAGCACAAATCAGGCATTCTTGCATTTTGAATGTGGCGCCCCTATAATTGGGCCCTCTCTAAGGAAGGCCCTTCCACACTCTGTAGAGGAATTGCTCTTTTAAAACAGCACACCAACATGGCACATATATACATATGTAACAAACCTGCACGTTATGCACATGTACCCTAGAACTTAAAGTATAATAAAAAATAAATAAATAAATAAATAAAAACATAAAAAAGAAAAAAAATAGAAACAACACTCAAAGAAGGGTTGTCCAAGATGATTCCTCCGTTCACACCACAAGTCTCAATACCAACCACTCCGATGTGCCCTGGCTTTCCTGGTCACCTGTATATTCTTTCCTCAACTTGAAAAGACCTGCTGTCAAGTATGTCTTTGGCTTTCTGGGCAGTAGAGCAAGATGATGACTCAAGTAGAATGGCCCTGGGTTCAAATCCCAGCTCTGGCTCTCACTAGACACATAACTGTGAGCAGGTTAACTCGTGTCCCTGAGAATCATTTTCTCAGCTCTACCATAAAGTGGTTACATTTCATGTCACAGAGTTATTACCTGGATTTAAGTGGCAAACTTGCAGCCACTGAACCTGAAGTGGCTTCTCATTGAATATTTATTACCTAAGAGCCAGTGACAAGATTTACCAATAGAACACTCAATAGGTTCATAATGGAGAATTAGTGTTTTCGCCTCTCAGACTGCTCCTTTATGAGGCCCAAAGATTTATGCACATGAGCTCTGACCTGGTCAGATTCTATAACCAAATGCTTTAAGCAATGAGCAGGTAAAGTTTATTTGAAGTTGGAGAGCAATAGTCCTGACTTCTTTATTTCATTCCATCAAAAAATATTTATTGGGCACTTACTGTTGTACTGGGCATTGAGGATACAGAGATTAAAGAACATGGCAATGTTCTCACTCTCCTGAAGCTTATCTTACATTAGGGAATATAGGCAATAGGTAGGCAAGCCAGTAAACAAGACAGAATATCAGATAGTGATCGGTATACTGCAGAACATTAAAATAGGGTGGCATGATAAAGTATTAGAGTCTACTTTAGATAGGGTGGTCAAAGAAGGTCTTTCTAAGGAAGTGACATTAAATCTGGGAATCAGGTGATAACAGGGTTCTGGCCCAGGTAAAAATCAAGGGAAAGAGCAACCCAGGCAGAGGGAACAGCTCATTCAAAGGGCCTAAAATGGAAATCAGCTTGGAGTTCTCATGGACCGGAAAGAGCACCAGTGTGGCTGCATGAAAGTGTAGCTGTAATCTCAGGGAGAGGAGGGGATAATAGAGGATGCATGTAAGGAAGGAAGTAATCAGCTTATGCAGTACCTTGTAAGGCATGGGAAAGAGGTGGGATTTTGTTCTAAGAGGAACTGAGTTATTTATAGGACATTAAACAGAGAAGCACAATGACTTAAGTTTTCTCAATGTTCACTAAGTCTGCATTTTGGAAAGCAAGGACAGTACCAGCACATCTCTTGGAGGGTAGTACAGAGGTCCAAATGGGAGAAAATGGTTATCAGACTATGAAGATCACAATGGTAATGTAGAGAACTGGATACATTCAGAAATTATTTAGGAAGCTGAGTTGACAAGATCTGGGAGGTAAATGTGATAAAAGAGAAACTAACGCTACCCTGGAATGTGGGTTTGACCAAGTGGTTGAACCATGGTGCTGAAGAGGAAGATAGGGAAGGAATGGATAGAGGAAAGGAGAGAGGAAGAGACTTAAATGTTCTCTGTGGGCTTTATTATGAGACTGCATCTCAGAGAAGTTGGGACTAAATCTATATATTCAGGATCAGTCATCTTTGTATCCCCAGGACAGAGCCTAGTGCAACACATGGCCCAGGTATTTCAGTAAGTGCATTCATGTGATGGAGAAAAAAAAGAGCATTACTTGAAACTGAGTCTGTTGCTTTATCCACAAGCCTTTTAATTTCTTGGAACTTCAATTTCTTCTCTTATAAAATTGGAACAGGAAGACTTACCTTGCCTAGTCCATGGAATGCTGTATGAAAATTAGATAAGTATGTAAGCATTATGAAACTATAAGCCACTTAGCAAACACAGTTTTGTGAAAGTGATTATTATGATTCCATGTTAAAACGTCAGCATCACAAGGATAGGGACTCAGTCTACTTTGCTCATTATCTCCAGCACATAGAATGGAGGTTCTCAATAAATCAGTGTTAAGTGAATGAATTAACGAATTATAGTAGATCCTATGAAACACAAGACTAGAGGTTGTGAGCACCAAAGATCCCCATAACATTATGGTATAATTAGTTTGCTACACATCTGCCTTCTCCAGAGCCCAGGAACCAACTTCATTCATCTTCAAAGTTTCACTATTAAGTCCAACACACAGTAGCTCTGTGAATAACTAATGAATTGATTTCTCTGCCAACTAGACTAAGAGCCACCAGCAGCTAACTAACAAGTACAGTGCCTCAGCAGACAGGTGCATTGGTCAATGCCCTTGGACACCTCCTGCTTCTTGAGATCAGCAGCCTCAAAACAAAAATACCCCATCTCTTAAGTCTGACTTGTTCACGAATACGTATCCAGTGCTTGGGCATAGCTTGTCCTCAAAAAAAATATTCGTTGGCCGGGTGCAGTGGCTCTCGCCTGTAATCCCAGCACTTTGGGAGGCCGAGGCTGGATCACCTGAGGTCAGGAGTTTGAGACCAGCCTGGCTAACATGGTGAAAACTCATTTCTACTAAAAATACAAATATATATATAAATAATCAGAAATTATTTAGGAAGCTGAGTTGATAAGATCCGGGAGGTAAATGTGATTTTATATATATATATATATAAAATATACATATATTCGTTGCACAAATTAGCAAATAAATTCATGAGTGCATATTAAAAACACATGGAGAGATTATGAAAAAGGAATTATATATTTTTAAAGACAGTATTCTTAAGGAAAGATTTTTAAGTTTGAAGTAGGCCACATCTAGCTATGCTGCCCAGATTCTCATGGGAACAGAGGGCCTAAAAATTATCAGCACTTTGAGTGGCATAATGTGTGTGAAAGGGGATTGATATGGTTTTGCTGTGTCTCCACCCAAATCTCATCTTGAATTGTAGCTTGCATAATTCTCATGTGTTGTGGGAGCGACCTGGTGGGAGACAATTGAATCATGAGTATGATTTCCCCCATACTGTTCTCATGATAGTGAGTAAGTCTCACAAGATCAGATGGTTTTATAAGGGGAAACCCCTTTAACTTGGATCTCATTCTCTCTCTTGTCTGCTGCCATATAAGACGTGTTTTTTACCTTCTGCCATGATTGTGAGGCCTCCCCAGTCACGTGGAACTGTGAGTCCATTAAATCTCTTTTTCTTTATAAATTACCCAGTCTCAAGTATGTCTTTATCAGCAGCATGAGAATACAGGGATGAAAAATGCAAAGCATCAAATACAGGTGTAACCTAGAGGCTGAAGTCAAGTCATACTCTCCCTCAACACTCTCCCCAGTCCCTCCTAACTTGGCACTCAAGGAATTCACCCTCCAAAACTGAAGTTCTTTAACTCAGCACATAGCATGATGAGGAAATAATGGGCCATGCTTCAGGGCCACAAGATAGTCTACTTGGCTGGAACTCAATGCATTTCTGAACATTTTCTCATCTTAATATGGGGAACTTTTCTCTTATGAGTCATAATAGTACTAAAATTATATTGGAAGATCCCTTACTCCTTAGAAATACATATTGGGATATTTAGGAGTGAAATCTCACAATAACTATACTTCAGAATAATTTAGCAGGGGAAAAATGAACGTAGAAAATTGAGCATTACTGCTAATCTAGATGAGGAAAACATGGGTGCTTATTATGCTATTTCAAGTTTTCCATATGTTTGAAAATTGTCATGCTAAAATTGAAAACATCATAAAAATGGCATACTGATCTGGTAAGATGATTGATAGGATTAAATTAGATATTTATCACACGCTCATAGTAGGTGTTCATTAACAGTATGTTTAATGTTTTATTTAATATTTATTTTTATTAATTATATATTATTTTATGTTAATATTAATGCCACAGCTCATGAGCTTACACATGGGCACACACTCAGCACCTTCTCCTTTCAAAATGTACAGAAACTCTTCCTTTTGGACAATATGATAAATCATGTAACTTAATCCTGTTTCAAAAGATTGTATGTAGATCCCCTTGGGCACAAGGCCTGATGGCATTGATGACACTAGTTCATACATGTATTCTATTGTTCATTTCTTTCTGGAAAGATGGATAAAGCAGAGATGACAGTTGTACCTTTGAGGTTAGGGAGACGTGGGTGCACCCCTTAGTTCCACACATATTAATAGCATGAGCTTCAAAAACGTACCGGCTTCATGGAACATTAGTGTTTTCAGCAACACAACAGGATCATTACGCTATCCAATAACCGCCCTGGAGGTTATGTAAGAGCTCATGCACAAATGGGCTAATATGTTCCACACATAGTAGGTGTCAACGATAGTAACTGCCTCTCATCCCCTCTTAGAGACCCAAAGAATGAGCAAAGGCCTTTTTGGGGTAGCTTCTTAAAAAGTTTGGCACTGAGTAATCACTGTACCCATCAATCTTTGGTTAGCATCAATCATTTGCGCCTTAATCATCTAAGGAGAAAATGGGAAATGACAAGAAAAGTTTATTGAAACAAGCCACTTTTCGACATGTCCTGGAAGCAAGAGTAATTCAAAAGAAAACCAATATTTAGCATGATGGACAGGACAAGTCTTGGGGTCCTCATTTTACAGTTAAAGAAACTGAGTCATCAACTGGCCAGAAAGTGGGAAAGTAAGGCCAAACCCAGGCAGTGGGAGTAGATCCAAAAGCAGCCTGCATTTTCCAGACACAGGAAGAACAGGCAGGACAAAAGAAAAGTGGATCTTTTTCTCATTCCTTCAGCATAGAAGTGGCAAAGCCACAGCAAGGAAAAGCATTCCAACCATGCAGTTGCAAACAGGGATGATATTGTGAATACATGGAGCAGCCGACTAATTGGGACAGGAGATCAAGTATCAACAGTCCTTTGAAGATCTGGAGCACAGCAGTGAGGCCCCCTGGGATTTGTGAAGCTCTGAAGCAGGCTGGCAATAAATAAGACCAGGCCTGAGGACTGGAGCTCCCAGAGATGCCCCTTCTCTGAGAGGGACAGTTGATTTTTTATTGCTAGCCTGTGGGGTAGAAGATTCCCATATACAGCCCCAGGAGATGGAGGTGGGGAGAATGTACTTCTGGGAGGCTCAAGTCACATTCCAGGTCTGCTTTCCACAGAGGAAAGATGTTTCTGACAGGTGTGTGTTCCTGCTGCCCCACTGTGTGTGCTGAGCACAGGGAGGCTCCCAGGCACCACAGGTGAGCCTTCTACTAGACTATCAGAGAGAATCAACAATGAGCCAAAGACATATCCTTAGCTGCAAAACCTGGAGGTGAGTGCAGAGAAGTGAGCACAGAACTTCCAGCCCCCATGTCAGACCCTCAGAGAGGCACCCACACATTTCTTTATTCACCCATCCTTGCAGCAAATACCCACTGAGCATTACTGCATGACAGACACCTGGCTAGGTGCCGAGAGATGTGAACACTGCAGCTGATCCTCACTCAGTCATTCTTTCATCCACTCATTCATTCATTCTGCAGGCATTACTGAGCACTGCTCCACACTACTTTCTGAAGTTGCAACAATCAGCAAGACAGATCTTATTCCTGACCTCATGGGTTGACAGTCTAATGACTCTCTGGAGCATTCTGGGGGTCAATGGACCTCAACTTAAAGCCCTTGAACAAGCAGCTTGGCCTCTCACAACCTGTATTTCTTAACCTGTAAAATGGGCATTATCCTACCTCTTTACTTATAAAATAGGCATCATCTTACCACAGGGATTCTGTGAGGTTCAGAAACAAAAGATGTGAATGCATGGGATAAGTCCCAATCCAAGACTCACAGTTGGTGATGACTGTTCTTGGGACATGGGGGAAAGGCTTGTAAACTCCCCCTGAGCTATTTACCTACAGACAAAGAAGGCACCAAAAAGCTGTATCAAGTTACATACTCATAAACGCAGGATGGGGAATTTCATAAAGAGACCACTGTGCATGCAGTGACTTATTGAGTGTAGAAGACGGTTGGGGCCCGGCAGAAATAATTTCCAATTACATTTGAACAGCATTAGGGGGTTTACAAAGGCGTTTTTGTAAACTGTAGAGCACCTCAACAAGAGTTGGCTTTGCTCAGGTGTGATTCTGTCGGGGCAGAAGCTGCTTACCTGGTTTGCCCACTCTGGAGGCAACAAACAACTCCAGTAGCCAGTGAAGATCTTTATACCTGATAGGAGTTGTTAAGAGTAAATAAATCCATGGAAAACAGAACTCTATACAGGTCTCTACACATGTGATCTAAAACAATGTCTACACTACAAAAATCCATGAGTTCTTGGACTTTTTCATGCCACCATGCTGCTACAAACAAACACATGCCCATGAGTAATACTCCTTTGCATGTAGTAATTTTCAGCTAGTTGAGATAAGGGAAAAGGAGGTGGGGAGAGGGATGACATGGGGGGGAATTCACTAAAATCTATCAGGGTTGGGGAAGCAGAAGTCACTTGATAAAGTCTTCTTGGAAGTTGCAACATTTACCCCCCACCACTACAGCAATTTGGGAATCATTGCAGTACAGAGGACCTTTGACATTAGCCCTGCCTCTCTGATCACAGCCTGTTCAGTGCCTGAACCTTTTTGCTGCCCTAATACTACATCAGTCTCAAGTCCTCTCAATGTCCCATCATAATCTGTTTTTAACCCAGTCTGCATAGGAACAGACGTTTGATATAGAAAAAGACCCTGGGACTGAAGTGCCTAATTGATAAGAATTCTGTCTCTTTGTCTGAAATTGCTTAGTTTTATTGTGTGTTTGTTTGTTTGGGGTTTTTTAAATGTATTTTTATGGTACTTACTGTTGCTTTTCTAATATAGTAGCTATAGCATAGCTCCTTATAATGACAAAACTCAGAGACACCCACCATCCTCCAGTAGACACTCCACAAAGATGCCTGCTGCAGTTATCAGCAACCTGAGGGTGACGTCTCACTATTTATCCCTGTGGTGCAGCAGCAGGAGGCATAACACAGATTTCCTCGTTTTCAGCACCAGCAGAAAATTCCACCCAACTGTACATATATCAACAATTCTGTATTATTTCCAGTACCGAAGAAAGAGAGAGATAAAGACATGTTTGTTCCCTGCCTAAGGCAGGCTGTGACTTTCTTATTGACCTTTTTCCCAGTCATGTGTGGGCCATTGTTAGCCCACTCATGTATCCATCCATAGCTGATACCACAACAGAACCTCAAGAAAACACTATGTGGTGACCAAGAGACATAGAGCCATACCAGTTAAAAAGAAACAAAATTGATCTTATCCTTCCATGTCATCTAGTTCCAAGCATACTGAGAGCCTCTAGTCAATACTTAGCTTCTGTCAGAAAGCCTCCCTGACCCTCAGTGTCTTCATCTTTATATAACCCAGATGCTCACTGTCTCTTCATCCACACATGCTGCTTCTGCTTTGACTTTGCCAACAACTTGATGAAGAAAATGGCTTCTGTGCCAGACTCCACAAGAAATTCAGTAACAGCTGGAAGTTCATGGCTTTGCAAAGAACTTATCCAAAGATTGGTAGAGCCCTGGGAAGGAGGTCAGATCATGCAAACATTCCACTAAAGAATCCATACTCTCCAAGGGTTCCTTTAAGGGTTATCTCTCTCAGCTTTTTCCCTCCTCCATACAGCCTCAGTGACCTCTCTCCATACCCAGGCACCTGCCTCCCACAACACCTTCTACCTGGAGAAGACAGTAACCTGTTCCATTTGTCCTCAGAGCATGTCTTCTCCAGCCACCCTTCCCAGGACTTACTTAAATGTTTCTCCAAACAAAGACAGTCCATCCTAGAAGGTGGAGTTGTGGATACAAGTCTTTCCTCTACCACAAGAAGAATGGAAAGAGTAATAACATATTCTTCCCCATCCTAGGTTATAATAGAGGACTATGTGAGGGAGGGGGTATAAACAGTCCTTGTGCAATGTAAAGTAGTTATCAAATATAAAATATTATGGGCCAAGTGCGGTAGCTCACGCCTGTAATCCCAGCACTTTGGGAGGCCGAGGCAGGCGGATCACGAGGTCAGGAGATTGAGACCATCCTGGCTAACATGGTGAAACCCTGTCTCTACAAAAAATACAAAAATTAGTCAGGCGTGGTGGCAGGCGCCTGTAGTCTCAGGTACTCGGAAGGCTGAGGCAGGAGAATGGCGTGAACCCGGGAGGTGGAGCTTACAGTGAGCCGAGATGGCGCCACTGCACTCCAGCCTGGGCGACAGAGTAAGAATCCGTCTCAAAAATAAATAAATAAATAAATAAATAAATAAATAAATAAATAAAATATTATGATGGTGGTAGTAGCTGTAATGTAATATTAGGAATAGAAGGAACAGTCCACTGTTTTTCACACATTTTTGGCCACAATGAACAATAAGAAATCTATTCTGCCACTTGTACATATTATACACAAACATACATGCATGAAACAGTTTTCACAGCTGAAACAGGTTTCACAAAGCAATCCCTACCTTGCTATGTGTAGTTGACTTTAATTTTTTACTCTACTACCTTCTGTTGCATTTCAAATGCATTTCAAATGCTAGTTATGGCCCACAAAATTCATTTCACAACCGGCCAATGAGTCACACGCCTTGCTTAGAAGAAACCTGATAGAGTCCCACTCTCATTCCTTTTTTTTTCTGAGACTGAGTCAGGCTGGAGTGCAGTGGCGTGATCTCAGCCCACGGCAACCTCTGCCTCCTGGGTTCAAGTGATTCTCCCGCTTCAGTCTCCCGAGTAGCTGGGACTACAGGCGGCCACCACCACACCCGGGTAATTTTTGTATTTTTTAGTAGAGACAGAGTTTCACCATGTTGGCCAGGCTGGTCTTGAAATCCTGACCTAGTGATCTGCCCGCCTCGGCCTCCCAAAGTACTGGGATTACAGGCATGAGCCACGGCTCCCAGCCCCTACTCTTATTCTTTAAAGATGGAGAAGTTGCAGTTCGTGCATTTTTTTAAAGCGAACATTTACTGACAATCTACTCACAAACATGCTGTGCTGAACTGGGGGAATGAAGAGATAATTGCTGCCCTTGAGGGCATCATAGTCTAGTAAGGGTGAAGAGGCAAAGCTGGATAATAACCTGATCAAGTTTATACTATACCAGGGAAAGAACTAAAATTAATACTAATACTACCTATCTTTTTAAATTACATGTCTATAGTTTTTAAAAATAGCAAAACTCCTCTTTTAACTGTATTCTTACTATTTTTTATTTTTAATTAACATATAAAAACTTGGATACATTTATGGTATAAAACTTGATGTTTTGACATATGTATATAATGTGGAATGATTTATCAGTTGAATTAACATCTCCATCACCTCATGTATTGACCAGTTTTTATGATAAAACATTTAAAATCCACTCTCCTAGCAATTTTCAATTGTATAACACATGATTATTAACTATAGTCACCATGCTGTAAAATAGATCTCCAGTCTAACTGAAACTTCCTACGCTTTGGCCAACATCTCCCCACAGTTGAGGGGAAAAAAAAAGAAAAAAACATTTTCATAAATGTTCATGACTTTTGCTCTGTGAATGTAAATCTGCTAGAGGTGGAAGACAAACCTGAGTAGCATAAGACAGAATGTCTGCACTTTAGGAGCCAAAGAATACAAATTCCTAGTTTTTCATAGCACTTTATAGCTTAAAATACTCTTCCATATAACAGTGTTTGTTTTATTTCAGTCTTCACAACAATCCCATTGTATTGTTATTCCCATTTTATGGATAGGAAGCTGAAGCTCAGACAGTGACTCACCCGACGTCACTCAGCCAGTGAGTGCAAGAATAATAAATCCTTCATGGATTATAATGGGAAATAGGAGCCAGTGGAGTTAGGTCCATTTTACAGGAGGCCTGGGTTTCTCTGGATGCAATCGATATAAAATGCTTCAATCCTTCCTAAAAATCAATAAACTTAAATTATTATAAAGATCACCTCGACGTGTCAATATATCATAAATGGTCCCCATAAACTCTGGTTTATCACCCCTTTCCTGGCACGGACTTCTAGTCTGGGGGTAGATGTCAGGAAGCAGGACTCCAAGACCACTCCCAGCTTCAAGTCTCAAAGTAAGAGACCTACAATGTAAACTAAAAGTTCATTTCTCCCCCCGCCAACCATGGCACTGACTCATATTCTCCACTCCCATAGTGGCTTTCCTTCTCCAAGCTGTTTATTTATTTTCAGGAATTCTCACAAGGCTAATGGCAAAAAAACTGACATTTGTCTAAAAGAGCTCAGACTGAGAAAAAATGCAAAGCCCCTGAAGGGACAGTTGTGTGAACTTGAGAGAGGGGTTTTAAACCCCAGTGGCAAATCAGAGCAAGGGGTCATTGTTAGAATCAGACAGGAGACAAGTTTGACTACAGTTGATCTATGCAAGGCCTAGAATACTTGTAGAAAAAAACGTAAATAAACAGAGAATATATAGTACTCCTATTTGTTGGCCTTACAGAATAATTCTTTCTAAATTCCTTTGTCATTAACACACACACCAACACACATATTTACACACAAACAGTACAAATAGAATTTGAAGTGGACTTTATTAAGAATAGCTTATACATTTATAAAGGCCATCTCAAGTCCAATAACTTGTAAATTGCTTTCTTTGTGGAAGTAGTTCCAATAGTCATTTATAATATTAAATGCAAGATTATACTCGTGTTTTAAATGCCAAATATTTTCAGTACAGGATGGAAAAGAAGACTGAAAAGGCAGGCAAATATCAAATCAAAAAATGTTTTATATGGCACATTACAGAAATTATCTTGTAGAAAATAAGCAGTCATTGAATAATTGTAAGCAATGCTACTTGCATGACACTACTTGCATTATGAAAGGTTACCCTTGCAGCAGAGGGAGGATGTGCTGGAAGAGGGTAAGACTAGGAAAAACTTGGGCATTTGGGCAGATACTGTAATATTCCAACAGTAAATGTTAATTGTCCTGAGGAGGTGAGGAGAGAGAAACCTTCATGGGTCTCCTTATGTGTCTACAAGTCTTGTAAATGAGGCTTTGATTGCTCTCTATTCCAGACCATCTCTTCAAGGGTTTTTGTATATTGAACAGCATTGGGAGATAATAGATCGTATCTCCTCCAAAAAAAAGGGAAGGTCTGCTTACAACTGTGGAGGATAGCGGTATTATCTAACTCCTACCCTGCTCTCCAGCAAAGAGTAGGCATGTTTACGACCCATTATAAAAGATTTCGCTTCCCCAAACTCAGGGTATCTCTCCTGCACTGCACCTCACTGTGTATGCAGGTGTCTTCTGGCTCTCTGTGCATTATCCTGTGGGAATCGGTGCTTGGGAAAATGACACAATAATGCTGACACTGGCGATTGCTTATACTGTGAACAATAAATTGTCCTTTGTCTTTGACTCCTGGGTCTTGAGTCTTCTACCAGCATCCATGAAACTGTGATGGTTTGTCTTGTTCACTTACAATTAGGAGGAAATTTCAGTCCCTTCACAGTCCTTGACACTGGGCTATAATTGCTATAGCCAGGAATGGATAGAAGGGAATGAACAGGAAAGAAATTTAACTGGGTTTGGACAGTAAATAAAGAAAAATATTAAATTTGAAATAAATGCATTTTTCCTCTTTAATACTTCCCTCCTTCCCAAGGACATGTCTGTGAATCTACTCAATTCTTAGTTTTTTGTATGGCTAAAAGAAGTAGGAATGAGAGAGAAATCTGAGTGGTACATAAGGTTATGGAATTGATTTACATCAGAAAGAGTCCACAGTAAACCATGAAACAACAAATGAGAAGTAAAAGATCTTGGGTTTGAGGACAGTTGCAAGCTGGGTTTGAAGAGAGGAAGCTTTTCAGGGAAAGGGGAAAAAGGAGCTCTTCAGGTATAGGATAGAGGAAGAAAGACATGTCGCTATAGATAAAAATAAAAACAGAGAAAGGCAAAAATGCGAAAAGCAGATTTCAAAGTTCGCTGTGCATTATGCATGGAATATTTTGGGGGGATTGTTTAGAAGATTCAGTAATAGTTTAAAATGTTTTCATTTTCATTTGTTCTGCTTTTTTTTGTTTGTTTGTTTCCAGACTGCTGTTTATTTGTCTATGTTTACAATTAAAGGCTCACCTTGAGACAGGAACTAACAGGCCAAGATATGAGTGGGTTACAGATGCAAAACTGATGAGACAGTGACTGAGTAGCTGAGCCAAATTTTTTTAAAGGAGGAATCTCTTATAGCACTCAGGTTTCTATCTTAAATATATGATTTTATAGGGTGCCATTTACCACACTAGATTATACAAGTGGAGGAGCAGGTTTGAGGTTAATGTTATAGGGAATGATCTTGAACTTGCTGAGGTGGGCGTGACTAATGAACATGCAAGTAGAGTAGCCTGAGCTGGAGTCAGTAGCAATGATAAAGCACCTGCAGCAGTGGAATTGGGTGAAAGATTGTTGCCAAGGGTAGATCTCTGGATCATTTAACAGAGACTGAGAAAGGCCAGGGAGGTGGAAGAAAACTGGGAGAAATGTTATCGTGAAAGCTAAAAGAAGCCTGCATGTCAAGAAAGAGGATCAAACACTGCAGTAGGATCCAGGAAGACAAAGACTGAGATTGTTCCAATACTTGCCAATCAAGATGACAGTGAAGTAATATTTAAACACTCATTCTTGTCTAAAAAATAAAAACAGCAATAGGAGATATAAAAGATATTTTTAAAAATTTATTTTAGACTCAGGGTGTACCTCTATGGGTTTGTTATATGGATATATTGCATAATACTGGGGTTGAGGCTGCTATTGAACCTATCACCCAAATAGTGAACATAGTACTCAATAGGTGGTTTTTCAACCTTTGCCTCCTTTTCTCCTTCCCCTCTGTTGGATTCCCCAGTGTCTATTGTTTTCATCTTTATTACCATGTGGACCCATTGTTTAGCTCCCACTTCCAAGTGAGAACACACAGTATTTGATCTTCTGTTTCTGCATTAGTTCACTCAGGATAATGGCCTCCAGCTGCACCCATGTTGCTGCAAAGAACACAATTTCATTTTTCTTATGACTGTATACTATTCCAGGGAGTATAGGTACCATGTTTTCTTTATTCAATTCACCATTTTGGGGCACCTAGGTTGAATACATGACTTTGCTATCATGTTACAATAAATACATGAGTGCAGGTGCCTTTCTGATAGAATGGCTTATTTTCCTTTCAGTAGATAACCAGTAATGAGACGCTGGGTGAAATGGTAGTTCTACTTCAAGTTCTACTTTAAGTTCTTAAGAAAAATCTCCAAATTGTTTTCCCCAGGGGTTGAACTAACTTACATTTCCACCAAAAGTGTATAAGCATTCCTTTTTCTCCATATTCTCACCAACATTTATTATTTTGTGACATTTTAGTGATAGCCATTCTGACTAGTGTGAGATGATATCTCATTATGATTTTAATTTACATTTCTCTCATTATTTGTAATGCTGAGCATTTATTCATATGTTTGTGGGCCACTTGTATGTCTTCTTTTGAGAAGTGTCTATTCATGGCCTTTGCCCATTTTTCAATGGGACTATTTGTTTTTCTCTTGTTGAGTCATTTATGTTCCTTATAGATTCTAGATACTAGTTTATTTGTTGGATGCGTAGTTTGCAAATAATTTCTCCCATTATGTAGGATGTCTGTTTACTCTCTTGATGGCTTCCTTTGCTGTGGAGAAGCTCTTTAACTTAATTAGGCTCCAGCTGTCTTTTTGTTTTTGTTTTTGTTGATTTCGTTTTTGAGGTCTTGGTTATAAATTATTTGCCTAGTCCAGTGTTCAGAAGAATTATTCCTAGGTTTTCTTTGAGGATTTTTATAGTTTGAGGTCTTACCTTTGAATCTTTAATCCATTTTGGTTAATATTTGTGTATTGTGAGAGGTAGTGGTCTAGTTTTTTCCTTCTGCATATGACTCACTAGTTATTCCAGCACCATTCATTGAATAGTGTCCTTACCTCATTGTTTATTTTTGTCAACTTTGCCAAACATCAGTTGGTTGCAGGTGTGTCTTTGTTTCTGGGTTCTCTAACCTATTCCATTGATATATATATATAATTATTTATTTATTTATATATATATATGCATGCAGTACTATGCTGTTTTAGTTACTATAGCCTTGAAGTATAGTTTGAAGTTGGGTAATGTGATACCTGTGGCTTTGGGTTTTTTTGTATTTTTGTTTTGTTTGTTTTTGTTTTGCTTAGGATTCCTTTGGCTATTCAGGCTCTTTGGTTTCACATAAATTTTAGAATTACTTTTTTTAATTCTATGAAAAATTACATTGGTAATTGGATAGGAATTGCATTAAAACTCAAGATTGCTCAGCGAAGTCTCAGGATACAAAATCAATGTGCAAAAATCACAAGCATTCCTATACACAAATACAAGATAAACAGAGAGCCAAATCATGAGTGAACTCCCATTCACAATTGCTACTAAGAGAATAAAATACCTAGGAATACAACTTACAAGGGATGTGAAGGGCCTCTTCAAGGAGAACTACAAACCACTGCTCAACGAAATAAGAGAGGACACAAACAAATGGAAAAACATTCCATGCTCATTCACAGGAAGAATCAATATTGTGAAAATGGTCATACTGCCCAAAGTAATTTACAGATTCAATGCTATCTCCATCAAGCTATCATTGACTTTCTTCACAGAATTAGAAAAAACTATTTTAAAGTTCATATGGAACCAAAAATGAGCCCATATAGCCAAGACAATCCTAAGCAAAAAGAACAAAGCTGGAGGCATCATGCTACCTGACTTCAAACTATACTACAAGATTACAGTAACCAAAACAGCATGGTACCGGTACTAAAACAGATATATAGGTCAATGGAACAGAACAGAGGCCTCAGAAGTAACGCCACACATCTACAACCATCTGATCTTTGACAAAGCTGACAAAAGCAAACAATGGGGAAAGGATTCCCTATTTAATAAATCGTGTTGGGAAAACTGGCTGGCGATATGCAGAAAACTGAAACTGTGTCCCCTCCTTACACCTTATACAAAAATTAACTCAAGATGGAATAAAGATTTAAACATAAGACCTAAAACCATAAAAACCCTAGAAGAAAGCCTAGGCAATATCATTCAGCAAATAGGCATGGGCAAAGACTTCATGACTCAAACACCAAAAGCAATGGCAACAAAAGCCAAAATTGACAAATTGGATCTAATTACAGTAAAGAACTTCTGCACAGCAAAAGAAACCATCATGAGAGTAAACAGGCAACCTTCAGAATGGGAGAAAATTTTTGTAATCTATCCATCTGACAAAGGATTAATATCCAGAATCTACAAGGAACCTAAACAAATTTATGAGAAAAAAGACAAACAACCCCATCAAAAAGTGGGCAAAGGACATGAACAGACACTTCTCAAAAGAAGACATTTATGTGGCCAACAAACATGAAAAAAAGCTCATCATCACTGGTCATTAGAGAAATGCAAATCAAAACCACAATGAGATACCATCTCATGCCAGTTAGAATAGTGATTGTTAAAGAGTCAGGAAACAACAGATGCTGGAAAGGATGTGGACAAATTAGAATGCTTTTACACCATTGGTGGGAGTGTAACTTAGTTCAATCATTGTGGAAGGCAGTGTGATGATTTCTCAGGGATCTAGAACCAGAAATACCATTTGACCCAGCAATCTCATTACTGGGTATATACCCAAAGGATTATAAATCATTTTACTATAAAGACACATGCACACATGTTTACTGCAGCACTGTTCACAATAGCAAAGACTTGGAACCAACCCGAATGCCCATCAATGATAGACTGGATAAAGAAAATGTGGCACATATACACCATGGAATACTACACAGCCATAAAAAAAGAATGAGTTCTTGTCCTTTGCAGGGACATGGATGAAGCTGGAAACCATCATTCTCAGCAAACTAACACAAGAACAGAAAACCAAACACTGCATGTTCTCACTCATAAGTGGGAGTTGAACAATGAGAATACATGGACACACAGCAGAGAACATCACACACTGGGGCCTGTCAGGGGGTGGGAGACTAAGGGAGAGATAGCATTAGGGATACCCAATGTAGATGACAGGTTGATGGGTGCAACAAACCACCATGGCATGTGTATACCAATGTAACAAACCTGCACATTCTACACATGTATCCCAGAACTTAAAGTATAAAAAAAAAAAAAAAAAAAAA
>NC_045436.1:172592896-172609341 GCF_002776525.5 Piliocolobus tephrosceles | reverse complement strand
TTGGTGTTATCACTGAGTTCTTTCATCAGTATTGTCAACAAAATAGCACACTGAATTCAGCAATACCTCAAAAAGATAATTCATCAAAATCAAGTGGGCTTTATTCCTGGAATGCAAGGATGGTTCAACATATGAAAATCAATAAATGTAATTCACTACATAAACTGAAAACAAAACGAAAACCATATGATTATCTCAATATATGCAGAAAAAGGATTTGATAAAATCTAATGCTCCTTCTTGATAAAAATTCTCACAAACAAGGCATCAAAGGAACATGTTGTAACTTAATAAGAGCCATCTATGACAAACTCACAGACAACATTATACTAAATGGGCAGAAGCTGAAAGCATTTTCCCTAAAAACCAGAACAGGAAAAGAATGACCACTCTCACCACTCCCATTCAACATAATACTGGAAGTCCCTGACAGAACAATTAGGCAATAAAAAGAAATAAAAGGTATCCAAAAAGGAAAAGAGGAATTCAAATTATCTCTGTTCACTGACCATATGATTATACCTAGAAAACACTAAAGATTCCTCCAAAAGACTCCTAGATCTGATAAAAGACTTTAGTAAAGTTTCAGAATAAAAAAACCAACATATGAAAATTGGAAGAATTTCTATACACCAACAGTGTTCACGATGAGAACCAAATTAAGAACACAATCTCATTTACAGTAGTTACAAAAAAAATACCTAGGAATGCATCTAACCAAGGTGGTGAAAGACTTGAAAAAATAACCATATTTTTTAACAAGGTATGCAACCCTAAAGGCCACACATGGAAGAGAAGCACCTAGCAATAAGTGGTAAGAGAAATGAGGTCTATAGAGCACTGGGTCAAAAGCCAGCAGGGGCAGTCAAGACTTCATAACTGAGATGGGCAGAGGTCCATGGAGTTGATGGGATGGGATCCAGCATCAGACTCATGAAACCTGGGGCTGACCAGGAATCTACCACACATAGAAGATGACTAAGAAAGCTATGTAGCAGATATCAAACTGGTGTCTGGGTCAGCCAGGAGCAGAGGCAGCCCTGAGGCCAGCTGGGTCCACTGTAGATCACCAGCACATTCTCTCCGTGCAGTTCTCCCTTCTCCAACACAAGCATCCATTCACCTTGGCCTTCCAGAACTCCCAGCTCTATCATCTCAACTAGGGAAACCACAGACTCTGCTCAGCTCACCCATCCCTGCATCACATCCTGGAAACTCTCTCCAGGGAGTAAGCAGAGAAAATCATAGCTCAACTCACATGCCTCCCTACTCTTAGGGATCACTGCCCTGCATTGCCTAATGTCTAGTATGTGAAAAACATTTTCTTATATTCTCTACAGTTTTCCATTGTCTTATGTGTGAAGGTAAATCTGGTCCCTATTATTCCACCTTGGCCAGAAGCAGAAATTGCTCCTAAATGTAATCTTTCTGTACATGGTTCACTCCCAAATTTATACTTCCAGCCCTTGCCTCTTCCTCACACTCTAGTTATCTATCTCACAGCTTCATTCAGATGCCTAATCATTACCTCAAACATAGAATGCCTAGAAGAGTCTTGTTGATTTACGGCCCAAAGTCTGAACCTGCTCTTCCCCTCCCTTGCCCCAGTTCTCCTCTCCTTAGTCTGTGGCATCCTTGTCTTCTGACTTAGGCAAGGAGTTCATGATCCTTTCCATTCCCTCCACCAAACCCTCCCCACCATACACACATACATACTCACAGTCAAATAATCAACAATGTCTGAACAATGAAATCAATATGTATTTTTATTTCATCAAAATACATATTGCATTTGTCCTCTACTTCCTGCTTTCACCCAGGTTCAGACTACCAGTATCTCTCAACTTGAATATCACTGTGGCCTCTCACTGGTCTTCTTTGTTCAATTCATGCCCCTTCCACACTATGTTCTACATAGCTTATGGAACAATATTTTTTAAAATATTTATCTAACCATTCTAACCATATCGTTCCTCTGCAAAAGCTTCCTCAGTATATTTTCACTGTGCTTTGAGTAAAACCTGAAGCCCTTGCTGTGGTCTCCAAGGCACTGCATAATCTGGACTTTGTTCCCATCTCCTGTCTTTCCCACAGCACACCAAATGCACTGGCCTCTATTCCATTCCTTGAGCATACAAGGCCACTTCTGTCCTAGGGTCTTTACGTGTGCTGTTCCCTCTACCTTAGAATGAGTACTTACTTAAATGTGATGCCCCAGCTGCCTACCTTGCCTCACCCTTGTCCTGACCCTGGGCAGCAAGGATACTTTTGGGGAAATTAGGAAAACAGATCAGATAAGAGGAGACAGTGGCCGAGGTAATAGACAGAAGTAGGCCAATCTGGAGAAACGGAGAGACCTGGAATCACCAGTGCTCCCTCTGCAGTTCACATTACACCTGCCTCCTCACTCACTCTGCCTACAAGCACCTTAGCCTTTCTTTCTGTTTTTTTTTTTTTCTTTTTTTATTATTATACTTTATGTTCTAGGGTTCATGTGCACAGCGTGCAGATTTGTTACATATGTATACATGTGCCATGTTGGTGTGCTGCACCCATTAACTCATCATTTACATTAGGTATATCTCCTAAAGCTATCCCTCCCTACTCCCCCCACCGCACAACAGGCCCCGGTGAGTGATGTTCCCCTTCCTGTGTCCAGGTGATCTCATTGTTCAATTCCCACCTATGAGTGAGAACATGCGGTGTTTCATTTTCTGTTCTTGCAACAGTTTGCTGAGAATAATGGTTTCCAGCTTCATCCATGTCCCTACAAAGGACATGAACTCATCCCTTTTTATGGCTGCATAGTATTCCATGGTGTATATGTGCCACATTTTCTTAATCCAATCTGTCACTGACGGATATTTGGGTTGGTTCCAAGTCTTTGCTATTGTGAATAGTGCTGCAATAAACATACGTGTGCTTGTGTCTTTATAGCAGCATAATTTATAATCCTTTGGGTATATACCCAATAATGGGATGGCTTAAGTGGATTGTTTATCATTTTTTGTAAGTCTTCAGAGTCAATTATTTTAGTCATCTATCACCTCACTAGTCACAAGTGGCATTTATCGCTAAAAGGGAGCTCCAAAAACATGTTAGGAAAGGTTTGGGATTCACAGACTCAGAATTCTGAGGCATCATAGCTGAAAAGAAATAGGAAATCATTCATATAGTGTGGAAATTCTTGAATCACAGCCCTGCAAAATGCTTCTGTCTTGGTGCTAGGCAAGGTGTTCCAGTAGGAAATCTAAAAATTCGTACAATCTTCCTAGTCTGTAGGTAGTGTGGTTTGAGTTAGGGGGAATTAAATAAGTATATTAATAATTACTGAATTTAAGTTTTCCCAAAAAACATTTTTCTACCATATTTAATGTTTGTCTCTTGTCTTTGTTTCATTTTAGATGAATGAGACTTAGCAGAATATAATGAACAGTTATTTTTCATTTAACACAATAACTCCTGAATTCTGTTAGGAATAATAGGACCTTCAAGAGCTCTGTCTCCAGAGCATGACTGAGAAATAGGGATCTATCCCTCCTTGACTTCCAATATAATAAATTGAGATGCCCAAGTTCACCACATAAGTTGACAAATCTGGGACTCCCACTCCAACCATTACTATTCCTATTACAATCCATCCTTTTCCCGGTTATTGCTTATCCAAGCAGGTTTGCTTCTCCTATCAGTCAGGACGGCCTCAGTTATGCTGCAGTAACAAACAGCCACAAAATCTCTGAGGTACAAACACATTAATATTTTGCCTTTATGCCCACCTCCAGTGCAGGTAGATATGGGAGGGAATGGAAAGAGGGCTCTGTCATCCTAATCACTCAACGATCTAAGTTGAGGGATGCTTCACCTAGATCCATGCTTGCAAACGTGAAAAGGGAATGTGCAAAATCTGCACTGAATTTTTTAATTTCTGCCCAGAAGGGACACAGGCCACTTCTGTTCAAATTTTATTGGCTAAAGCAAGTCATGGCCATAGCTGATTTCAAAAAGGACCAGGAAGTACACATTTACCATGAGGAGAAGCATTTGGTAAACAGCTCTTATCACACTTCCCTATACACTCATTTTTTTTTTTTTTTTTTTTTTTTTTTTTTTTTTTTTTTTTTTTAGATAGAGTCTTGCACTTGTTGCCCAGGCTGGAGTGCAGTGGCATGATCTTGGCTCACTGTACCCTCCACCTCCTGGGTTCAAGCAATTCTTCTGCCTCTGCCTACCAAGTAGCTCAGATTACAGGTGCTCACCACCACACCTGGCTAATTTTGGTTTTTTAGTAGAGACAAGGTTTCACCATGTTGACCAGGCTGACCTCAAACTCCTGACCTTGTGATCCGCCCACCTCGGTCTCCCAAAGGGCTGGGATTACAAGCGTGAGCCACTGCACCTGAACCCCATACACTTTATAAAGGAGGGAGGAGGAAGTAAAACGGAGGAAGAAGAAAAAGAAGGAGTAGAGGGAGGAGAGGGACATAGACAAGGAAGGAGGGCAGCAGCAGAGGAAGAAGACAGGGGGAGGACAGCAGCAGAGGAGTAAGAGAAAGAAGTAGATGGTGGTGGAAGAGAAAAAGAATGAGAAAAAAAGGAGAAGAAAGAGGAAGAGAATAAGAAAAACAAGAGGAAAAAGAGGAAGAAAGATAAAAACTGATGTGCTAAAGGATTAGAAGGGTTATATTAATATTTTCTTAGTCAAATGTATGATCCTGGATAATTTGCTGAATCTCCCAAAGTCTCAGTTTCCTCACCTGTATAGAACTAATAGTACCTACCACATACGGTTATTGTGGAATTCAATTAAATAGTTTCTGCAAGATGCTTCCCATATTTCCTGGCACAGAGTGCTTAACAAGTATCATTTGTCTCATGTATTAAAGTTTTCAAAGCACTTTCAAGTACATCAGCGACTAGCCTGTAAATGCAATAAGAGGAGATTATTGTTATCCACCCTTCACAGATGTGGATATGGAGGTCAGCAAAATCGAGGTGCCCAAGTTGTTACATGTAGGATGAGGCTGGGAAGGAGCTCAGGGCCCAAGTCTTTGGACTCTAACCCAGCACTCTTGCCTGCATGTTTTTCTCCTCCTTCTCTTTTCAAGGGTCCTATTGTTAAAACTCACTTATGACTGATGAATATTAAGCATATATCAAAATGAATGACTGAAAAATTAAAATGTAAACTTGTGGATTTGACTCGGGCCAGAAGACATAACACCTGTGTTAGCAGAAGTCAGTGGAAAGCCTCCGGACATATTTCAGGAACATTTTTCACACATGTTAACAAAAAACTCACTTGGCTGCACACAGAAGACAGACATGCCCAAGGACTTCAAGGGTCCCCGAGTGAGATCATACCCTCCCAGGAAGGAGGCCCTGGAGACAGGGAATCAGGCTGTTGTGTTTTCCATTCAGGGCTGCATGCATTGTTGCATTTGGTAAATATCAAGCCATCGACTGTGTAAAAGGATGAGCTATGCTGAAAGGCAGCTGGAAACAGATGTGACATGAACACATTTGCCTTTCTGTCTTAGTCTGGGGAGAGACTGATTTCTTAGTTCTGAAAATGAAAGTAAATATGTAAGAGAGAGCTCAGCCAGGCACGGTGGCTCATGCCTGTAATTCCAGCACTTTGGGAGGCCAAGGCGGGTGGATCATCTGAGGCCAAGAGTTCGAGACCAGCCTGGCCAACCCGGAGAAACCCAGTCTCTACTAAAAATACAAAAATTAGATGGGTGTGATGGCAGGTGCCTATAATCCCAGCTACTCAGGAGGCTGAGGCAGGAGAATTGCTTGAGCCTGGGAGACGGAGGTTGCAGTGAGCTGAAATTGCACCATTGCACTGCAGCCTGGGCGACATAGTGAGACTTCGGCTCAAAAAAAAAAAAAAAAAAAAAACCAGAGAAAGCCCAGACCCTCCAGATAGACAAGTGCAAGCTTCCTTGCCACCTCCTACCATTCCCAGCCAACTTCTCTGGGAGAGAAAAGTCTCCAGGCCAGGACTGAGTAAGAGTTGCAGCTCTTACCCTCCAGCCAGGATCTAATGACGCAGAGAAAGAAGAGCATGGGTTGGGTATTGTCCCAGCAGCCCGCACATCCTAAGAAGCACATTCTGCCTCCCTTCTAAGACCTCCAGAGCTCTCAAGAAACCCATCTCTGGCGCCATCTCCTCCAGTGCTCCTGCCCCACTGGCTCCCATCATCCTCATTTCTTTTTGCCTCACAGTGACCTCATCATTGATACCTTGGAGGGTCTCTGACTGTTTCATGTGTAATGAAATATGGGAAAATGCATTTCCCTCAATATCTGGAGATCTGGGGAAGGTTAGGCCACCCAGGTGAGGTTGAGGTTCAAATGAAGTGAGCTTGAACCTTTTACACTAGAGGAGCCATGTACAATGGGGTGTAGACCTGTCTGGGGTGGGTGATTTAGAAAACATCAAACCTAATGTCGGAAGTCTACCAGGTGGGAAAACCTGGGTGCTAAAAACCAGAATTCTTATCCTTTACTCTCAAATATTTCTTAAAGTTACTAAACCCACAAAATGTACCCATACGAGTAGATATTTTTTAATAAATAAAATGGCAAAGGAGCCAAGGTCTGTTTCCCAACTGGCCCAGATCCAATCCCAGATGGTATCCAGAGTTGCAGGAACAGAAACAGAGGAGGCCATGAGAAAGATGATCAAGAATTTGCAGAAATTTCAAGAAAAGGCTCTGGATTCTCACCACCAAAAAGACTGGATGTTCAAACTAAGTCTACCTGAAGTCCCAAGGGACAGCTGAGTTACTTTTGTGTATTTTCATTAATTTAGTTTTCCCATAAGCTTTTTGAGGATAGAAATCAAATCTTGATTAGCTCTGAATTACTACCTCCCCGATACCTTTGCACACAGTTGGTGTTTAATGACTACTGATGCGTTCAATTGTTTTCAGAAGCCCCTATGCACCCAGCTCACTAAAGTCTTGACAATAGACAGGAAGATGAAAGAGCCACCAATGCCCTGAATTAGGAGAACAGACAGCTGGGGTTTTCATTGCTGCTCAGTTCTTTGCTAGTTATGCCACCTGGACAAAGTGCTTGGTCTCTCTGAGCCTCAGTTTCCATAAGTAAAATGAGCATTAAAAATCTAATTAAAAGACTACGGATTGAGTAAAACAATGACGAAATTAAAGAGATGCATAAATCATAAATGGCTATACAAATAGTGTTTTCATCTTGTTATAATATTGCTAACATTTTGAGAGAGCCACTAGGAGAAATGAGTTTCAGTACAAGCGCTTTGCATGTCTGCATGTCTTCGAAACATACTTGCTCATAACTACCATGCAGACACAGAAAACAAAGGCCTCTAATGCAGGGTTTCCCAACCCCTGGGCTGTGGACCGGTACTGGTCTGTGGCCTGTTAGAAACTGGGCTATACAGCAGGAGGCGAGCAGCAGGTGAGCAAGCATTACTGCATTACTCCCTGAGCTCCACCTCTCCTCAGATCACAGAAGGCATTAGATTCTCATAGGAGCATGAACCCCACTGCGAACTGCGCATGTGAGGGATCTAGGTTGCATGTTCCTTGTGAGAATCTAACTAATGCCTGATAATTTGAGGTGGAACAGTTTCATCCCAAAACCATTCCCGCCTGCACCATCCATGAATAAATCGTCTTCCATGAAACAGGTCCTGGGTGCAAAAAAGGTTGAGGACCACTGCTCTAATGTGTCCTGCAAAAACGTTCTTCGCTCAACATCATCCCATCCTTGCCTCTCTTGCCAGCCCTATCTCTATCTCCATCTCTCTGTGTCTCCAGATCATCTCTGGGTCTGAGCATCTACCCTCTTTCTCTCCAGCTCTTCCGTCCTCTGCTCTTGGTTACAGTGTCTCTGTGTCCAAAGCTCTTGCCTTTCTAATCCTGTTGTTGCCAGTCAGCACCTGTCTTGCTGCCTCTTTTGCTTCCATCTTTGCCTCTCTTTCTCCATGGCCTTATAACTCCCTCTTCTGTTCATCTCTGTCTCTCTTATGTTTCTATCCTTTCACTGTCTTTCTTTCTTGCCCTCCCACCCTCCAGTACCACCTCTTTTAGAGCAGAAGTTTTTATTTTTTGTAACATTCAACTTATGTTTTTCTTTCATTGACTTCACTTTTGGTATTGTATTTAAAAACAAATTACAAACCCAAAGTTATAAAAATTTTCTCCTGTGTTTTCGTTAAAAGTTTCACAGTTTTGCATGTTATGTTCTCATCTATGATCCTTTTTCTTTTAGCTTTATGGAGGTAGAGTCCATATACAAAAAAAAAAAAATGCACACATCTTGATGTGTTACCTCCCTATTCAGTTCTGCCTCTTTCTCTCCTTGTCCCTCTCCTTCTTCTGTTCCTCTCTGTGTCCTTATCTTGTTTCTGGATCATTCCCGCCCATTACTCTGTGTCAGGGCCCACCTCTTTTTCTTTCTTCTTTATTCAGTGGCACCCACAGAGACTGAGCTCTCCTCAGCAGTGTAACTGTTCATGCCAACCTCTCCCTGAATTCCCCACACTCCATAACCATCCCTCACTAGATCTCTCAGGCCTGTCTAAATCTCTCGTTTTCTTTAGGCAGGAGTGAGGCTTGTGTTCAGACATACAGCACAGCCCTGGTCAAGACACAGACAGAGGGAAGGCACATTCCAATCCCCACTCTGCCTGGGGGAAAAGCCCCAAGAGAAAGTCAGTTCAGGATGGGTCCAAAACCAGGCCACCCAGAGGCTCCACAAACGTGTGGACAGCATTTATCTTTCATCAACCTCAAGATCTTTTTTCTACATTTTTCTGACACCCCAAATCATACGTGCATACTCTAGAAAATTTAGACAGTATAAGAGGCTGGGCATGGTGGCTTATGCCTATAATCCCAGCACTTTGGGAGGCCAAGATAGACAGATCACTTGAGGTGAGGAGTTCGAGACCATTCTGGCCAACATGGTGAAACCCTGTCTCTACCAAAAATACAAAAGTTAGCCTGGCATGGGGGTAGGCGCCTGTAGTCCCAACTACTTGGGAGGCTGAGGCAGGAGAATCACTTGAACCCAGGAGGCAGAGGTTACAGTGAGCTGAGATCACACCATTGCACTCCAGCCTGGGCAACAAGAGCAAAAGTGTGTCTAAAAAAAAAGAAAACGAAAAAGAAAAGTTAGACCGTATAAGAAACAGTAAAAGCATAGAAAGAAAAGTGACTCATTTTCCGACCACCCAGAGGAGACCACTGCTGTCATTTGCCATTATTTTCCTCAGGCTTTTTCTCATGCGTATTTTTTATCCTTACATAAAACAGATCACAGTAGATACAGAATTATGTAATCTTTTGTTGTTTTAATATACTACCATATTTATTTTCTTTTATCCTTGAAAGTTTTTCACAAATATGGTTTTCTTTTCACATGGGAGGGGAAAAAATGAGAAACTTTCAGTGCTTCCCCGTTTCTCACAGGAGAAATCAAAATATTTTATTACGGTTACCATTACAGCACCATCCATTATGATTCCAAAATACCATGGTCTGCACTACAGCCACATGACGATCTTTCTGTTTCCAAAATGCCTAAGTTCACCTTTCCCAGGGGGCCTTTGCAGAAGCTCTTCTCTCTGTCTAGAATACAAGTGCCTGCATTTCCTCTGGAAATCTTCCCTGATCCCACAAGTTTTGCCTCTCCCACCTTGACATCTGGGAAAGATGCCCCATAATATTGCATACTTCCCCATTTGGGAAACTTGTCTCTGTTCACTTGATGTTGCTCTCACAAAACCATGAGACCCTGGAAGGGTATCTGTACTAAATGATACCCTTGGTCATTTCCACATGGCTGTTTGGGCTGCTCCACTGATGGAAGATGAATTCCAAAATAAAGCATTCCAAGAGCAATCATACCAAAGACATGGCCAGCACTGAGCAGATGCTCAGTTTTGGTTAATTCATATATTAGAAACTTACCCAACCATTCCTTAAAGTTGGACTTGTAGGGGGCTTTCGGTTTTTCCAGATGATAAATAACACTATCAAGTGGCTTCTACAAAAATCTTTGTCTGTGTTTCCACTCATTTACATAAGCTAAATATTTCCTAATTCTGTAAAATATCATAGTTAATGTATCATCATTATTTAATGTTATAAAACATTCTCTTTGACAGCTTAGGATCCCTGCTACAGATCTTTTCCCAAAAGCTCTCTGATGAATTGACGGGAGGTAAGAAACATTAAGTCCGTGGAATCTAAGATTAGAAAGATTTCACTAAATTTAAAACAGTTATAAATGTGAATGCTTGAACTGAGAAAGATTCCACAGATCCTATGCCTCAATATGAGGAAAATGAGTATTCCCTTTTCTTCACAACCTTGCCACTGTTATTTTTTGTCTTTTTAATAACAGCCATTCTGACTGTTGTGAGACGACATCTCATTGTGGTTTCGATTTGCATTTCCCAGTGATTAGTAATGCTGAAGCATTTTTTCATATGTTTGTTGGCCTCATGTATGTCTTCTTTTGAGAAATGTCTGTTTATGTCCCATGTCTGCTTCTTAATGAGGCTGTTTGTTTTTTACTCGTTAATTTGTTTGAGTTCCTTATAAATTCTGCATATTAGACCTATGCCAGATACATAGTTTGCAAATATTGTCTTCTATTCTCTAAGTTGTTTCTTTACAGTGTTGATAGTTTATTTTGCTGTACAGAAGCTCTTTAGGTCTCACTTTTCAATTTTTGTTTTGTAATTGCTTTGAGAGTCTTTATCATGAAATATTTGTTAAAGCCTATGTCCAGAACGGCATTTCCTAGGTTTTCTAGGGTTTTTAGCTTTAGGTTTTACATTTAAGTAATTAATTAATCTTAATTAATTTTTGTATATGGTGAAAGGAAGGGATCTAGTTTCAGTCTTCTGCATTTGACTAGCCAATTATCCTGGCATCATTTATTGAATAGGGAGTTCTTTCCCATTGCTTATTATCATCAACTTTGTCAAAGATCAATAGCTGAAGGTGTGTGATTTTATTTATGGGTTCTCTAACCTGTTCCACTGGCCTATGTGTCTGTTTTTGTACCATGCTGTTTTGCTTACTGTAGCCTTTTAGTATAGTTTTAAGTTGGGTAATGTGATGCTTTAAGCTTTGTTCTTTTTGGTTAGGATTGCCTTGGCTATTCAGGCTCCTTTTTCATTCCATATGAATTTTTAAATAGTTTTTTTCTAATTCTGTGAAGGATATCATCAGTAGTTTAAAAGGAATAACACTGAATCTGTAAATTGCTTTGGATATTATGGCCATTTTAAAAATATCGACTCTTCCTATACATGAGCATGGAATATTTTTTCAATTATTTGTGTCATCTCTGATTCCTTTGAGCAGTGTTTTGTAATTCTTATTATAGAGATGTTTCACTTCCCCGGTCAGTTGTATTCCTGGGTATTTAATTCTTTTCACAGCTATCATAAATGGGATTGCATTCTTGATTTGGCTCTTAAGTTGGATATTATTGTTGTATGGAAATGCTACTGATATTTGTACATTGATTTTGTGTTCCGAAACTTTGCCGAAGTTGTGTATCAGATCTAGGAGGCTTTGGGCAGAGACTATGGGATTTGCTAGGTATAGAATCATATCATCTAGGAAGAGAAATAGTTTGACTTTCTCTCTTCCTATTTGGCTGCCTTTTATTTCTTTCTCTTACCTGATTGCTCTGACTAGAACTTCCAGTAGTGTGTTGAATATGAGTAGTGAGAGTTGGCATTCTTGTCTTGTTCTTGTACTCAAGGGGAATGTTTCCATCTTTTGCCCATTCTATATGATGTTAGCTGTAGGTTTTTCATGTATGTTTCTTATTACTTTGAGGTATGTTCCTTCAATGCCTAGTTTGTTGAAGGTTTTTAACATGAAAGGATATTGAATTTTATCAAAAACCTTTTCTGTATCTTTTAAGATGATCATATGGTTTTTGGTTTTGGTTCTGTTTATGTGATGAATTATATTTTTTTGATTTGTGTATGTTGAACCAACCTTGCATCCTAGGAATAAAGCCTACTTGAATCATGGTGGATTAGCTTTTTGATGTGCTGCTAGATTTGATTTGCTAGTAATTTGTTGAAGTTTTGCATCTACGTTCATTTGGAATATTGGCCTGAAATTTTCTTTTTTCATTGTGTCTCTGCCAGGTTTTGGTATCAGAATGATGTGGCCTCATAAAATGACCTAAGGAGGACTTTCCTCCTCCTCAACTTTTGGGAATAATTTCAATAGAAATGGTACCAGCTTTTCCTTATACATGTGGTAGAATTTGGCTGTGAATCTATCTGGTTCAGGAATTTTTCTGGTTGATAGGTTTTTTTATTACTGATTCAATTTTTGAACTCATTATTGATCTATTCAATGTTTCAATTTCTTCCTGGTTCAATCTTAGGTTATATGTTTCCACGAGTTTAGCCACTTCTTTTAGGTTTTCTAGCTCATAATAGTCCCTGAGGGGGTTTTGTATTTCTGTGGGATCAGTGGTAATGTCTCCCTTGTCATTTCTGATTGTGATTATTTGGATCTTCTCTCTTTTTTACTGTATTAGTCTAGTTAGTGGTCTATCATTCTTATTTATTCCTTAAGAAAACCAATTTTGGGTTTCATTGATCTTTTGTATGCTTTTTTGTTTTTGTTTTTGTTTTTTGAGATGGAGTCTCACTCTGTCTCCCAGGCTGGAGTGCCATGGCACAATCTCGGCTTGCTGCAAGCTCCGTCACCTGGGTTCACACCATTCTCCTGCCTCAGCCTCCCTAGTAGCTGTGACTACAGGTGCCTGCCACCATGCCCAGCTAAGTTTTTGTATTTTTAGTAGAGACAGGGTTTCACCATGTTAACCAGTATGGTCTCGATCTCCTGACCTCATGATCTGCCCATCTCGGCCTCCCAAAGTGCTGGAATTACAGGTATGAGCCACCATACCGGGCTGATCTTTTGGGTGGTTTATCACATCTCAATTTCATTCAATTCAGCTCTGGCTTTGGTTATTTCTTGTCTTCTGCTTGCTTTGGGGTTGTTTTACTCTTGTTTCTCTAATTCCTCTAGGTATGATGTTAGATTATTAATTTGAGATCTTGATGTTAATATTTACCACTAGAAACTTTCCTCTTCACACTACTTTAGCTGTGTCCCAGAGATTCTGTCAATGTTTACTTTTTTTTTCATTAGTTTGAAAGAATTTCTAGATTAATGCCTTAATTTTATCATTTACCTAAAAGTCATTTAGGAACAGATTGTTTAATTTCCATGTAATTGTATAGTTTTGAGAGATCTTCTTAGTATTGAGTTCTATTTTTACTGCACTGTGGTCTGATATTGTGGTTGGTATGAATTTGTTGAGAACTGTTTTATGGCCAAATGTGTGATTGATTTTAGAGTATATGGCATGTGTAAATGAGAAGAATGTATATTTTGTTGTTGTTGTTGTTGGATGGAAAGTTCTACAGATGTCTCTTAGTTCCATTTGGTCAAGTGTTGAGCTTAGGTCTATAATGTCTTTATTAGTTTTCTGCCTCAGTGATATGTCTAATAACATCTGTGTGGTGTTGATATCTCCCACTATTATTGTATGGTTATCTAAGTCTCTTCACAGGTCCCTAAAAACTTGTTTTATTAATCTGAGTAATCTGAGTGCTCAAATGTTGGGTGCATATATACTTGGAATAGCTAAGTTTTCTTGTTGAATTGGACCCTTTATCATTATGTAATGCTATTCATTGTCCTTTTTTTATTACTGTTGGTTTAAAATCTGTTTTGTCTGAAATAAGAATAGCAACTCCTGCTTTTTTCTGTTTGCTGTTTGCTTGATAGATTTTTCTTCATACCTTTATTTTGAGCCTACGAGTGTCATCACCCATGTAAAATGGGTCTCTTGAAGACAGCATACAGTTAGGTCTTGCTTCTTTATCCAATTTGCCAGTATTTTTGTCTTTTAAGTGTGGGGGCAGGCAGGGTAGCCAATGTTTATTAAAGGTTAATATTTACATGTGCGAATTTGATCCTGTCATCATGTTAGCTGGTTGTTACATAGACTTCATTGTGTAGTAGCTTTATAGTGTCAATGGTCTATTCACTTAAGTTATGAAGCTAAGGAGAAAGACACTCAGACTTCTTATGTAGTGTTCTTGGCTGGATGTGAAACTCTTGGTTAGAGTCTTTTCTTTAAGAATGCTGAATATAGGCCTTTCTAGCTGCCTTCAGTAGTTTTTCTGTTGCATTGACCTTGAAGAATCTGATGACTAAGTGTCTTGGGGATGTCATCTTGTCTAGTACCTTGCAGGGTTTCTCTGAATTTCCTGAATTAGAATGTTGACCTCTCTAGTGAGGTTGGGGAAATTTTTATGAGCAATATCCTCAAATATGTTTTCCAAGTTGCTTGCTCTCTCTCCCTCTCTTTCAGGGACACCAGTGAGTCATAAGTTTGGTCTCTTAATGTAATCTCATATTTCTTTGATGTTTTGTTCATTCTTTTTTTTTTTTTTTTTTTCCTTTTTTTCTGACTGAGTTAATTTGCAGAACTGGTCTTTGAGCTCTAAGATTATGTCTTGAGCTTGGTCTATTCTGCTATTAATAAATATGGTTAGAGTATGAAATTCTTACAGTGAGTTATTCAACTCTATCAGATCAGTTTGGTTTTTTCTTAAAATGCTACTTCATCTTTCACCTCTTCTATAATTTTACTGGAATCCTTAGATTCCTTGGATTGGATATCAACTTTCTCCTAAATCTCAATGATCTTCATTGTCATCCAAACTCTGAATTATACATCTGTCATTCCAGCCATTTCAGTCTGTTTAAGACCATTGCTGGGGAGCTAGTACACTCATTTGGAGAAAAGAAGGCACTCAGGCTTTTTGAGTTGCCAGAGTTCTTGCACTGATTCTTTCTGCTCTGTGTTGGCTGATGTTCCTTTAATCTTTGAAGTTGCTTTCCTTTGGATAGGGCTTTTCCCTTTTATACTTTTTTAAGCTCTTGAGGGTGTGACTGTGGTATAATTTAAGTTCAGTCAACTGCCATTGTTTCTGGATGGTTTTAGGAGGCCAGGGCTCAGCTCAGTACTCCTAGACTGCATGCTCTAACTCTGGAGAACTGGGACCAAGCCCAAGGCTTTGTTCTTTAGCCCCTTGTAGTTGAGCAAGGAGGGGCCAAGTTATTCGCAGTTCACTGGCAACAACACTCTGATGGGGAGTGCCAGCAAAAGTGCTTTGTTGGGGTTAGCAACAGCAAGATCCATGCTTGGGTACACACACCAACAGCAGCAGGGCCACAGCACTGTGGGGTCTCTGCATTCATGTTTGTGAAGGCAGGGGCAGGGTAGTGGTGGCAAGATCTATGCACACGGGCAAAGGAGTGGGGGAAGCTGCAGGTGAGCACCCGCCGGCAGGGGTGTCTCTGTCAAAACTCTCTGATGGTTAGGCAGAGTTTGCTGGTGAAGATGCTATGGAGATGGCCACTGGGAAGCACACCCGTTGGGCAGCTGAGGCCGTACTGCATGCAGGTGTGGTCAATCACAGGGACCCTGGGAGGGGCCAGCAGATAGAGGGTGCTCAAACTGGTCTTACCCCACAGGCAAGATAGCCCTGTTTTGTCCATGTCTGACAGTCAACAAAGGCCAAAGCCACCTAGAAGAGCATGGCAAACCTTGAGGAATGGGCATCCTTGGCTATGCTCCACTGCAGCCATACCCACTCCAAACACTGGGCTCCACACAGGCTTGGAGTCCTGTTCTTGCTTATTCTCCAAGAAGCTCTCCCTGTCAATTCAAATGTCTATGGAGGTTATGAAGTCTTCTGCAGCTGTAATTGCAGAGATCTGTGGTGAGAATGGGCCACTCCATGCCTACTTAATTCACCTCTTCCCCAGGAGCCACTTGGGGCCAGGTACAAGTTCTGATACTCAGCAACTTTGTGCAGTTTCCAGCTTCCTCTTCCTTCAGCCCAGGGTCTGTGTCCTCCCTCCATCTACTCTCAATGCCTTCCTTCCAAAGATCTGCTCAGAGTGTACTGTTCTTTTCCATGGTCTTGTCTCTTGGTGGGAGGAGGCACTTCCTGGTTACATCTAGTCAGCTATCTTGGCTTTTCTCTTACTTTTATTTTATTTTATAAGACAGCATATTTGAGGCCATCCTTCAGAAAATGTTATTGTTTTCACTTGCATTCTGATGTGCTTTCTTTCTTAGCTCTCAGGGAAGTACAGCTTGGCATATCTGAGCAGTAGCCCATATGATTGTCATCTCTGTCGCACTCCTACAGACAACTGGACACCAAAAGAGAAGGGACTAGTGTGGTGGACTCTGTTTTAGAAAAAAAAAATCACTCAACCTGCTGAGTGGGACATGAATCCTAAAGATAGAGACACCAGCTGGAAGGGACCAAGAGATACAAGATGAATGCATTACCAAAGCAGCAGAGGTAGGAA
>NC_045436.1:172477009-172592886 GCF_002776525.5 Piliocolobus tephrosceles | reverse complement strand
GATGAATGCATTACCAAAGCAGCAGAGGTAGGAATGAAGGAAAAAGATGGACTAAAGATGGATCTCTCCAAGAGATACCTCTGGTGCCTGCATTTGCTCCCATCACCTCAATTGCAACCATACCTGTGGCAAACAGCTACAACTCATCCCTTTCCACCCCACCAGCAGGGTCTGCCCTTCTTCATAAATTTCTGTTGGTTAGGCCATTCAATTTGTGATACTTTGTTACGACAGCCCCCCCAAAACAACTGATACAAAGACTATTTGAAACATACAGTTAGATCCTCTATCATTAATGATGGACCTCACTCATGGATAATGCGCTTTGAGATATTAGTTAATGATAATAGCTACATTTGTACATTACAATAGTACATAATTTATAATTAAGTGTACACATACACACATAGAGATGTATATTAGCATGTAGTCTCAATATTTTTACTGATAGGACTGTGCAATCAAGAACATCTTGCTTATTTGGCTAAACTAGCATTCCTGTGAAAGTCTGTCCACTGTGAGTTCCTTAAAATAAACCTCCCATTACCAGAGTAACTTGGATAGGTCTCCCCCTAAAACCATGAAAACTGAGTTCAAACTCTCATTCACCCACAGCCCTTTATTCTGTAGAGACTGAACGTGCATGTTTAAGAATCAGGTTGAACTTTTATATCCTCCAAAGGGTGGCCCAGCCTAGTAATTTTATTTTAGAACAAACACATCTCATCCAACAACTAAACTAAGGCTCCCACCTCAACTGATCCATTTCACAGGATCTGGCCAATATGAGAGTAACCCGTCAAGTTGTCGTCTGAGTGGCTCCTTCTGATGGCTGTCAGAAAGCATCTCCATGCCTCTCTCCTAGCTTCTGGCTCCCCAATTAAAAAGTATACTAATGATGTGCTTTACAAGTTGCCCAGTTTTCCTTTTCCATAATGTCTGCCAAGTTGCATCGAAGTCTGTAAAACTTGTAAAAGGTCATGTAACATCAACTCAGTCTAAAGTGAAACTATCAATGAGTTTCAGATGATGGTTCTTCCAACTGGATTAGTGAAGATGAGGGAAAAAATGTGAGCAGGTATCATAAATTATTGATTTCATTGACAGCAGCTACTATGCAATAAGTCCTTGCTACATGCCACACCTTGTGTTAAGTGTTTTACTCACAGACATTATTTTCAATAATCCTGATTCCAACCCTATAAAATAAATGGTGCAATTATTTCCAATTTACAGGTGAGGAAACTGAGTCCCAATGTCACATAATTACTACATGGAAGAGGTATGATTTTAACAAGATCCTAACTCAAAATCATGTGCTCTTCTATTCACAATAGCAAAGACATGAAATCAATCTAGATGCCCATCAACCGCGGACTGGATAAAGAAATTGTGGTACATATACACCATGAAATACCATGCTGCCATAAAAAAGAACAAAATCATGGCCTTTGCAACAACATGGATGCAGCAGGATTATCCTAAAATTAACACAGGAACAGAAAACCAAATACCACATGCTCACTTATAAATGGGAGCTAAATATTGAGTACCCTGAACACAAAGAAAGGAACAATATACATTGGAGCCTCTTTTTTTTTTTTGAGTTGGAATCTCGCTCTGTTGCCCAGGTTGGAGTGGTGCAGTGGCGCAATTTCGGCTCACTGCAAGCACCGCCTCCCGGGTTCATGCTATTCTCCCACCTCAGCCTCCCGAGTTGCTGGGACTACAGGCACCCGCCACCACGCCTGGCTAAATTTTTTAGTAGAGACAGGGTTTCACTGTGTTAGCCAGGATGGTCTCGATCTCCTGACCTCGTGATCCACCTGCCTCGGCCTCCCAAAGTGCTGGGATTACAGTCGTGAGCTGGAGCCTCTTTGAGAGTGAAGAGTAAAAGGGGGGTGAGGATCAAAAAGCTACCTATAGGGTACTATGCTCATGTACCTGTATGAGGAAGTAGTCTGTACACCAAACCCCCATGATATATAATTTACCCATGTAACAAACCTGCACATGTACCCCTTGAACCTAAAATAAAAGTTGGAAGGAAAAAATAAAAACTTTTTAAAAAAAGAAAGTATAAATGGTTAAAAAAAATAATGTGCTCTTAAAACTTTTGCTGTATATTGACCTTTTGGTCGCTTTTATAACACAATCACAAGATGCATGCTGACGAGTGAGTTTGACACACCTCATACAAAATCTCAGGGTCAAGTTGAGTGGTTCTCAAACTTGTTTGGATGTTGCTGAAGCAGCTGAAAGTCAGTCAAGATATCAAGAAGTGGTTTTACAGTTAATGAGACTTTACAAACAGTTCTAGGAGAAGAAAAATATACGTGTTCATGAAACTGAGCCTCACCCAGAATGAGGACCCACAGAGGAAGTAGCCATCACAGAGCGTATGGGGGAGAGGAACCTTCATCCTTAATCACTCACTTGCTACCCTCTCATTTATTTTGCTGTCTGTAAAGAATTGTAGAGACATTCAGGGAGGTCAACAGAGTTTTAGGAAAGATTATATGAGAAAGACTTACAACTAAGAAAAGCTCGTCCAGCAGAGCACAGGGCTGAGAGTGAGACCTCCTGAACTCCAATCCTGGTTCGCCAACTTCCAAGCTGACTGCATAGCTCAGTTTCCTCATCTGTGAAGTGGGAAGAATATTTCCAAATACCTTCAATAGCTATTATGAGGATTAAGTAACATATGTAATGCACTAGAACAGAGTACCTTTAATGTAGGTAACCAATAAACAGTAATTATCATCTAAATAACACATGTAATACGCTAGAGCAGAGTACCTGTAATATAAAGGTACTCTAAAGAATACTGTTAATGTAAGAGTATCTTTAATATAAATAGTCAATAAATATTAGCTATCATCTTCTTATCATCATAAATTTGCTTTTCCCTCAAAATTGTATAGGCCTGCCATTATTCTTGGTTTGCAGCTGAACATCCATGTTCTATAGGATCATGTATGCGGACATCACTCTGGATTAATATGTATACAGTACTACAAAGGATTGCCCTCATTTGATATTGATGATCTCAGGGGTTTGGGACTAAACAAGTGTATAGGGAAAGATTAGAAATTTTCTTCCAACAATTCTGTATTTTTGGTTTGTTAAAACTGCATATATCACTGTTGGAATTTTTTAAATCTAATAACATAAAAATCAAGTTACCGTGACTTTAAAAATCAAAAAGTAAAATCATGATTACCTTTTCCAACACATCCCACATTCAATAACATCAAGGTTTGTATCCGTGGGGATGGAGAGGTGATAATAATAATAACAATGGCTGAAAGCACAAAGCACTGTGCAAAAAGCCTAACACAAAAAAAAGCTTACTGGAGTTGTGACACATTACACAGATCTCAAGATATAAAGCCTCCATTGCTGTGTTTGCAAAAAATAAATAAATAAATAAAAAGTAAAACAATAACAATAAGACATTTCTGCACTTCTGACAGAGTGCTCTTGTTCCTGCATTTTCCTTATGATTGGTGGGTTTTTGCCTTCAAGCATCCCCTGCTCCCACCCATTCCTTCCCCTCCCCTCCTCCCTCTCCCCCTCCCCTTTCTCCTGCAAACAAGTCAGAGGAGGCAGGGAGTGCGAACACAGTACATGGGAGGGGGAGGACAGAGTTCACCCTGTTAAAAATCATTAATCATCTTGAGGTCACCAGCCCTGAACACATTTCCTTCTCAAAGGCTGTCCTGTGGGCGATCTGTCTCCTAACAGGTTTTGTAATGCTGAGTTGTAAAGCGTTCCTGATGAATTATTGTTGGCACTCAGTCCAAAGGCTTGAAGTCTCAAGTCCATGAAAAGAAAAAGCAGACCCTCTCTCATGCGCCTGTTGTCCATGGGGCCAGCACAGGGCTTGCATTGTGCATGTGGGTGGATGGCCTGGAGGCCCCTCATCCCTCCAGTACAGACTCCTGGAGGGGACTGAGACAGATCGGCTTTTATCACTATACATGGGAGCTAGGTATTTGCGGGCAGGTCATGCCTACTCCATGCCCCCTCATAGCATACCTCTGGGAAAGGACAGGATTTGTATTTCCATTTGACAGACAAGGAAACTGAGGCCAGGGCTATATTATGGCATGTCCAAGGCAACCCAGCTACTTTGTGGCAAAGCTAGGATTAGAACTTAGATCTCCAAGCTGCTACCTATTTCCTTTTCTCCGCGCCACTTGCCCTGGGCTACATGGCCTTTGGCGATGTGGGGCTCTTTTCCCCATAGGATCTCAACTGACACCACTGCTACCTCACCTGGAGCCTCTGCTCCAGCCCTCCATCTGCCTGAACTGCTCTGCTCCTAGACCCTCCCATCTGCTTCTAAGACCAGTGTAAGGTCCCACTCAGAGAAGCTGTCCTGACCACCTGGTCTGAAATCGCCACATCTCTCTTGATTGCAACACCCTACTTCACTTCTTCAGAGCACTCAGCACTTTCCAACATTCTCTTGTTTATCTGTTGTATATTTGTCCTCTTTGTCTCTTCCTCTGCCATCCAGCTCCACCTCATTCAGATTATCAGCTCAGGAAGGCAGCCACCATGTCTCTCTTTTTCTCCACTTATGGCCAGCACTGAAATAGTAACTGGCTGGTGCTCAGTAAAACTGTGGTTAATTAATTAACGAATCAAAATGAAATGCAGATCATTAACAAAGCCGTACTTTTGCATAAAGCCTTTTGAAATGTGCTTGTGTGTGTGTGGATGGCTCTCCTCTCTCCCCCCATATGTTTATATATTCTAAAGCACTTTCACAATAACATTTTATTGTCACTTATCCCACATGTGGTAGGAAGAATAGGCATTATTATAACCATCTTACAGATAGGAAATTTAAGGCTCAGAGAAATTTGGTAACTTTTCCTCTCGACCTTAATTTCTTTTTTTTTTTTTTTTGAAACAGGATCTTGTTCTGTTGCCCAGGCTACAGGACAGTGGCATGTTCATAGCTCACTGCAGCCTCAACCTCCTGGGCTTAAGAGATCCTCCCAACCTTAGCCTACTGAGTAGTTGGGACTACAGGTACACATTACCATGCCTGGCTAATTATTTGACTTTTTTTTTCTAGAGACAAGGTCTCACTGTGTTGTAAAGGCTGGTCTCAAACTCCTGGCCTCAAGTGATTCTCCTCCCTCAGCCTCCCAAAGTGCTGGGATTATAGGAGTGAGCCACTGCATCTGACCTTTGACTCAAAAATTAGAAGACCAGGATGCTCCTACAAGTTGCTTGCTAGGTAATCTTACAAAGGTCATTTTCCTTTCTGGGGCCTCAGTCTCCCTATAATAAGGGATTGTAAATTAAAAGATCTCTAAGGTTCTCTCTGGGAATAATATTCTTGGATAATGTTTCCCAAACTGTGTGCCTGAAACCCTAGTATCTGAGGAGATGGTAACATGTTTTCTGTGGAACAGTTTGGGAAACACTGTTCCAGTATTGGCTTTAAGTTTACTTCAGGCTGGGACTGGATCCCTGGGTAAGGTGTGCCAAGGCCTGGAGCAAAGAAGTGAAAAAGGAACTAAATATCTCAGCTTCTATACTGTCAACCACATGTGACTACTTCCCTGGCATAACCTCATTTGACTTTCAAAGTCCCTAGAAGTAGGTATTCTTCTTACTTCCACTTTACGGCTTGGCAACTAATTGAAACTCAGGAAAGTCAGTGAGATCATTTGTATGGCAGAGGATGGTTGTTCAAGGAGTTGACCTCAAAGGGTCCATTCATAAACTTTAAAGGGGAAGTAGAAAGCTTTCTTGACTTATGTTTGATTTGCCATCAATTACACGGAGCTGCTGCTTCACTTCCACCTTCCAAATGTCAAACAAGTGTATCTACTAACTGAAACATAGCTCACACTCTAGCTGCAAGGGAGTCTAGGAAGTGTCATTCTTTATATCCCTGTGGTGCAGGATGGCACACATAAGAAGGGTGGTATTGGTGTTGACTGCCAATGACCACATTCATCATTTATCCTACAGTGAATTTGCTTTCAAAGCTGCTCTACTCCTGGTCTCTGAAAGTCTGAGATGTGAACTGGAGAACTGAGGACAGGGAATTGGTGTAGGAATAAATCTGGGGTAGAGGTGGCAATCCAGGTCAAGATGAAAACACAAAGCTCCTGCCCAGCATTGCAGCAAAACAAAAGAAAAATGAAGAGAAAGAAAAGGAATCCAAGCAGCAGTGAGGGAAGGATTCGTTGTCTCAGACGGAAGCCACCTGAGGGGTTTCATGTGGACTCCTCCCTTCCTCACTGTGTGATCTCTGGCATTCTCTCTCTCTCTCTCTCTCTCTCTCTTTCTCTCTCTCTCTGTTTCTCTCACTCTCTCTCTCTGAAACACACTTCCTTTATCTCTTTTCTTTTCCCTTTGGTTTTAAGAATCAATTGGGTCACAGTACACAGACATGATTTGTTTACTGTTAAGGAATGCACAGATGAAAGAAAATATGATCATCTCCCAAACAGCAAAGCCAAGTGGACTCATCCGTTTGTCTTTTAAGCTGCACTCATTTAACATGGAAAGTTCTGTAAGTGGCAGAGACACATTTCAACATAATTTCAATTCAGAAGAGCAAGATTTCATGTGATTTTTATTTTATAGTAATCTGATTTCTAAGAATCAATATGCCTTACCTTTATAATTTAAAAAAGTAAGTTAAAAATACAATGTCTTGATCAAAATAAAATGCCCAATTGTAATCTGTAATCTCTCTCTCTCACACACACACACACACATTTTTACAATCACAACTGTGACTTAGCATTTATAGCATGTTTATGGGATCACAGAATGTTTGAGCCAGAAGGATCTGAAAGCTCATCTATCCAACAATGTTCTGAGGACCCAATAAATCCACAGAGAGAATGTGAAGAGCCCCAGAGTAAAAGGGATGGTAACCCAGACCTCTCCGCCTGCCTTCACCAGAAAGTTTGGCTTTCATCAATTTTATATTTTAAATTTGCCTGCATGACTCCATTTCAAAAAGAAATCTCACTGCAACACACACAAATATGAAAACCAGTGGATGAGCTCAAAGCTTCACAGCTCTGCCGTTTCTCCAATGCGGAAGCCAAGGCCAAGAAAACTAAAAAGCCCATGTGTAAGCCCCACAGAAGCACAAAACGGGGTCTGGAACTGTAATTCTGAGGCCTAACCTGCTTTCCTCACCGGAAGAATCCCAGGCTGGGTGACCAGACAGCCGTGGCTCTGATCCAAGGGGCAGATCGTTATTGGTGCTGCTTGTCTGCACAACGTATAGTATTGTTTAAGTCCTGAAGCTCAGCGACATCCCCTGGCAAGAATCTCTGAACTGGAGCCCAAAGGAGAACGCTGTGGTCGTGGAAGGAGAGAGCCCCGGCGAGGAGAGGGTGGCTCCTTCAAGGGGGCGGTGCGCTCTGCCGTTCCGCGTCATAGCCCTTGGCAGTATTGTAAACACAAGTCCACTGTATGTTTTTAAAACGTGAGAAGAAGCAGGATCCTGCCCTCGTGTTTTGACATCGCCTGCAGGGAGGGAGAATGGGACGAGCAGATCTGGCCTGTGCAAAATGTAATTGCTTTTCCCACCTGATGGTTAATCTCAGGCGGGACGGGCTGTCCCACAGGCTCTCAACCTGAGCCGCCCACACCCGGGCGCAGGGCGAGGGCCCTGGACTCAGACCCGCGGCCACTGCAAAGTTGCCACTCGTGTGCCCTGGGGCTTTAGGGGTCGTTATTCTCAGCTGAAAAATGAGAGTTGCCCTAGATCAGGGATTTCAAGCTGTCAGAGAGGCTCTGCTTGGATCCATGTTACAAAATGGGTGTCCTGGTAAGATTTAGGTTGAAGTTTCCGCTACGAAAAGGAAGATGGAAATCCAGGAGACTGACTGTTTCTCGCAGCTCTTTCTCTCTCAAGTATTCTAATTCAAGATTCTACTTGTCTTTAAGGTGAAAGATGAAACTAAAAGAAGTTTCATCTCCACCCAAGAGAGATGAAGAAGGCATCCTCAGTGCTCAGAAGGTTAACTGAGGAACTCGGGGTCTGTGCAGCTGAACCCTGCCAGCCCACTGACCTCCCCTCAAACCCACAGTTAGTTGCCGCCTTCTCTCTTCTGTGTCAGCACTTCATGCCTTGCACCAATAACACTGCCATACAGCTATTGTGTTGCACTGTCCCACCTCTCCTGCCACTTCCTACCTTCATCCTCTATGAGCTGCCTGAAACCCCTGGCTGTGTCTTATTCCTAGATGAAACCCCCATATCCAGCATGTCAGGCCTCTGAGCCCAAGCTAAGCCATCATATCCCCAGTGACCTACGCATATACATCCAGATGGCCTGAAGCAACTGAAGATCCACAGAAGTGAAAATAGCCTTAACAGATGACATTCCACCACTGTGATTTGTTTCTGCCCCAGCCTAACTGATCAATGTACTTTGTAATCTCCCTCACCCTTAAGAAGGTTCTTTGTAATTCTCCCCACCCTTGAGAATGTACTTTGTGAGATCCACCCCCTGACCCCAAAACTTTGCTCTTAACTCCATCGCCTATCCCAAAACCTATATGAACTAAGGATAATCCCACTACCCTTTGCTGACTCCTTTTTCGAACTCAGCCTACCTGCACCCAGGTGAAATAAACAGCCATGTTGCTCACACAAAGCCTGTTTGGTGATCTCTTCACACGGACACGTGAGATACAGCACAGTGTCTGGGACATTGTAATTGCTCAATAAATGGATGTGGAATTGAATTGCATTCTCAAAAACTGGCCTGACTCTCAAACTCAGCATTCTAGGGCTCACTTTTAAATATATGCACTTTCAAAGAAATATTATGGCTTGGTATAGAGACAGAATTTGTTCAACCACTAAGCAGATGTTGAGTATCAAGTATAAGCCAAGTGCTGCTCCAAAGCAGGGGATACATCAGAGACTAAAACACTTTCAGTCTCTGGTGGAAAACTATTATAAAAGAATAACAGAACTGCATATCTAGTGAGGATTGAAAGGGCCTCTGTGCCCAGAGAATATATCTTTCTGCTGTCATGGTTCACATGCAGAAGCTGAGGCTTCAAGTCCAAAGCCTCAGGGAAGGAGACCTTACC
Organism: Piliocolobus tephrosceles; assembly: GCF_002776525.5. Lineage (NCBI taxonomy): Eukaryota > Metazoa > Chordata > Mammalia > Primates > Cercopithecidae > Piliocolobus > Piliocolobus tephrosceles. The sequence continues at coordinate 172,583,784 of NC_045436.1, read as the reverse complement.
AGCTTTGGTTTCTTACTGACACAAGAGGCTCCCAGAAAGGGGCACTGAAATATTGAATGCAGTTTGGTTGAAGAGGGCACCACAGAGAAAATACACAAAACAAGAGAGAAAGACTGGGTATCTCCCATCTCGTTTCCTATCCCAAAGTCCGTGGCAAGTGGCAGAAAAACTGAGGATTTTGACAGTCCAAGTTGCCTTAACCTCTCTGAGAACATTTTGGGGGAAAGGACGTGATCCCAGAGCCACTTCCAGCTCAACACATCACCAATGGTGGGATCCAGAAGGCACACAAACAACCAGATCTGGAGTTCAGCAGAGGTGTTTGAACCAGAGAGAGGGATTTTGGAGTTGATTTGCATGCATGGGCTCCTTGAAGCCATTGGTTTTTGTGATGTCATCTAGGGGCAAGAGGATGTAAAGAGAAGAATGGAGGCCCTGTAAGTAAGGAGCCAGGAGGACTACTCTCATTAGAAAGGCCCAGAAGATAACATCCCTAGGAGAAATTTCTCCTCTGTGCTCCTGCAGGGCCTCGCTTGAGCAGCAATTGTATCACTCCTATCAAACTGCCCAGGGAATTGTTGTTTTGATGCCTTTCTCCCTCTAACTATTATAAAATCTTTGATGGCAGACCAAGGTTTAAACCATCTTTGCATTCCCAGAATCTAACCCAGTGTTTTTTTGTTGAATGAATAAAGGGATGAATGAAGTCTAGAAACCACATCCTGTGAGAAACAATAAAAGGATCTGTAAATGTTGTCTTGTGGAAGACTTGCTTCAGGGAACCTAGAAAGAGCTGACATGTGAGAAAAGGCAGAGCACCATCATGTTATTGTTGAAAGAAAATTATTTTAGCTCAGGATTGGAGCTGTCCAGTGATGGAATAGGCCATCTGGTGAAGTAGTGAGGTCTTCAATACTGAGAGCATGTAAGCTGTATTAGTCCATTCTCACACTGCTAGTAAAAAATGTACCCAAGACTGGGTAATTTATAAAGGATAGAGGTTTAATTGACTCACAATTTAGCATGGCTGGGGAGGCTTCAGGAAACTTACACTCATGGCAGAAGAGAAAGCAAACATGTCCTTCTTCACATGGAGGCGGGAAGAAGTGTGGAGCAAAGTGTGGAAAAGCCCCTTGTAAAACTATCAGATCTCATGAGAACTCACTCACTATCACAAGAACAGTATAGGGGAACTGCCTCCATGATCTAATCACCTCCCATGAGGTCCCTCCCCCAACACCTCAGGATTACAATTTAGATTACAAGTCAAGATGAGATTTTGGGTGGGGACACAGCCAAACCATATTATAAGCAAAGATAGGTGTCATTCTCCTAGGACAAGTGCATTGAATGGGAGCCCGACCACACCTTCTAAGGAATGTAGCTCTGAGAGTCTGTGATTCCAAAATGACACCCAGACAACTCCCTCAACTTTGCCAGTTGACTTCACAAGGGAAAAATGAAGCCCATCATTAGCAAACAAAGAAGAGAGCTCTGAAGGTTGTGGAACTCATTCTATGGAATTTCCAGGCCAGCTGATCCAACTTTTCCCCGAGCATTTGAGGCCCTGAGAATATGGTCCCTGCCAGTCTCTTCAGCCTTCCATCCCACTAAACATCATGATACTGGCATATGTCTACTCACATATCTCTTCCACTCCCAGCCCTGACTCATATTTGATGGGAAGCCCTTTGAGAGACAGGACCAGACCTCAGGTACTCATCAAACAGCTGTGTTGCAATGGTTAAGAGCATGGTGCCATAATCATATTATCTCCATTCCTTAGTCTGTGAGTCAGACACTTGTAAGACTATTGTGAGGATTAAAGGGTTGATACCCATAAAGTTCTAGCATGGAGTAAGTTCTCAAAGCTCATATTATTATATAAGTTTCTTCCATACCTGGCAAAGTGCCTGTCAATAAAGGTTTACTGAACTTAAAATAAATATACATATATAAACAATTAAATATGGTTGTTGCCATCACTGACCAATCAAGAAACATGTATTAATCTATACTATGCACCCAATACCTTACTGGATACTGAAAAAAAAAAAAAACAGAAGTGAAAAAAAAAATACACAGTTTTTTATTTCCAAAGATTTTGCAATCTGGTGATAAAGACAAATATCATTATTTTTTAAATTAATAAATCAAAAAACAAAATCTAATAAAACCTTTTAAAGTAACACATACTGAGCACATACCATGGATCAAGCTCTACTAGCCTTCATAGGTTATCTTATTTGATCAAGTTTTGAATTGTGAGGAACCTTCAATTAGTGCTTTGAGAGAGAAAGGGAAAGTCATGTGGGCTTCCTCAATAGGGAAGGTTTGGACTTTCTTGAAAAGTGCCCTTCATTTACTTAATATTCTTCCAGTTGCCCTGAACTATCCCAACAATGTAAACAAGGCAAGATGGGGATGTGAGGAAAGGGGAACTATGCCCTGGCAATGTGATTCATATTTAGGGCTTAAACCCTTTATCAATGTTAGTTCATTTCATCCCAATCTTAAAGCTATTAAGTAGGTATGGTTTTCCCCTGGGGGAACCCTGAAGTCAATCTTCTCACTCCTCACCAATGTGAATAAAGATCTATAGAATTGGAAATAAGAGGGAAATGTCAGGGGTCCTGTCCTCTGACCTACCAAGAGCCATAGAGCACAGTGGGCTTTGGCCAGTCACACGAAAAGATTCCCTGCAGACCCAGCTGCTGATGGGATTATGTGGGAATTCACCATCAATGTCCTCACAAAAGAAAACATAAGCACCATTGATTACCTTCTAATAACTATTTTATTACACATTTTATATTTATGAAAGGGCATTGGGAGAGGGCTGTTACTATTTTTCTAATGCAAAGCAGATGGGCCTGACAGAGGTAAATGGGGCTTTCTGGGTGTGTCCCTGAAAGTTTGTGTTTTCCCGGAAGGTTTTGAGCCAGAGCCAAGCCAGACCCAGAAGTTCCCATCCAATCCTGTCTCAACACATGACTTTCATTAACAAAATTGCATTGCTCTTTTTTTGCAGAAAGTGGTACTATTACTATAATAAAAACATGTCTATTATGGATCGATTGCCACCTACGTGGTGGTGAGGAGTACTCAGCAAGGAGAGGACAGGAACTGAGGAGAACAAAGAAAGGCTGATCTTGCAAGAAGGCCTAGCCACTGGGGCTGGACAAGAATGAGATGGATCAGATTCCACCTCTAGCATGATCACCCTGGGCTAATCTACTGCAGAGAGAACTTGGCCCTCAGAGAGCTTTCATTCTAATCATGAAACCAGCCCACCCCACTTGTGTGCATCTTGTCAATGGAAGTCAGTGCAAGCACCACCAGTTGCCTTCCTTCTAGGCCCCATTCTGGCCCCTCTTGGACTCTCTTGCTTTGTTCCTGACTTTGCTTTCTTGCTGTATCCTAATAACAGCCCATTCAGCTTCTAGCTTCATGCTCACTTTTAAAAAGTTAATTGGCATTACTTGACTTGGCCATGGTCATGCTTTGTACCACTAACAGGGTCTACCACCCCTGATCTGCTCAGGTTGACCCCTACCTGACTAATACCCACTCCTATGCTCCCATCCAGAGGTCAGCCTGCCCAAGTCTTCCACCCATTCCTAACTTAGCCTGTTACCTTTGCATGGTAGAAGACACTGATTACCCTCTAAGCATATTCACTTCTTAAAGAAACTGTCTTTAGACTCTGAAGCAACTTAAACTTTTTATAATCTAAGATGTCCCCATGTTGGTGGAAGTGTTTTTCTCTATATACCTATAATTCTTAAGCTTTTGGTTGCATGAAAATCAGCCAGGGAGAGGCAGAAAAATGAATTCCTGAATACTATCTTCAGAAATTCTGATTCCATAGGTCAAAATAGGCCAAGCATCTGCATTTCTTGTGGAGAAATTTTTAAAAATCTACATTTCTAATGTAGGCAGAACCTGGGGTGTACTTTGAAAAGCACAGCTTTGACTGTGCATGGTGGCTCATGGCTGTAATCCCAGCACTTTGGGATGCCAACACAGGTGGATCACTTGAGGCCAGGAGTTTGAGACTAGTCTAGTCAACATGGTGAAACCCTAGCTCTACTAAAAATACAAAAATTAGCCAGGAGTGGTGGCATACACTTTTAATCCAAGCTACTCAAGAGGCTGGGGCACAAGAATCACTTGAACCCAGGAGGCAGAGGTTGCAGTGAGCCAATATAGAGCCACTGCACTCTAGCCTGTATGACAGCAAGACCCTGAAGAAAGAAGGAAAGAACAAAGAGAAGAAAAAAGAAAAGAAAAGAAGAGCCTTAAATTGACCTCACTTGCCTGCACTGGTAAGTGGGCAGATGGGGAAATAATGACAATCTTTTGCATTTGTACAAAGCAAAACCTTTTTAAACATCACAGCCATCTGTCCTTTCTATCCTCTCTTTCTCTCTACTGTTAAGGGTACTATTATGTTTATTTTACAGATGAGGAAAATAAGGCTCAGAGTATGTGAATCTCCCAAATGCTGGTGCTAGAATCCTAGCACAGGTTCCTGTCTCCAATCTGGAGCCTCTCCTCTGAACTCTACATAAATATATCCCCAACCTGCTCAACATCTCTGCTTGAAATAGCTAATAGGTGTCCAATCTTAACATACTCACAAATAAGCCTCTGTTCTTTTCCCCAGATATGTTCATCCCGGTATCTTCATCTCATTAATGGTAACCGCATCCTTCCATGGTATCAGCCCAAATCCTCAAAGTCATCCTTCATCTGCTGTTTTACAACCCATATCACTCCCTTCCAATATATCCAGAATGAAACTTCTCACCACCTCCCAGCTACACTCTATTCCACCATCATTTATCTCCTCGTGGGTTTCCCTCCTTTCAGCTCTGCCCCACTGTCTTAGTCAGCTCTGGCTGCCATAACAAAATGCCATGGAATGGGTGGCTTCAGCAACAGACATATGTTTCTCACTATTCTCGAGGTTGGGAAGTCAAAGCTCAAGGTGGCAGCAGCCTCGGTTCCTGGTGTGGGCTTTCTTCTTAGCCTGAGGACAGCCGTCTTCTGTCTGTCTCACTGGGCTGAGGCAGAGAGCTCTGGTTTTCTTCCCTTGTTTATAAGGACACTAATCCCATCATTGGCACCCCATCTCCATTATTTCATCTAAATCTAATTCCGTCCCAAAGGCCCCATTTCCAATAACTATCACATTGGAGGTTAGGGCTTCAACACATGACTTTTGAGGGGACATAATTCATTGCATAGCACCACTTACGTCCATTCTCAACCCAGCGGCCATAGTGAGTCAGTTATATCATGTTCCTCCTCCACTCAAAGCCTTCAGTGACTCTCAATCACTCTCTGAGTGAAAACCAAACTCCTCAAAGGGACTACCAGGCATGGAGCCATCCGGCCCTCATCCCTGCCCTCATCTCCCACTGTTCTGTCTTTATGTCCTCCAGTCCAGGCACACTTGCCTACCTGTTCCTCCAACATGCCAATCACAATCTTGCCACAGGCCTGTCCTACCATCACTCCCCTCTTCCTGGAATGCTTTTCCTCCAGAGATCCCTGTGGCTCGCTTTCTCACCTCTTTCAGTTCTTTACTCAAATGAAATCTTAGTGACGCCTTCCTGAGCTGAAAATTGCTGCTCCCCATCCCCCTACACACATACACATTCATGCACATACATATGCCCTTTCCCTCTTTATTTTCCTCCACTACATATCAACCCCTCATGTAGAATATGGTCAGTTTAATTGTTTTGTTCCTGATCTTTCTATCCATTCCAGGCCATCAGCTCCAAGAGGATGTGGACATGTGTTGTTCCCCACCATCTCCCCAGTGCCAGGAATAACCTGGCTGACATCAGGCACTTACTCAGTAAATATCTCTTGAATGAATAAACTAAAGAATAACCCAGGACTTGACCAGTGCCCTCTCTGCCTGCCCCTGTCTCTCTGTCACTTTAACAAGGGCAGCATCCTCTCACTGCCCCTAAAGCAAATGCTCCGGAAAGAACCTACTCTGAGCCCTTGACCGTGGGCTCCTTGAGGACAGAGACCACGTATTCACCTCCGTGTCCTTCCAAACATCTGAGATGGGATCCAGTCCCCATTAGGTGCCTGAAAGCTCTGTGTTGAAGTGTTGAATGTGACTTTTCGTAGGGTTATTTGCATTAGAATATAATTTCTTACCCTAAATGAAAATCTACTGTCTGTTGGAAGAACCTCAAGCCACAGAAAGAAGGTGGGAGATGGCCCCATGGTGACATGAGAGGTAGCTTTTGTTGGGAGCCCACGGTAAGTTCAGAAATGTAAAGAATACTGTGGCCCCAGGGATATGGGCTTTGGAGCCAGGCAGGGTGTGACTTCCGGCTCTACCCCCTTGTATTCTGGTCACATTTACAGTCAACTTCCAAATTTCAGTTTTCTTGTCTATAAACAGAAACAGTCCCTCCCTCATAGATTGAGAGCATTAGGAAGCAAATTTTCATAAAGACTAGCACTGAATAGGCACTCAGTAAATGGGAGTTTTATTACATTCTGGTCCTTGACTTTAAAAATATAATCTAATTAGAGAGAGAAGACTAACATACAAGAAACCATTTAAGAAAAATGCAAGTCAGGGCTTGGCCCAGGAATAAGCAGAATAGTGCTCACCAGAGGAGCTGCAGGAGTTTGGAGGGCAGCAGCAATTCGGAGGGGCTCCTGGAGGACATGGGACTTCCTTGGCCCTCAAAGTGGGAATTTAGGAAGGCAGAGAATGGAAAGGATTCTGGCCCGGGCCACAGCAGGACAGCATGATTCATTAAGAGGACCATTTGGGAAAGTGAGCTTTAAAAAAAAAGAAGGAAGGAAGGAAGGAAGGAAGGAAGGAAGGAAGGAAGGAAGGAAGGAAGGAAGGAAGGAAGGAAGGGAGGGAGGAAGGGAGAGAAAGAAAGAGAGAAGGAGAGAGAAAAAGAAAGAGAGAAAGAAAGAAAGAAAGAAAGAAAGAAAGAAAGAAAGAAAGAAAGAAAGAAAGAAAGAAAGAAAGAAAAGAAAGAAAGGAAGGAGGGAAGGAAGAAAGAAAGAAAGAGGAAAGAAAGGAAGGAGGGAAGGAAGGAAGAAAGAAAGAGAGAGAGAAAGAAAGAGAGAAAGAAAGAAATGTATGCCTGATTCAATACAGAAGGGGTTTGAAAAAAAAAAATCAGGACCGGAAGAATTTTTTTTTTCCAAATGGAAGTGAAGACTAAAATAGGAAAATCCAAATATGCAGATCATGAAGGCTATATTACAGCTGTTTGGGGGACAGGGGTTGTGGATTTTACCCTGAGCATCCAGGCAACCAAAGGAGAAAGGAAACTAAAGGCAGTTCTGTAGTGTTTTTATGTCAAAGAGAAGTAAAAACACATACTGTTTTTCAGAAGATGGAATACTTTTTCCTAGTATTGGACTGTAAAGGAAATTTCTCATTGGACTTATTTCAAAGCTTTAAATCTTCAACATGATTCATTATATAGAATGAGGTCTACAAGGCTAATATTGGAGAGTTTCTCTATAAAAGATGCAAATATTACTCAAAATCCAGCAGGACAGAGAGGACAAGATGACACAGCCTCATGTCCATCTTCCTGGTGTTTGGGATTAAGTCGGCCCCAGTGGAGCTGCATTGCCCACTTCCTCCTCCATAAGCTCTGGTGTGGATATTTTTGGAGGCTTCCTGCTGCTCTTTCCACAAAAGTCCAGTCTCCCTACCATGGCCTGCAGGGATCAGCACAGTCTAGTTTCTGCTCACCTCTCCAGGGTCTTCTTCCCACCACACTCCAGCCACACTGGCCTTTGGAAAAGGTGCCAAACTCTTCCCCATCTCCCACCCCTTGTACTTGCTCACTTTCTGAGAGGGTTCCATCCTGGTCTTTTCATGTGGCCGCTGCCGCCTTACTCTGCAGGTCACAATTTGCTATCACTTCCTCCAAAGAGTCTGCCAACCCCTCTAAAACAGGTCTCTCCAGCTCACCTGTCATGGCCAATGATAATCTGCACACTATTTATGCATTTATCCATGTATTGGTGTCTCCCCACCAGAATGGAAGAGGATAAGGATCTTACCTGCTTTTTCTCCATCATATCCCTAGGGCCCAGTATAGTCTGATGTACAAGTACTTAATACAGATTTATTGAACCAATGAAAAACGCAGTGCTCTCCAGTGAGAGCCTGGAGGGCAGGTTTTTTGGCATTAAATCTTGGCTTAAAAGATCTAACTTCAAGAAGAGACCCTTCCAAGGAAATCAAGGAACCCAAAAACAACATTCACTCCAAGAGGAGCTAGCCAACTCCAGCACAAAGATAGCTCACAGATCCCCACAGATGAGGTCAGATGCCTCTCAAAAACTAGTTCTGGGTAGAGCCAAGTTTGCTCTTCACTGCAGTCTTTGGCAGGGGTGGGATGGGGTGCAGCACACAGAAGGACAGTGGCATTCTTTTCTTCTATCCCTTCCAATCCAATCCCCAAAGAAAAGTTTCCCCAGCAGGATGAAAACATACCTCTATTCCAAAGACACCAAAGAGTACTACATCGTGTAACAAAATTAAAAAGAGACACTGTCTGGATATGAATGAAAAAAAAAAAATCCTTCATTTGGCCCTTTTCTGGTACTGGGGTCTACTGACATTAATATGCAGGTAAGGGCAGCAGCCTCTCTTGAAGCAAAGCTTCTACCCCAGCCCCGCAGAGAGGAGCGTTAACCAGGGGAGAGGCCACCCACCGGTGTTGGCTGTCCAGCTGAAACTGAAGGCTTATTATCACACCCCAGTCCTCTCTGTTCCCTTTGGTTTCCTCTTTCTTTCCCACACTCTTCCACAGCTCCAAATGGGACACCTGGTGCCTACACCCAAATTCCTGTGTTCCAGTCTGTCCTTCTCTCTGCAGCCACCCGGAGCTAGGACCGTGTCCCAGAAAGTTCTCCAACTGGAAACCAGGGTGATGTGGTCAGAGACTTAATTCCTGCTTGGCCACTCTCAAGCTCTGGAACCCTGAGTAAAACTCTTTCTTGCCTTAGTTTAGGCATCTATAAAATAAGTAAACTCTTCTCATTCATGTACTGCCTCCATGATTTCTACCATTCCTTCCTATTATCCATTCTATTTTTAAAAATATAATTATCTAATGTTTGTCTTTATGCTTACACACTTGTTAAAAAATATCTGTGAAATCATAAGTATGCCATGTATATTTTTCTAATGTACATTCAAAATAAATAACTATTAAAAAATTAATCCATCTTCTACCAAAAGTTTTATTTTTATATTGGATTAATTAACTGATGTCTGAAAGAAGTTCCTATAAGTGCATGACTCTAAGTATAATTCCAGAACGTAGAGGAACTAGTTCTAATTTGTAAGGGTATACCACTGATGGTAACAAGACTTAAGAGTGAAGGTCTTATTCTTAGCATAACTTGATTGGTCTTGTGTGTAAGCCCCTATTATGTGTCATGTCTGATGCTAGGTGCTCAGAAGAAAAATATTAGAAGGCAGAGGTCTGTCCCCATTAGGTGTAGCAGGAAGCAGTTTAGCAAGAGTTAGCCATATATGCTAAAAATTCTATTATGGCACAGTAAGAAGACCAGACCACAAACTTCTTGAGAGCAGAAACCAAATATTACTCACCTGTGAGTCTTAGTCCCTGGCACAGTGCCCTGCACATAGTGGAGATTCCCTGGGCTTATCCACTGAAGTTCTGCAATGGGATATTTACAAAGTACTCCCGGGAAAGAGAGTGAAAAGATTCATTCTTTATAGGGAGCATCATAGAAGGCTCTACTAAGCAGGCTTTTGAAAGATGAGGTGTACTCTTATAAGAAAGTCCATCCAGGAAGACAAAAAGCCTCTGCAAAGACCTAGAGGAGACAGAAACACAGGCATATAGAGACCTATGAGTCATTTAAAAGATCAGGACAGTGGTCTCTGTGCAGGGGAGGTGGGTGGGGATGATGAGGGCTAAAGATATCCAGGTAAGTTGGTCACATAGCAACCTGGAGGTGAGCTAAGGGGACTTGAACTTCATCTATTGACCAGGCATAGGGAGTGTTAAGCAGTGGGGTGCTACATAGAGATAGCTTCCTGGCAACTGAGGGGTGATGCATTAGAGACCTGAAACCCCCTCAACCACTGTGAAAACTGCTTCAAAGTCAACGTATCCCAGTTCTCCTGGGCAAACAACGAACATGTCATCATCCCTATGCTCGGAGTTTAAATTTGAATGTTTCATTTGCTGAACAACACTGTTAACTGACTTGACCTAATTGGCATTTACCATGTCTAGTAACATCAGAATATACTTGCTTTTCAGGCACACATGGAACACTGACTAAAATAGATCATATGCTGGATCATAAAACAAGTCTCAATGAATTCAAAAGAAATAATGAATTTAGAGTCCATTCTCAAACCACACTGGAATTAAATTAGAGATAAGTAACAAAAGACATCTAGAAAATCCCTAAACATTTGTAAATTATTGCTAGATAATCCAGAAGTTTAACAAGAAATAAAAAAAATGGAAAAACATTTTCGTTTAAATGATAAGAAAACATAATTTATCAAAATTTATAGGATTCCACTAAAATAGTCCTTAGAGGGAAATTTATGACATTAAATGAACATGTGTTCTCAATGAGTATTGATGCAAAAATCCTCCACAAAATATTAGTGAACCAAATCCAGCAGCACATAATAAAGCTGATGCACCAAAACCAACTCAGCTTTATCCCTAGGATGCAAGGTTGGTTCAACATACCTAACTCAATAAATGTGATTCATCACATACACATAACTAAAGACAGAAACCACATTTTCATCTCAATAGATCCAGAAAAAGCCTTTCAATAAAATTCAACACCCCTTCGTGTTAAAAAAAAAAAAAAAAAAAAAATCTCAATAAACTAGGTATTGAAGGAACATACCTCAAAATAATAAGAGCCATCTATGACAAACCCACAGCCAACATCATATTTAATGGGCAAAAGCTGGAAGCATTCCTCTTGAAAACTGGCACAAAACAATGATGCCCTCTTTCACCACTTCGATTCAAAATAGAATTGGAAGTCCTAGCCAGGAAAATCAGGCAAGAGAAAGAAATAAAGGATATCTAAATAGGAAGACAGGAAGACAAACTATCCCTGTTTTCAGATGACGTGATCCTATATCTAGAAAATCCCATAGTCTCAGCCCAAAATCTTCTTAAGCTGATAAACAACTTTTAAAAAGTCTCAGGATGCAAAAATCAATGTGAAAAAATCACTAGCATTCCTATACATCAACAGTCAAGCCGAGAGCCAAATCAAGCACACAATCCTATTCACAATTGCCACAAAAATAAAATAAAATAAAATACCTAGGAATACAGCTGACTAGGGAGGTGACAGACCTCTACAAGGAGAACTACAAATGCTGCTCAAAGAAATCACAGATGACACAAACAAATAGAAAAACATCCCATGTCCATGGATAAGAAGAATCAATATAATAAAAATGGCTATACTACCCAAAGTAATTTATAGATTCAATTCTATTCCTATTATACTGCCATTGAAAGTCTTCACAGAACTAGAAAAAAATTATTTTAAAATTAATATGGATCCAAAAAAGAGCCCAAATAGCCAAGGCAATCCCAAGCAAAAAGAACAAAGCTGAAGGCCTCATGCTAGCTGACTTCAAACTATACTATAGGGCTATAGTAACCAAAAACAGCATGGTACTGGTACAAAAACAGACACTTAGACCAATGGAACAGAATAGAGAACTCAGAAATAAGGCCACACACCTACAGCTATCTGATCTTCAACAAATCTGTCAAAAATAAGTAATGAGGAAAGAATTTCCTATTCAATAAATGATGCTGGGATAATGGACTAGCGATATGCAGAAGATTGAAACTGGACCCCTTCCTTACACCATATACAAAAATTAACTCAAGATGGATTAAAGACTTAAGTATAAAACCCAAAACTATAAAACTCCTGAAAGTCAATCTAGGCAATACCATTCAGGGCATAGGAATTGGCAAAGATTTCATGACAAAGATGCCAAAAGCAATTGCAACAAAAGCAAAAATTGACAAAGGGGATCTAATTAAAGAGCTTCTGCATAGCAAAGGAAACTATCAACAGAGTGAGCAGGCCACCTACAGAATGGGAGAGAGAATGTTTGCAAAGTATGCATCTGACAAAGGTCTAATATCCAGCATCTATAAGGAACTTAAATTTACAAGAAAAAACAAACGACTCCATTATAAAGGGGCAAAGGACATGAACACACATTTTTCAAAAGAAGACACATACGGCTAACAAGCATATGAAGAACAGCTCAGTATCACTGATCATTAGAAATGCAAATCAAAACTGCGATGAAATACCATCTCACACCAGTCAGAATGGCTATTATTAAAAGTAAAAAAAAAAACAACAACAAAAAAAAGATGCTAGTGAGGTTGCAGAAAAAAAGAATCACTTATACACTGTTGGTGGGAGTAGAAATTAGTTCAACCATTGTGGAAGACAGTGTGACAATTCCTCAAAGACCTAAAAAGAGAAATGTTATTCCACCCAGCAATCCCATTACTGGGTATATACCAAAAGGAATATAAATTGTTCTATTATAATGATACACACACATGTACATTTACTGCAGCACTATTCACAATAGCAAAGGCATGGAATCATCCCAAATGTCCATCAGTGACAGATTGGATAAAGAAAATATGGTACATATATACCATGGAGTACTATGCAGCTATGAAAGAGAATGAAATCATGTCCTTTGCAGGGACATGGATGGAGCTGGAAGCCATTATCGACACTATTAACAATAGCAAAGACTTGGAATCAACCCAAATGTCCATTAGTGACAGACTGGATTAAGAAAATGTGGCACATATACACCATGAATACCATTCAGCCATAAAAAAGGATGAGTTCGTGTCCTTTGTAGGGACATGGATGCAGCTGGAAACCATCATTCTCAGCAAACTATCGCAAGAACAGAAAACCAAATGTTCTCACTCATAGGTGGGAATTGAACAATGAGAACACTTGGACACAGGAAGGGGATCATCACACACCAGCTCCTATTGTTGAGGGGGCGCGGATAGCATTAGGAGATATACCTAATGTAAATGACGAGTTAATGGGTGCAGCACACCAACATGGCACATGTATACATATGTAACAAACCTGCACGTTGTGCACATGTACCCTAGAACTTAAAGTATAATTTAAAAAAACAAAAACAAATTCTTACTTTTAAGTGGGAGTAAAATGATGACAACACATGGACACAGAGGGGAGCAACACACGCTGGGGCCTTTCAGAGTGTGGAAGGTGGGAGGAGGGAGAGGATCAGGAAAAATAACTAATGGGTACTAGGCATAATACCTGGGTGACGAAGTAATCTGTACAACAAACCCCCATGACACAAGTTTGCCTGTATAACAAACCTGCACATGTACCCTTGAACTTAAAAAAGATTTAAAATTTTAATTCAAAATAAATAAACAAATGGATATGTTAAATGCATTCTCTTAAGATGCAGCATATGTCTTCTTCCCTATTTCTCCCACTAAATACAGCCAAACCCCTGGATATTATATTAAAAAAAAAAGAGAGAGAGAAAACTCTGAATGGTGGAGAGAAGAAGGTAGATTGCTGCCTCTCCCACCAGAGTGGTGTCAGAAGAGTTTAACTATAACTGATTTAATTAAGATCCAGACTGTCATGATATAACACTTAAGATGTCCAACTTTCACTAGGAAATCCCTGTTTCAAGCACCAGGAACATCTCAACTTGAATGAGCAAAGACAAACAACGGATACTCACATCAAAATGAATACTGATGATAAAATTATGTGACCAAGATTTTAATCAGCCATTATGAATGTGCTTCAATGAACAATTACAAACTTTCCTGAAAAAAAAATGAGAATATCAGCAGATAAATAAGGAAATAGAAAAACTACATGGAAATTTAGAACTAAAAAAATGCAACGGCCAAAATAAAAAAGAAGGAAGATTCAGAAAACAATGATGTAATCCAGAGGTCAGCAAACCATGGCCTCCAAATAAAATTCAGTCTGCTGCCTATTTTTCTTAATGGTTTTATTGGAACACTGCCATACTCAGTTGATTACACAGTGTCTGTGACAGCTTTGCACTACAATGGCAGAGTTGAGCAGTTACAACAGAGTGTATGATCCCAAAAGCCTAAAATATTTACCATCTGACCTTTATAAAAAACGTTTGTCAACCCTAATCTAAACCACTACTTCTAGAAGCTAGAAAAGAAGAGCAAATTAAACACAAAGAAAAGAGAAGGAAATAATACACATAATGAAATAATCAAAACAATAAAGGATTGTCTTAGTCCATTCCTGCTAGTATAAAAAAAACTTAGACTGGGTATTTATAAATAACAAAAATGTATTGCTTACAGTTCTAGAGACTGGGGATATTAAGGTACCAGCAGAGTGAGTGTCTGGTGAGGGTCCATTCTTCATAAATGGCAATTCCTGCGTCCTTGAAAGGCAGAAAGGGTGAATAAGCTCTCGCTAGCCTCTTCTTCAAAGTATGAATCCTTTACAACAGAACTTTGCCCCCATGACCTAATCACCTCCTAAAGGCCAAACCTATTATTCCTAATTGGGTGATTAGGCCTCCACATATGAATTTCAGGGTGACACAAATATTCAGACCATAGGAAGGGTAATGAGAGAAATCTAGAGTGAGGGAAATGCTCTGTATCTTGACTTAGATAATGGTCTCATAGATTTCACATTTTTCAAAATATGTCAAATCATACTCTGAAGACCTGTGCATTTTACTATAGGTAAAATATGCCTCCAAAATTTCATAGGTCAGATCACGTCACTCTTCTGCTCGTAACTTTTCAATGGCTCTCAATTTCACTTCAAGTAAAAAATACTTTCTAGTGGCCTCAAAATCCCTAAATGATCTGCCCCACTTCAGTGCTGTCCACCCATCCTTTCATTTATCTGACTACGTCTTAGACACTCCCTCTTGTTCACTGCACTCCAACAACATCAGTCTCCTTGATGTTGCTTGAAGATTACCGTCACTCTCCCTCTTCCCGGCATTGGCCTGGCTGTTGCCTCTGCCTGGAATGGTCTTTACTCAGGTACTCAAATCATTTCCTCCTTTATCTCTTATAAATCATTGCCAAAAGTCATCTTCTCTATAAGTTCTACCTTGATGACCATGTTTATTTATATGTATTTATTTATTTATTATTTTTTCAGGCGGAGTCTCACTCTGTCACTCAGGCTAGAGTGCAGTGGCGTGATCTCAGCTCACTGCAACCTCCATCGGCCTCCCAGGTTTAAGCAATTCTCATGCCTCAGCCTCCTGAGTAGCTGGGATTACAGGCGCCCACCACCATGCCCAGCTAATTTTTGTACTTTTAGTAGAGACAGGGTTTCACCATGTTGGTCAGGCTGGTCTCAAACTCCTGACCTCAGGTGAAGCACCCACCTCAGCCTCCCAAAGTGCTGGGATTACAGGCGTGGGCCACCACGCCTGGCCTGATGACCATGTTAAAATGCAACCCACTCTCCCTTCTACCAAAAGGACTCTTGATCCCCTTAACCCACCCTACTTTTTTCCCACAGCATTACCTTGAAATATGACATAATTTATTTATTCTTTATGCTTATTGTTTGCTGTATGTATTCCCCCACGGTGTCAACACATACTAGAATGAAAGCATACAGGAGGGAAGAATGTTTTTTGTTTTACTCACTGATATTTCTCACCTGCTTACAATAGCACCTGACACATAGTAGATGCTCAAGAAATATTTGCTGAATAAGTAAATGAACCATAGATAAAGGTTGTGAAGATCATCAGACTGGAGCAAAGTATATGTAACCTTCATATAAATATGGCAGAGTTAAAAATGCTAGTCCTTTACCCTTGGCATTCACTCCTTGTTTCTGTTCCTTCTCATATTTTAAAAATTATTTTTAATTTAGGCATAGTTATTATACGTATTTATGGGGTACAGTGTGATATTTTGACACATGTATACAATGGGTAATAGTCAAATCAGAATAATTGGCATATCCATCACCTCAAACATTTATCATTTCTCTGCATTGGGAATATTAAAAATACACTCTTCTACCTATATAAAAATACACAATACATTATTGTTAACTATAGTCACTCCAAGGTCCTTAGAACACTAGAACTATCCCTCCCATTTAGCTGTCATTTTGTATTCATTAATGAAACTCTTGCCATCCTGCTCGCTCCTCTACCCTTCCCAGGATCTGGTAACCACTATGCTACTCTCTGTAAGATCAGTTTGTTTTAACTTCCATATATAAGTGAGATCGTGTGGTACTTGCTGTTCCGTGCCTTGCTTATTTCACTTAACCTAATGTCCCCCAGATTTTCTTATATTGCTGTGAATGACATTATTTCATTATTTTTATGGCTGAAAAGTATTTCATTGTGTGTATGTGTCACATTTTCTTTACCTACTCATCTGTTGATGGACACTTACGCTGAATCTATATCTTGGCTATTGTGCTACAATCCACACGCACAATCCACATGCTACAATGCACATGCACAAACTTTGCATAGTTTGTAAATATCTTCTCCCATTCTGCAGGTTATTTATTCACTCTGTTGATGGTGTCTTCTGTTGTGCAGAGGTTTTTGTTTGATGTAATACAATTTGTCTATTTTTTGCTTTTGTTATCTGTACTTTCAAGATTTTATTTATAAAAATTTTTGCCCATACCAATGTCCTGAAGTATTTCTCTTACGTTTTCTTCTAGTAGTTTCATAGTCCTGCAAAGGAGATACAATAAATATGGGATTGCAGATATTTTGTTGCCACACTGATTTCCTTTCCTTTAGACACATACCCCTAATGACATTACTGGATCATATGGTAATGTATTTGCAGTTTTTTGAGGAATCTCCATACTGTTTTTCATAGTGGCTGTATGAATTTCCATTCCTACCAACAATGTATATGAGTTTCCTTTTTGTCACATCTTTGTCAGCATTTGATATTTTTTGTCTTTTTAATAATAGCTATGCCAACTGGGATGAGATGATATCTCATTGTGGTTATGATTTATATTTTCTTGACAATGAGTGATGTTGACCATTTATATAAACCCATTGGCCATTTGTATATCTTCTTTTGATAAATATCTATTCAGTTCATTTGCCTTTTTAATCAGATTTTTGATTTTTTGTTGTGGAGTTGAGTTCCTTATGTATTCTTGATATTAATATTCTGTCATAGTTTGTGAGTATTTTCTCTCATTCTGCAGGTTATTTCTTCACTCTGTTTCTTGTTTCTTTCGCTGTGCAGGTATTCATTTGATATAATTCCATTTGTCTATTTTTTACTTTTGTTGTCTGCACTTTTGATGTCTCATCCATAAAAATCTTTGCCCAGACCAACGTCTTGAAGCATTTCTCTTATGTTTTCTTCTAGTAGTTTCACAGTTTCAGGTCTTCAATTTAAGCCTTTAATCCATTTTGAGTTGATTTTTGCTTATGGTGAAAGATAAGAGTCTATTTTTATTCTTCTGGGATGTCCAATTCTCCCAGTACCATTTATTGAAGAGACTGGCCTATCCCTAATGTACGTTCTTGGTGAATTTGTCAAAAATCAAGTGGCTGTAAATATATGGACTTATTTCTGTGTTCTCTATTCTGTTCCATTGGTCTATGTATCTTTTTGAATGCCAGTACTCTGCTGTTTTGGTTACTATAGCTTTGTAGAATAAGTCAGGTAGTGTGATGCCTCCAGCCTTGTTCTTGTTGCTCAGGATTACTTTGGCTATACAAAGTCTTTTGTTTTTCCATGTAAATTTTAAGATTTCTTTTCTATATCTGTGAAGAATGTTATCAATATTTTAATAGGATTACATTGAATCTGTATAGTGCTCATTTTCACATTATTAATTCTTCCAATTCATAAGCATGGGATATCTTTCCATTTGCTTGTGGGTGTGTCCTCTTCAATTTGTTTCACCAGTGTTTTTTAGTTTTCATTATAGAAATATTTTACCTCCTTGGTTAAATTTATTACTAGACTTTTTTGTAGTATTGTAAATGGGATTGCTTTCTTAATTGCTTTTTCAGCTAGATCATTATTGGTGTATAGAGATGCTACTGATTATTTCATGTTGATTTCATATCCTGCAACTTTATTGAATTTTTTATCAGTTGAACAAGTTTTTTGTTGAAGTCTTAGGTTTTTCTAAATATAAGATGATGTCATCTGCAAAAAAGAACAATTTAACATCTTCTTTTTCAACTTGGATGCCCTTTATTTCTTTCCATGTCCTATGGCTCTGGCTAACACTTCCAATACTATCTTGAATAAAAGTGTTGATGTGGGCATCTTTGCCTTGTTCCAGTTGTTAGAGAGAAAGCTTCCAACTTTTCCCTGTTCAGCATGATGTTGGCTGTAGGTTTGTCATATATGGCCTTTATTGTGTTGTGCTACATTTCCCCTATACCTAAATTTGGAGGATTTTTATCACAAATAATTGTCAAATTTTATCAAATGTTTCTTCTATGTCTATTGAGATGATCATATGGTTTTTGGTTTTTATTCTATTGATGTGATGGATCATGTTTATTGATTTGCATATGTTGAAATCTCCTTGCATTCCTGGGAAAAATCCCATTTGATCATGGCATATAATCTTTCTGATGTGCTGTTAGATTTGGTTTGCTAGCATTTTCTTGAGGATTTTTGCATCTATGTTTATCATACATATCAGCCTGTAGTTTTATTTTTACATTGTGTCTTAGCCTGGTTTTGGTATCAAGGTAATGCTGGCCTCGTAGAACAAATTAGGAATAATTTCCTTCATTCATTTTTTTTTTAAGTCTGAGAAAAGCTTTTTGTTGTCATTGTTTTGTTTTGTTTTGTTTTTTAAGTTTGGTAGAATTCAGCAATGAAGCCCTTCTGTCCTGAGCTTTTCTTTTTTAGGAGACTTTTTATTTTAGATTCAATCTTGTTACTCATTGGTCTGTTCAAATTTTTTATTTCTTCCTGGTTCGATGCTGGTAGTTTGTATATGTCCAGGAATGTATCAGTTTTCTCTAGTTTCACAAGTCATTGGTATATAATTGTTCATAATATTCTCTAATTATTCTTTGTATTTATGTGATATCAGTTGTAATGTCTTTGTTTCTGATTTTATTTACTTGGATTGTCTGTCTTTTTAATTAATCTAGAAAATGTATTGTCAATGTTTTAATCTTTTCAGAAAACAAACCTTTTATTTTCTTGATCTTCTGGAGTTTTAGTCTCTATTTTCTTTACTTTTGCTCTGATCATTGCTGTTTCTTTACTAATTCAGGGTTTGGATTATTCTTCCATTTCTCATTCCTTGAGATCCATTATTAGGTTTTTTATTTGAAAGCTTTCTTAATTAATGTAGGCATGTATTGCTATATACTTCCCTCTTAATACTATTTTTGCTCTATCTCATAAGTTCTGATATGTTGTGTTTCTATTTTCATTTATTTCAAGCAATTTTTTAATTCCTTTCTGTGAATTTCCTCCTTCACCCACTGGCCATTAATTTCCATGTTTTGGTACAATTTCCAAAGTTCTGCTTGTTATTGATTTCTAGCTTTATTTCATATTTGTCAGAAAAAACACTTGATATGACTTCAATTTTTAAACAATTTGTTGAGACTTGTTTTGTAGGCTGACTTACAGTCTATTCTGGAGAATGTCCCATGTGCTGATAAGAAGAATATGTATTCTGCAACCAGAGGATGAAATGTTCTGTAGATGTCTGTTAGGTTTATTTGGTCTACTGTGCAATTTAAACCTGATGTTTCTTTGTTGGATTTCTGTTTAGATAATTTGCTCAATTCTGAGAGTGTGGTGTTGAAATCCCCAACTATTATCGTATTAGAGTCTATCTCTCCCTTTAGATCTGATAACATTTGCTTTACATATGAAGGTGCTCTTATGTTGGGTGCATATATATTTATAATTGTTATATCTTCTTATTTAATTGACCCCCTTAGCATTATATAATGACCTTTTTGTATGTTTTTACAATTTTTTTCTTAAAGTATATTTCATCTAAGTATAACTACTTCTGCTCATGTTTGGTATTCATTTTCATAAAATATCTTTTATCATCCCTTCTCTTTCAGTATGTTCTTTCAGTGTCTTTACAGGTGAAGTGAGTTTCTTGTAGGCAGTATATAGTTGGGTATTTTTAATCTATTCATCTAGTCTGTAACTTTTAATTAAGGAATTTAATCTATTTATTTTCAAGGTTATTATTAATTGGTGAGGATTACTCCTTTCAGTTAGTTAGTTGTCTTCTGGTTGTTTTGTATATCTCTTGTTTCTTTCTTGGTCTTTTATATTTTATCTTTGTGGTTAGGTGGTTTTCTATGGTGATAAGATTTTATTCCTTCTTCTTTCTCATTTATATACTTTCCCTACTAGTAAGTTTTATACTTGTGTGTATTTTCATAATGGTAGTTATCACCCTTTCATCTCTGAATGTAGGGTTTCTTTCTGCAAGGCTGGTCTAGTGGTGATGAATTTCCTCAGTTTTTGCTTTTTTATGATAAACATAAAAAAGTCTAAGGACCATTAAAGTTAGTGTCTAATTTAGACATTGGCATTTAAAGAGCTCTTTTTCAAAGAGCCCTTGTTTCTAGCACCTAGCACATGTGGAAATGACAATGCCAACCTTGTACATTTGCATGGCAATTGCTAACAACTGATAAGACTTCACTCCTAACACTCACTGCTTGGCTGCCACTGGCTTCTGACACACATGCCCTAGGGAAGTGCCGAGAAGTGAACTGTGAGAGAGGTCAAAGAGAAAATCAGGTTTGATTGGAAGTGGCAGGCCTTTTGCTCTTTTAAGGCACCTCATGCCACAGTTATCAGGCCAACTTTAATGGGCTTTTAGCAACAGGATTTATACTCAAGACTCAACTTGCCCTGCTGATCAGCTTTCAAAGGCATTTGCTTCTAAGAAAGCCTGAACACCTTGGAATGCAGGCCTTCTTAGCACTAAGATCACAAAAAACAAAGAGGAAAATGAGAAGAAAAAGAAAGGGAACTGGGCCAGGTGTGGTGGCTCACAGATGTAATCCCAGCACTTTGGGAGCCCAAGGCGGGCAGATCACTTGAGGCCAGGAGTTCAAGACCAGCCTGGCCAACATGGTGAAACTCTGTCTCTACTAAAAGTACCAAAATTAGCTGGGTGTAGTGGTACTCACCTGAAGTACCAAGGCGGGCAGATCACTTGAGGCCAGGAGTTCAAGACCAGTCTGGCCAACATGGTGAAACTCTGTCTCTACTAAAAACACAAAAATTAGTCAGGCATGGTGGTACTCACCTGAAGTCCCAGCTACTTGGGAGGTTGAAGGAGAATTGCTTGAACCCAGCAGGCGGAGGTTGCAGTGAGTCGAGATCACGCCACTGCACTCCAGCCTGGGTGACAGAGCAAGACTCTGTCTCAAAAAAATAGAAAATATAAAAATTAAAAGTGAATAATGTTTTAAAATTAACAAAAAGAAAGGGAACTAACATTGCTGGGTTCCAGGCTACCTACAGGCCAGGTGCATCTGTTGGTTTTTCATCCTCATTCAATTTATGCTTGCTTTGATAATAAATGAGTAAGTAAAATGAGACTTAAAAGCATGCAGAAACTCTTGTTTTTCATCTCACCACTAGTAAAACATGGCCCAGTAAAAACTTTCTGAATCGTCTCTAAGGTCTAGAGGCTTTAAGTATGGGATCTGACAACCTAAAAAGACTGGATTGTCACTTTGTTCATTCATTCACCAATATGTTCATAGAATTGTTCTAGCCAATGGAGATAACAGCACCAAATAAAACAAAGTGCCTCATATATACCATGGAATAGTATGCAGCCGTATAAAAGAATGAGTTTGTGTCTTTTGGAGGGACAAGAATGAAGCTAGAAATCATCATTCTCAGCAAACTACCACAGGAACAGAAAACCAAACACTGCTTGTTCTCACTTACAGTGGGAGTTAAACAATGAGAACACATGGACACAGGGAGGGGACATCTCACACCGGGGCCTGTCAGAGAGTGGGGGTCGGGGGAGGAAGAGCATTAGGGTAAATACCTAATGCATGTGGGGCTTAAAACCTAGATGATGGGTTGAAAGGTGCAGCAAACCACCATGGCACATGTATACCTATGTAACAAACCTGCACGTTCTGTACATGTATCCCAGAACTTAAAGTAAAATAAAATAAAAGTGCCTAGAGGAATAAGTTTTCATGATCTACTGCACAGCATGTCAACTATAGTTAAAAATAATGTATTCACACTTAAAAGTTACTAAAAGAGTAGATTTTAAATGTTCTCACTATAAAAAGATGGTAAGTAGATAAAGTGATAGGTATGTAGATTAGCTTGATTTAAACATTTTACAATGTATACATATAGCACAATGTCACATTGTACTTAATAAATATATATAATTATTCATCAATAAAAGTAAAATATTTTTTAAACATATCTAATCTCATGGAATTTTTTCTCTTCCTTCCTTCTTTCCTTCCCAGAAATATTTGTTGGGCACCTACTACATGCCAGATATGGTTACAGTTGCTGGGAATAGATCTATCAACAAAATAATCCATCATGAAACTCATGTTCTAACAGGAATAGACAGTAAATAAGTAAATTGTATAATATTACAGTAAATAAATAAATAAACAATATACTATTAGAAGGTGATAAGTGCTGTGGAAAAAATAGAGCAGAATAAGGAACAATTTGAGTAATGATGGTAGGGGGGCAGTGACTGCAACTTGAAGGGGGTGGTCAGGATAAGCTTTACTAAGAAAGGTAGCAAAGACCCTTTCTTATGCAAAGGTGCTAAGGGAGTGAGAGATGAAAATGTCTGAGGAAGAGTGTTGCAGATGGAGAGGACACCTGTATTTAAAATACAGATTTGTATTTAAATTAAATTATTTAAATTAAATACAGATTTGTGCTTAAAATACAGATTTGAAATATTACAACAGTGGTTCTCAGTGTGATCTGGGGACTCCTCAGGATGCTGAAGATCCTTTCAGAGTCTGCAAGGTCAAAACTCTTTCTGACATGTTATTTGCCTTTTTCACTCTCATCTCACAAGGGTACAGTGGAGTTTCCCAGGAGCCATATGGCTTCTCAGTTTTTGTTTCCCTCCATGGTCTAACACCTAGATACGGTAACACCAGAAGGCTCTACTACAGTTGTCCATTCAGAAATGACTTTCCTACTTGCAGAAAGAAGATGAGTAAGTTCTGAGGATCTAATGAACAGCATAACTATAATGTACAGTATGACTCTACTTAATAATGTTGTATTGTACACTTATAATTTGCTAGAAGAGTAGATCTTAAGCATTATCATAACATACACAAAAAATGGTGATATATGTGTTAATTAGCTTGACCCTGATAATTATTTTACAATGTATACATATATGAAGTCACTACATTGTACACCTTAAATATATACAACTTTTATTTGTCAGTTACACCTCAATAAAGCTGGGGGAGGGGGGGGAATGACTTCCCCAAAGTCACAGGGCTAAGCAAGGATATTGACAGGATGTACACCAGGTTTGCCCAACTCCAAAATCCACACTCTCTCCACCACAACCCACTCTGCCAGAAAGGACTCTTTTGAAAATAAAGAAAGCTCCTCTCAGATCCAAATGGTTGCTGAGTAAAATCTAAGTCAGAAGCACTTCTGAGAGCACTATCCAGAATCTGTTCAGAGGAAGCTCAAAGGAACGTGATCCCACACGGCACAGTGCAGAAGGGCTTTGTATTATTCTAGTCCTTTTTCACACTGCTGATAAAGACATACCTGAAACTTGGGAATTTATAAAGGAAAGTTTAATTTACTCACAGTTCCACATGGCTGGGGAGGCCTCACAATCATGGCAGAAGAGGAAGGAAGAGCAAAGGCAAGTCTTACATGGCAGCCAGCAAAGAGAGAAATGAGAGCCAAGCGAAAGGGGAAACCCCTTATAAAACCATCGGATCTCATGGGACTTATTCACTACCATGAGAACAATATGGGGGAAACCACCTCCATGATTCAATTATCTCCCACTAAGTCCCTCCCATAACACATGGGAATTATGGGAGCTATAATTCAAGATGAGATTTGGGTGGGGACACAGCCAAACCATATCAGGCTTCTCCCCAGACTGAACTCTAAGGTGACTTGACCATGTCTTCAAAACGAAAACATCACGTCAGATGCTCTGGGAATGGCTCCTCTCAGCAGCATTCTCTGCTTATTGTCAATAACCCACCCACAATTCCTGGGGCCAGAACTGCTGGGAAAATGTCAACCACTCTGTTCCCTTACCTCTAGTCATATAAAATTTTTGGTTTGTGTCTCTTTTATTGTACAGCTGCGAAAGGCAGCATCATTGCTCTGGCATTCTGATGCTTGAGCAAAGTCCAAGACCAAATGTAACCTGTGTGCCCAGAGGACTCACTTCTGCTCACTCAGACTATCCAGAACATGCTATGGTTGTTCCCCAGTCCTGCAACTGGAGGGCCTCTGTGAACAACAAATAGTTTCTTTGTAGACAAGAGCCTGGTAGAAATGAGTATCTTTTGATAAATCTCTCAAAGACAATGAAAGTGCTCACAAGAGGACTCTGCAGAAGATCTCATTTTAAACATATTCTCTATAAAATGGGAGCCAAAAACCTAAGTGGGTATATGCTTTAGGGGAACTATAGTAGTTTATACTTTGTTTCTTTAGAAGAGCTGGTTTATCTCAATGTCAGTGCATAAAACTACATCTCCTGACTTCCTCAAGCTACCTTCAGATTATCTTTGGTGACTAGGTGGCACAGAAGAAGAATCTTGTCTTTAGGAACCAAAGTCCCAAGTTCAAGGCCAAGTGCTTCACTCTAGCTATGAGACCAGAGCAGCATGGTTCAGTTGATCCATGTATAAAATAAGGGTAAAATTACTGCTCACTGCAAACTTGAATTACATGAAAAATAAAATGACACATAGTGAAACACTTGGTCTATAGTGAGAATTCAATATGCAGTAATTGTCTCCTTAGGTACAGTGATTATCACTGATTTTTTTTTTTTTTTTTTTTTTTTTTTTTTTTGAGATGGAGTCTCGCTCTGTCACCCAGGTTGGAGTGCAGTGGTGCGATTTCAGCTCACTGCAGCTCTGCCTCCTGGGTTCACACCATTCTCCTGCCTCAGCCTCCCCACTACAGGCACCCGCCACCATGCCCGGCTAATTTTTTGTATTTTTAGTAGAGACAGGGTTTCACTGTGTTAGCCAGGATAGTCTCCATCTCCTGTCCTCGTGATCCACCGCCTCGGCCTCCCAGAGTGCTGGGATTACAGGCGTAAGCCACAGCGCCCGGCCTGATTTTTTAAAAACATTATAGGCAGTGAAGTCAAGGTGACTTCAGAGGGTGACCAGCCAGTTGTGGACCCTCATGGGGCATCTCCTTCTGGAATGCATCACGATCCTGGCTCTGGTCATCAGTCTTTGAGGTTTAGAAACTGGTTCAGCACATCCAGAGAATCCATCTCTTGCTGATACGCTGGATGAATGGTATGAAAGTTAATTCCCTGTCAACTTGACTGCATCATGGGGTGCCAAGATAAAACTTTACTTCTGGGTGTGCCTGTGAGGGGGTTTCTGAATGAGGCTGGCATTTAAATTGGTGGATCAATAAAGTAGATTGCCCTCCCCAATGTGGGCTGGTGTTAATAACAAAAAGGCAGAAGAGGAATTTGCTTCTTTTGCTTCCTGTGTGTCTAAGTTTAGACGTGGGTCTTCTCCTGCCCTTGGACTAAAACCTACACTATTGACTTCTCTGGTTTTCAGGCCTTTGGACCCAGGCATGCAGACAGCAGATATGGGACTTCTCAGTCTCCCTAATCATGTGAGCCAACCTCATAATAAATCTGTGTGTGTGTGTGTGTGTGTGTGTGTGTGTGTGTGTGTCCCATTTGTTGTTTCTCTGGAGAACCTTGACCAATAACAATGTCTTTATCCTGTGGTCACTTTCTCTTTTTTCTGAGACAGGGTCTTTCTCTGTTGCGCAGGCTAGAGTGCAGTGGCACAATCACAGCTCACTGCAACCTCCACCACCCTGGCTCAAGTAATCCTCCCACTTCAGCCTCTCAAGTAGCTGGGACCATAGGAGCAAAACACCACGCCTGGCTATTTTTTGTATTTTTTGTAGAGACAGGGTTTCTCCATGTTGCCCAGGCTGGGTTTGAACTCCTGGCCTCAAGTGACCCACCCACTTTGGCCTCCCAAAGTGCTGGGAATACCTTGTGGTCATTTTCTTAATTTGCAAATAAGCTTATCCTTTTACTGGGATGAGACAAAAGCATCCCTTTTCTAAATATCAAGGGTCAGCCATCAAAATCATCAATGGTCATGAGAACAAAGGTAGAGAAGGTCTTAAGCCAGATGTCACCTAGACTACTGTCCTCCAAGAATTACAATTGCATTTAAATTTTGTGTTTTCATTTAGATTATAGTCTTTAAAACATAAATGTATATTCTAGATTTGCACTACCACATGTGGATACTAACATTTTAAATTCATAGTATTTAAATTTTTTTTTTTTTTTTTTTTGAGACGGAGTCTCGCTCTGTCACCCAGGCTGGAGTGCAGTGGCTGGATCTCAGCTCACTGCAAGCTCCGCCTCCCGGGTTTACACCATTCTCCTGCCTCAGCCTCCCGAGTAGCTGGGACTACAGGTGCCCGCCAACTCGCCTGGCTAGTTTTTTGTGTTTTTTGTTAGTAGAGACAGGGTTTCACCGTGTTCGCCAGGATGGTCTCAATCTCCTGACCTCGTGATCTGCCCGTCTCGGCCTCCCAAAGTGCTGGGATTACAGGCTTGAGCCACCGCATCCGGCAAAATTATTAATAAATAAAGTTTAAATTCCAGCTCTATCCCATTGGCCACAATTCAAGGGCTCAATAGCCACATGTGGCTGGTGGCTGCTGCACCCCTCAGTGCAGAAAGTCTTATCAGACAGGGCTGTTCTCAGTCATCTGAATTGTTTGGACAACACGTGTTGCTATAAGATTTCAGACCTCCAATTAGGATTTGTGTTTACTGACAAATTAGAACCCAATAATACCACTTTGACAAAGACCTTAAAGAGAACCAAGTATTTAATTAGCATAATACATTCCCTTCAGCAGCCATATTAAAAGGTGCCATAGTACCATATTTGTGGGAGAACAGGGGTGATACCAGGTGGGGGAAGGGACATGGTAACAGTATCTCCAACCACTGCAGTAGGAGCAGCAGCAGCAACAAAAGTATCATCTGTGGCTTCTCAAGCCACCTGAGCCTGACAGCAAAATAGAGTCTACAATAATAGGGAGAAAACAGGACTGTCAGGCTCTGTGGGAGCCCCTGCCTCCTAAATTCCTCTCAACCCCTTCTGAAAGTCTCCACGGAGTGTCTCCTGTGTGCCTGAAAACATACAGGCTGTTGTTTGGAAACCAAGTCCTCTTGGCTGTGGGACAGAGCCTGTCATGCTGTCTTCCCCTGCTGGACCCGCTCAGGTGACACCCTCTGCCACTTCCTGCTCCAGGCGATGGATCTCCTGGCTCATACTCAGGCCCCTGTGCCTAACCCCAGCCTGGAGAAGGCGGATTGCTGCCTCCTAAGGTAGAAGAAATATCTACTATCTGTATGGCTTTGTCTCAGTAAGCAACATCTTTCAGGCATTTCAGCGACGCATAATTTTACTTCAGTTTTAATTGTTGTATCTTTCTCTTTTCAGACACCAGCGTAACAGCCCAGCAAGAAATAGGGCAAGAAGCGTAAACAAGTGCTAAGTACCATGCTACACTTACCCATCCACTCCACACCTAAAGTCCTTGAAAAATAATGAGCATCTTCATTTTCTTTTCCATTGAGGGGCACTCCTTCAGGCTGAGTGGGGGAAAAATATAAATAGAAACAAACTAAGAATCTAAGATTCCCTCCATATAGAACTGTTAAATATACATTTATATAAGAAGGAAAGAAAACAAATTAGCTGTGGTTGTATCTTGGGTAGTGGGGTTCAATTCTTCAACAAGTATTTATTCAGTGCCTTCTAGGTGCCAAGTACAATTTAAGTTATTGAGGATATGGCAGTGAACACAACAGACCAACATGTCTAACTTTATGGAATTCAGTGGGGAGAGACAAACAGTAAAATACATAGTTAAGGTATCAGATTGTTCCATATACCATGGTTGAGGCAGGAGAATAGGGTCTGGAGGCAGGGAACCTAAGGCCGATTCACACTGACTACCTAGAAATAAATTGAAAGGAAAACACCAACTTTTCACGCCTAAGTAACAAAAGGACCAGAGGCTACTCCCTTTGCAACTCCCTCCCTCCCCTTTTGCTGTGTGGCAGATGGAAAATTGAAAGTCCCTCTGATTGGTTGCTTTCCACAACCAGTCAGACTAATTGTGTGCCAAGTCTTCATTTGCATAGGCATGTAACTTTGTAACTTCAATTTAGCCTCTAACTGGCAATTAGACATTTGCATGCGTATAAGTTTGTAACTTCACTTCAGCTTCTGATTGGTTGCTTTCCACAATCAATCAGACTGATCTCGGGCCACGACTTCATTTGCATGGGGTGTACATCAAGTGGCCAATGGACAATCTCTAGAGAATATTTGGACCTCAGAAGATCCTGTAACCAGGGCCCTTGAGCTGTCGATCAGCCCACTCCTACCCTGTGGAGTTTACTTTCATTTTCAATAAATCTCTGCTTTCATTGCTTCATTCTCTCCTTGCTTTCCTGTGCGTTTTGTCCAGTTCTCTGTTCAAAACACCAAGAACCTGGACAACTTATAGTCAAGACACTCACCAATAACATGGAGAGACATGAAGCTGAGATGGCAGCTGGGGCCAGATGTGAAGGTAGGGGAAAGGTGAGTACTACTGCAAACAACGTTCAAGCAAGGACCCTGCTGACAAGATAGCATTTGCACATGGGCCTGAAAAGGGGAGCACCCCGAGACCAGGGGAGATTGTAAAGTTCCTTCTTGGCCCTCTCTCCTTAAAATCCTCTAGAATCATTTCTGTTTTTCAAGTATCACCATCTCCCACAATTTTGTTGAGCTTTGTTTTCAGGAATTTCCATTAACAAAATAGTATCCTGAGTTGTTTTGTTTGTTTTTGTAGCACTCCAAATATAGAATTACATTCTAATATTTGGTACATTCTTTCACATGAAACAGTGACTGCCTAGAAATGCTGATAGGCTCTCTGTCCCCCAAATAGCTGCTTAATCAAAAGCAATATTTATGGCAGTTTATATTTTTCTAAAGCCTTCCTCAGGCTTCTGTCTGAAACATCTAATGTTTTACATTCTGTCTCACTCATAGACATGTTTACTTATGTAAAATCTTATTAGGGGTAGTCAGCATCAGTCAGAAAAATATACTACAGGTATTTCACATAAAAAGGGAAATAGATGCTAACAAAATCCTTAGAAGAGACGAGGAGGAAAGAACTAGAGAGAGCTCCCTCCAGCTCTCAGATTCTCCCCAGCTTTTGGAGGACCCAGAAGTTGAAAAAGTCACAGAATGGCTCTTTAGTCACTCTGGCGCAGCGTTTGTGCTGCCTGTGTGTTGGACAGTCAGCCCACCTTACTGTCTAATATGTTCAAGCCTTTTCTTTTCAATATGCCTGAGGAAGTGTACCATGGAGAGGAGGAGGTGGAGACTTTTGCCTTTCAGGCAGAAATTGCCCAACTCATGTCTGTCATCATCAATACCTTCTATTCCAACAAGGAGATTTTCCTTCGGGAGTTGATCTCTATGCTTCTGATGCCTTGGACAAGATTCACTATGAGAGCCTGACAGACTCTTCCAAGTTGGACAGTGGGAAAGAGCTGAAAACTGACATCATCCCCAACACTCAGGAATATACCCTGACTTTGGTAGACACAGGCATTGACACGACCAAAGCTGATCTCACAAATAATTTGGGAACCATTGTCAAGTCTCGTACCAAAGCATTCATGGAGGCTCTTTAGGCTGGTGCAGACATCTCCATGATTGGGCAATTTGGTGTTGGCTTTTATTCTGCTTACCTGGTAGCAGAGAAAGTGGTTGTGATCACAAAGCCCAATGATGATGGTATGCCTGGGAATCTTCTGCTGGAGGTTCCTTCACTGTGCATGCTGACCATGGTGAACCCATTGGCAGGGGTACCAAAGTGACCCTCCACCTTAAAGAAGATCAGACAGAGTACTTAGAAGAGAGGCGGGTCAAAGAAGTAGTGAAGAAGTACTCTCAGTTGCTAGGCTGGTATACATCACCCTTTATCTGGAAAAGGAACGAGAGAAAGAAATTAGTGATGATAAGGCAGAGGAAGAGAAAGGTGAGAAAGAAGAGGAAAATAAAGATGATGAAGAAAAGCCCAAGATCAAAGATGTGGGTTCAGATGAGGAGGATGACAGTGGTAAGGGTAAGAAGAAGAAAACTAAGAAGATCAAAGAGAAATACATTGATCAAGAAGAACTAAACAAGACCAAGCCTGTTTAGACCAGAAACCCTGAAGACATCACCCAAGAGGAGTATGGAGAATTCTACAAGAGCCTCACCAATGACTGAGAATACCACTTGGCAGTCAGGCACTTTTCTGTAGAAGGTCAGTTGGAATTCAGGGCATTGTTATTCATTCCTCATTGGGCTCCCTTTGATCTTTTTGAGAACAAGAAGAAAAAGAACAACATTAAACTCTATGTCCATCGTATGGTCATCAGGGACAGCTGCGATGAGTTGATACCAGAGTGTCTCAACTTTATCTGTGGTGTGGTTGACTCTGAGAATTTGCCCCTGAACATCTCCCAAGAAATGCTCCAGCAGATCAAAATCTTGAAAGTCATTCACAGAAACATTGTTAAGAAGTGCCTTGAGCTCTTCGCTGAGCTGGTGGAAGACAAGGACAATTACAAGAAATTCTATGAGAAATTCTCTAAAAATCTCAAGCTTGGGATCCACAAGGATTCCACTAACCAATGTTGCCTGTCTGAGCTGCTGTGCTATCATAGCTCCTGGTCTGGAGATGAGATGACTTCTTTGTCAGAGTATGTTTCTCGCATGAAGAAGATACAGAAGTCCATCTATTACATCACTGGTGAGAGCAAAGAGCAGGTTGCCAACTCAGCTTTTGTGGAGAGAGTGTGGAAGCGGGGCTTCGAGGTGGTATATATGACTGAGCTCATTGATGGCTATGTGTGCAGCAACTCAAGGAGTTTGATGGGAAGAGCCTGGTCTTAGTTACCAAGGAGGGTCTGGAACTACCTGAGGATGAAGAGAAGAAGAGAATGGAAGTGAGGAAGGCAAAGTTTGAGAGCCTCTGCAAGCTCATGAAAGAAATCTTAGATAAGAAGGTTGAGAAGGTGACAATCTCCAGTAGGCTTGTGTCTTCACCCTGCTGCATTGTGACCAGCACCTACAGCTGGACAGCCAATATGGAGCAGATCATGAAAGCCCAGGCACTTTGGGTCAACTCCACCATGGTCTATATGATGGCCAAAAAGCACCTGGAGATCAACCCTGACCACCCCATTGTGGAGACGCTGCAGCAAAAGGCTGAGGCAGACAAGAATGACAAGGCAATCAAGGACCTGGTGGTGCTGCCGTTAGAAACTGGCTTGCTCTCTTCTGGCTTTTCCCTTGAGGATCCCCAGACCCACTCCAACCGCATCTACTGCATGATCAAGCTAGGTCTAGGTATCAATGAAGATTAAGTGGCAGCAGAGGAACACAGTGCTGTGGTTCCTGATGAGATCACCCCTCTTGAGGGTGACAAGGATGAGTCTCGCATGGAAGAAGTAGATTAGGAGTTCATAGTTGGAAAATTCACCATTGTGTAGTATCCCCATGGATCCCATGGCAGCCCCACTTGGTTCCTCCTGCTGATGTCTATTGCTTTTTTTTTTTTTTTTTCCTCCTGTCCTTGTGTTGAAGGCAGGAAACAAGGGTGTCAAGTTCCCATTCCCTCCCTACTCTGACAGCAGAATTGGATGTTATATATTCTGGGGTTTTTTGTTTATTTTGTTCATTTTGTTCTGAAATTAAAGTATGCAAAATAAAGAATATGCCATTTTTATACAAAAAGAAGTCTCAGAACAATCACTGATAGAGCAACTGCCAGCAGCAAGAGACAGATCATTCGAGGTTAACACCTGCAGGTCACTGCAGAGTCTCACAAGCAAAGGCCAAAACCCATGCATCTGCCCACAACTGCCAGAGGAGCAATAATATTGATTTTGCTTCCGCTCTTCTTCTTCTTTTTTTGGACTATTTTGTAAAACTACTTTTAATTGAACATATTCATGGGGTACACAGTAATGTTTCCATATGTATAATGTACAGCAACCAAATCAGGGTCATTAGCACATTCAATGTCTCAAATCTTCCTTGCAGCTATTTGAAACTATATATTTTTGTTACTATAGTCATCCTACAGTGGTATAGAACACTAGGACTTATTCCTCCTATCTAGCTGTACATTGTATCCTTTCACAGATCTCTCCCCATCACCCTGAACCCATCTGATCTCATCTGCCCACTTTCTAATCACACCTTAGTGCCCATCATGGATTAAATCTAATCTGAAACCTTGCTGCAAGAAATTCTGGAAAATATCATTCCCAGGCTTCAGCCCCTGTGATTTAGGGAAGGGCATTTAGGGAAGGGCATGGAGTCTACCTCAGATGAGTGGGAATGGTGCTGACATTGGTATTCGACTCTCCTTCACAATCAATTGTACCATTCCAGCAATTTTAAATTGAAAATGTTGCATATGGAAAGTAAAGTTCCTTCCGTATTATCACAGTTCAGGGTAAGCCCAAAAGCCAAGTTTCCACCCATAGGTGAGAAATATAGCTTTTATCACCTAGGTATGCACAGGTCCCCTGAATGTTACAGTTGTCCTGAGGAAATAGCAGGTAGAATTCTCCCAGTTGTAGAACTCTATTCCCTGAAGGACTGGACAGCTGGTGGGCTATTGATACAACATTGCTCCCCTCAGACAAAGTGGTTGGCCAGCACTGGAACCAATACACCTGGCTTTCAGGATCTTTTCCCACTTTTCCTCTCTTCCTTGCTGCTCGATAATGCCAGCTTATCCCATTTGACCTCCAACACAGAATACCCTAGAGCTTAATTAATATCCTTCCCAATGGACCCTAATGTGCCATCAAAAAGAGCCTCAATGGAGCATTAAAATAGACTCCCTAATTAAAAGCAATGGAAGCCTACTCTTTTTTCTTTGAAGGCCCCCTCTGCACAAATTATCATCTCATTTCTATTTTCCTGGTGAGAAGTTTTCCATCAGTCCTGAGAAATATTAGTCTCCACTTTAGAATGGCCTAAAATATTACTTATTTTAATTCTAAAAAGAAAGACAAAAAAGTTGTGTGTTCACGTAATTCTGTAAAGATATTAAGCCATGGTGCATGTGCTGCTACTGAAGAATTCCCAGGCACTGAGATTGAGGCCAAGAACAAACAACTGTGGATTTGACATCTCTCTGGATTAGTACTCTCCCGAGTTCTGATTGATAAAATTCGTGACAGTCATTCAGGAATGCACATTCACAGAAGGGCAGCCATGATCAAATCATATCATGTGCAAATTATATTTTACAGAAAACAGAATTGTCTTTATTTGTTTCAAGTAAATTGACAACTTTCCTATCAGTAGGCTATGCAGATGAAGTGAACCCAAAGGCCAAACACATTTATATTGCAGAGGGAGTATTCAAAGCACACTTGTATAGATGAAAAAATATGTTACTGTGTGAAAACCAAGTACTCTGCCTCCCTGAGTTAGGCCAGGAGAGTGTTTCATGCAATCTACTAGGAGATCCATAACATAGCCTTTGCTCCTAACAAAACTTTTGTTGATCTTTCTGAAACAGATCCTTTGAGAATCTGGGGAATGGTGGACCCCCAAAAAATCTGTTTGCTAGAGCTTTATCTGCCCCATGTACTTCCCAACCCTCTTCTCCTGGTGCCTTTAGAGAACTCTTCTCTGACTCTATGTGTTCTGTAAGAATGTCAATATCAATGTTTAGGGGCAGGGTGCAAAGATGACTCAGGCTGATCAACCAGAATGGCTCAACACCCTAGACCCAGTGAGTGGTGATGGCCATCTATATGACCCATGTAGGGACTGAGAGTCATTTTCTTACCACTAGGTGGTACTAAGCTGGGAGGTATGAATGTGTGGAGTCATCCTTGTGTCTTTTTTGTCCACAAAGTAAAAAGAACCCCAAATCTGAATGAAGTCAGGGGCAAGAGTTGCAAGGCATACAAAAACAGAAACAGCGCAATTAGATTCAGCCCATCTGGAAGTTGTTAGGGAGTAGGGTATGAGCTCCAGGAAAATAAGCCAATAAAATACTTTTATGTTCAAGGTTTGTCTTATTCAGCCAGTCAAGAAAGTCCAGAATTCGACAGATCCCCTCCCTAAAGAAAATGCATGTAACTACCCATGCATAAAATAATTCATATAATTCCAAGAGCTTAATGCATATAATGTCAAAGCTAAAAACCCTTTTGTGTTGTTGTTGTTGAGATGGAGTTTCGCTCTTGTTGGCCAGTCTGGAGTGCAAATGGTACGATCTAGGCTCACTGCAACCTCCACCTCCCAGGTTCAAATGATTCTCCTGCCTCAGCCTCCTGAGTAGCTGGGATTACAGGTGCCTGACACCACACCCAGGACATTTTTTTTGTATTTTTAGTAGAGACGGGGTTGCACCACATTGGCCAGGGTGGTCTCAAACTCCTGACCCCAAGTGATCCGCCCGCCTCGGCCTCCCAAAGTGCTGGGATTACAGGCAAGAGCCACTGCACCCAGCAGGTTAAAGCCCTTCTAAGGACCTCAGGTTAAGAGCCCCTGCTCATTGAGTTTACTAGGTGGCCTTAGGGTTGATTTTACCATCGAAACCTTCTTCCTATGCTACAAGGTTCTTTTACATGTTAAAATGTTAGACCCTTGGAAGGTAAACAACACAGACCATTAACGGTCAGTAACAACCATTAACAAACAGTCCAAGGATAATAATTATGATTCAGAACAACCTGCATAGAGTTGTTTGGCCACAAAATGATGAACAAGTGACATGTGGCTCTTGTAATTTGAGTTCGAGCAAGTTATTTTTCCCATCTGAGAAATTTCCCTATTTATATAATAAAAAGTTTCGACAGATTTCTAAGGGTCCTTTCACTAATGGATCTGTTAAATTAACCACAAGTGCTTCTCCCATTTTCAACTGTAATACAACTTAAAGCCAAGTCAACAAATGAAATATTTTTTCCATGAGCACAGCACTTTTCCCATCCTCCATCTGTGAGTCCCAGTGTTCTAAAGAGCTTTGGTTTCTTATTCACCCAAGGAGTTTGTTAGAATAGTATGCAGAGGAGCCTGGCAGAATAATAAATGGACCCCATTACCCTTTAGTGGCTGTTCTTTTATTTATTCCAGGAAGACTACAATCTCAATTCAATCTTCTAGTTCAGCAATCTCCCTAGGAGCGTTTGGGAATGAATGTGTTAAGATGTATATGTAAACCTATTTGAAAAGCAAAGCAAAGAATTTTAAGATGAAATGCCAGAATATGTTGGAATATTCTCACTGGAAAAATAAAATTTAGATTTTGCTATTTAAAACATGGAAGTACCTTTGTGCTAGATTCGTCTCAAGAGAGAAATTAGTGAATGAATAACTGTAACTGAAATATAGTACTTTTATTGTCAAAATCATGGAGTAGGATCCCAGTCTGTATGCCCACCCTGAGTTTTATTCATAGCTGGCAATGATGGAGGAAGAGTGTGGACTCAACAGGATGTCTTTTAATATGGAAGAAAATAAGAGTATCCTGGTAGAGGAACATTCACCCTAGGGACTGTGCACTCCTTTCTACAGCTTTGGCCAGACAGCAATGTGTTCACATCAGTAGGGTGGGTCTAAGGGCCGCTCACGTTATCAGACAGCACCTAGGTCCTGTACACAGGGCTCAGGCCTGATTTGTGGTAAGGCAGATGCTGTAAAAGAGCAATACAAGTCAAAAGAATAAGACAAGTTAAGGGCAAGGTGTCTGAAACCTTGAAGCCAAAGGCCTAGGCAACAGTTGGACATGATGTGTCTGTGACCAGTCTCTGCAGCTTTGATGCAGGCACTGGTGGTATTAGCAGCTGTTGTGAAACCTTGGGTCGAAGACATGCTGCTTCAGAAATCAAGAGTGATCGAGGAACAAGCTGAAAGCAACAATTCCAAGAGGACAGGTTCTAGAACATACAAGATGTACCTGCTTCTCAGTATTATCAGAACGATTTGGAAAACTTGGAAGGGTACGTGAGAAAGTCTGGAGTTTTCCCCTGGTAAAGCAGACAAAGCTGCTTTACTTTTCTTTCTTTTTTTTTTTTTTTAATTTTTAATTTTTAATTTTTTTATTTTTTATCAGTTTTTATTTCTTTATTTTTTATTTTTTTATTATACTTTAAGTTCTAGGGTACATGTGCATAACGTGCAGGTTTGTTACATATGTATACTTGTGCCATGTTGGTGTGCTGCACTCATCAACTCGTCAGCACCCATCAATTCATCATTTATATCAGGTATAACTCCCAATGCAATCCCTCCCCCCTCCCCCCTCCCCATGATAGGCCCCGGTGTGTGATGTTCCCCTTCCCGAGTCCAAGTGATCTCATTGTTCAGTTCCCACCTATAAGTGAGAACATGCAGTGTTTGGTTTTCTACTCTTGTGACAGTTTGCTAGGAATGATGGTTTCCAGCTGCATCCATGTCCCTACAAAAAACACAAACTCATCCTTTTTTATGGCTGCATAGTATTCCATGGTGTATATGTGCCACATTTTCTCTTTTTTTAATATATATATTTTTAATTTATTTAATTTATTTTATTTTATTTATTTTTTTTATTATACTTTAAGTTCTGTGGTACATGTGAATAACGTGCAGGTTTGTTACATATGTATACTTGTGCCATGTTGGTGTGTTGCACCCATCAACTCGTCAGCACCCAAAAATTCATCATTTCTATCAGGTATAACTCCCAATGCAATCCCTCTCCCCTCCTCCCTCCCCTTGATAGGCCCTGGTGTGTGATGTTCCCCTTCCTGAGTCCAAGTGATCTCATTGTTCAGTTCCCACCTATGAGTGAGAACATGCCGTGTTTGGTTTTCTCCTCTTCTGATAGTTTGCTAAGAATGATGGTTTCCAGCTGCATCCATGTCCCTACAAAGGATGAAAACTCATCCTTTTTTATGGCTGCATAGTATTCCATGGTGAATATGTGCCACATTTTCTTAATCCAGTCAGTCACAGATGGACATTTGGGTTGATTCCAAGTCTTTGCTATTGTGAATAGTGCCGCAATAAACATATGTGTGCATGTGTCTTTATAGCAGCATGATTTATAATCTTTTGGGTATATACCCAGTAGTGGGATGGCTGGGTCATATGGTACATCTAGTTCTAGATCCTTGAGGAATTGCCATACTGTTTTCCATAATGGTTGAACTAGTTTACAAAACCACCAACAGTGTAAAAGTGTTCCTATTTCTCCACATCCTCTCCAGCACCTGTTGTTTCCTGACTTTTTAATGATTGCCATTCTAACTGGTGTGAGATGGTATCTTATTGTGGTTTTAATTTGCATTTCTCTGATGGCAAGTGATGATGAGCATTTTTTCATGTGTCTGTTGGCTGTATGAATGTCTTCTTTTGAGAAATGTCTGTTCATATCCTTTGCCCACTTTTTGATGGGGTTGTTTGTTTTTTTCTTGTATATTTGTTTGAGTTCTTTGTAGATTCTGCATATTAGCCCTTTGTCAGATGAGTAGATTGCAAAAATGTTCTCCCATTCTGTAGGTTGCCTGTTCACTCTGATGGTAGTTTCTTTTGCTGTGCAGAAGCTCTTTAGTTTAATTAGATCCCATTTGTCGATTTTGGCTTTTTCTGCCGTTGCTTTTGGTGTTTTAGACATGAAGTCCTTGCACATGCCTATGTCCTGAATGGTACTACCTAGATTTTCTTCTAGGGTTTTTATGGTATTAGGTCTAACATTTAAGTCTCTAATCCATCCTGAATTAATCTTCGTATAAGGAGTAAGGAAAGGATCCAGTTTCAGCTTTCTACTTATGGCTAGCCAATTTTCCCAGCCCCATTTATTAAATAGAGAATCCTTTCCCCATTTCTTGTTTTTGTCAGGTTTGTCAAAGATCAGATGGCTGTAGATGTGTGGTATTATTTCTGAGGACTCTGTTCTGTTCCATTGGTCTATATCTCTGTTTTGGTACCAGTAACATGCTGCTTTGGTTACTCTAGCCTTGTAGTATACTTTGAAGTCAGGTAGTGTGACGCCTCCAGCTTTGTCCTTTTGACTTAGGATTGTCTTGGCAATGCGGGCTCTTTTTTGGTTCCATATGAACTTTAAAGCAGTTTTTTCCAATTCTGTGAAGAAACTCATTGGTAGCTTGATGGGGATGGCATTGAATCTATAAATTACCTTGGGCAGTATGGCCATTTTCACGATATTGATTCTTCCTATCCATGAGCATGGTATGTTCTTCCATTTGTTTGTGTCCTCTTTTATTTCACTGAGCAGTGGTTTGTAATTCTCCTTGAAGAGGTCCTTTACATCCCTTGTAAGTTGGATTCCTAGGTATTTTATTCTCTTTGAAGCAATTGTGAATGGAAGTTCATTCATGATTTGGCTCTCTGTTTGTCTGTTACTGGTGTATAAGAATGCTTGTGATTTTTGCACATTAATTTTGTATCCTGAGACTTTGCTGAAGTTGCTTATCAGCTTAAGGAGATTTTGGGCTGAGACGATGGGGTTTTCTAAATATACAATCATGTCATCTGCAAACAGGGACAATTTGACTTCTTCTTTTCCTAACTGAATACCCTTGATTTCTTTCTCTTGCCTGATTGCCCTAGCCAGAACTTCCAACACTATGTTGAATAGGAGTGGTGAGAGAGGGCATCCCTGTCTTGTGCCAGTTTTCAAAGGGAATTTTTCCAGTTTTTGCCCATTCAGTATCATATTAGCTGTGGGTTTGTCATAAATAGCTCTTATTATTTTGAGGTATGTTCCATCAATACCGAATTTATTGAGCGTTTTTAGCATGAAGGGCTGTTGAATTTTGTCAAAAGCCTTTTCTGCATCTATTGAGATAATCATGTGGTTCTTGTCTTTGGTTCTGTTTATATGCTGGATTACGTTTATTGATTTGCAAATGTTGAACCAGCCTTGCATCCCAGGGATGAAGCCCACTTCATCATGGTGGACAAGCTTTTTGATGTGCTGCTGAATCCGGTTTGCCAGTATTTTATTGAGGATTTTTGCATCGATGTTCATCAGGGAGATTGGTCTAAAATTCTCTTTTTATGTTGTGTCTCTGCCAGGCTTTGGTATCAGGATGATGTTAGCCTCATAAAATGAGTTAGGGAGGATTCCCTCTTTTTCTATTGATTGGAATAGTTTCAGAAGGAATGGTACCAGCTCCTCCTTGTACCTCTGGTAGAATTCAGCTGTGAATCCATCTGGTCCTGGACTTTTTTTGGTTGGTAGGCTATTAATTATTGCCTCAATTTCAGAGCCTGCTATTGGTCTATTCAGGAATTCAACTTCTTCCTGGTTTAGTCTTGGGAGAGTGTAAGTGTCCAGGAAATTATCCATTTCTTCTAGATTTTCTAGTTTATTTGCATAGAGGTGTTTATAGTATTCTCTGATGGTAGTTTGTATTTCTGTGGGGTTGGTGGTGATATCCCCTTTATCATTTTTTATTGCGTCTATTTGATTCCTCTCTCTTTTTTTCTTTATTAGTCTTGCTAGCGGTCTGTCAATTTTGTTGATCTTTTCAAAAAACCAACTCCTGGATTCACTGATTTTTTGGAGGGTTTTTGGTGTCTCTATCTCCTTCAGTTCTGCTCTGATCTTAGTTATTTCTTGCCTTCTGCTAGCTTTTGAATGTGTTTGCTCTTGCCTCTCTAGTTCTTTTAATTGTGATGTTAGAGTGTCCATTTTAGATCTTTCCTGCTTTCTCTTGTGGGCATTTAGTGCTATAAATTTCCCTCTACACACTGCTTTAACTGTGTCCCAGAGATTCTGGTATGTTGCATCTTTGTTCTCATTGGTTTCAAAGAACATCTTTATTTCTGCCTTCATTTCGTTATGTACCCAGTAGTCATTCAGGAGCAGGTTGTTCAGTTTCCATGTAGTTGAGCGGTTTTGATTGAGTTTCTTAGTCCTGAGTTCTAGTTTGATTGCACTGTGGTCTGAGAGACAGTTTGTTATAATTTCTGTTCTTGTACATTTGCTGAGGAGTGCTTTACTTCCAATTATGTGGTCAATTTTGGAATAAGTGCGATGTGGTGCTGAGAAGAATGTATATTCTGTTGATTTGGGGTGGAGAGTTCTATAGATGTCTATTAGGTCCGCTTGGTGCAGAGATGAGTTCAATCCCTGGATATCCTTGTTAACTTTCTGTCTCATTGATCTGTCTAATGTTGACAGTGGAGTGTTGAAGTCTCCCATTATTATTGTATGGGAGTCTAAGTCTCTTTGTAAGTCTCTAAAGACTTGCTTTATGAATCTGGGTGCTCCTGTATTGGGTGCATATATATTTAGGATAGTTAGCTCTTCCTGTTGAATTGATCCCTTTACCATTATGTAATGGCCTTCTTTGTCTCTTTTGATCTTTGATGGTTTAAAGTCTGTTTTATCAGAGACTAGGATTGCAACCCCTGCTTTTTTTTGTTCTCCATTTGCTTGGTAGATCTTCCTCCATCCCTTTATTTTGAGCCTATGTATGTCTCTGCATGTGAGATGGGTCTCCTGAAGACAGCAGACTGATGGGTCTTGACTCTTTATTCAGTTTGCCAGTCTGTGTCTTTTAATTGGAGCATTTAGTCCATTTACATTTAAGGTTAATATTGTTATGTGTGAACTTGATCCTGCCATTATGATATTAACTGGTTATTTTGCTCATTAGTTGATTCAGTTTCTTCCTAGCCTCGATGGTCTTTACATTTTGGCATGTTTTTGCAATAGCTGGTACTGGTTGTTCCTTTCCATGTTTAGGGCTTCCTTCAGGGTCTCTTGTAAGGCAGGCCTGGTGGTGACAAAATCTCTAAGCATTTGCTTATCTGTAAAGGATTTTATTTCTCCTTCACTTATGAAACTTAGTTTGGCTGGATATGAAATTCTGGGTTGAAAATTCTTTTCTTGAAAAATGTTGAATATTGGCCCCCACTCTCTTCTGGCTTGTAGAGTTTCTGTCAAGAGATGTGCTGTTAGTCTGATGGGCTTCCCTTTGTGGGTAACCCGACCTTTC
This sequence comes from Piliocolobus tephrosceles, assembly GCF_002776525.5. NCBI lineage: Eukaryota > Metazoa > Chordata > Mammalia > Primates > Cercopithecidae > Piliocolobus > Piliocolobus tephrosceles. Next base: position 172,542,318 of record NC_045436.1, on the reverse strand, counting down.
TCTTTGGCTGCCCTTAAGATTTTTTCCTTCATTTCAACTTTGGTGAATCTGGCAATTATGTGTCTTGGAGTTGCTCTTCTGGAGGAGTATCTTTGTGGCATTCTCTGTATTTCCTGAATTTGAATGTTGGCCTGCCCTACTAGGTTGGGGAAGTTCTCCTGGATGATATCCTGAAGAGTGTTTTCCGACTTGGTTCCATTTCCCCCCTCACTTTCAGGCACCTCAATCAGACGTAGATTTGGTCTTTTTACATAATCCCATACTTCTTGCAGGCTTTGTTCATTTCTTTATCTTCTTTTTTCTTTTGGTTTCTCTTCTCGCTTCATTTCATTCATTTGATCCTGAATCGCTGATACTCTTTCTTTCAGTTGATCGAGTCAGTTACTGAAGCTTGTGCATTTGTCACGTATTTCTCCTGTCATGGTTTTCATCTCTGTCATTTCGTTTATGACCTTCTCTGCATTAATTAGTCTAGCTGTCAATTCTTCCACTCTTTTTTCAAGATTTTTAGTTTCTTTGCGCTGGGTATGTAATTCCTCCTTTAGCTCTGAGAAGTTTGATGGACTGAAGCCTTCTTCTCTCATCTCGTCAAAGTCATTCTCTGACTAGCTTTGATCCGTTGCTGGCGATGGGCTGTGCTCCTTTGCAGGGAGAGATGCGCCCTTATTTTTTGAATTTCCAGCTTTTCTGCCCTGCTTTTTCCCCATCTTTGTGGTTTTATCTGCCTTTGGACTTTGATGATGGTGGCGTACTGATGGGGTTTTGGTATAGGTGTCCTTCCTGTTTGATAGTTTTCCTTCTAACAGTCAGGACCCTCAGCTGTAGGTCTGTTGGAGATTGCTTGAGGTCCACTCCAGACCCTGTTTGCCTGGGTATCAGCAGCAGAGGTTGCAGAAGATAGAATATTGCTGAACAGTGAGTGTACCTGTCTGATTCTTACTTTGGAAGCTTCCTCTGAGGGGTGTACTCCACCCTGTGAGGTGTGGGGTGTCAGACTGCCCCTAGTGGGGAATGTCTCCCAGTTAGGCTACTCCGGGGTCAGGGACCCACTTGAGCAGGCAGTCTGTCCGTTCTCAGATCTCAACCTCCCTGTTGGGAGATCCACTGCTCTCTTCAAAGCTGTCAGACAGAGTCGTTTGCATCTGTACAGGTTGCTGCTGCTTTTTTTGTTGTTGTTATTTAGCTGTGCCCTGTCCCCAGAGGTGGAGTCTACAGAGACAGGCAGGTTTCCTTGAGCTGCTGTGAGCTCTACCCAGTTCGAGCTTCCCAGCGGCTTTGTTTACCTACTTAAGCCTCAGCAACGGTGGGCGCCCCTCCCCCAGCCTCGCTGCTGCCTTGCGGTTAGATCGCAGACTGCTGTGTTAGCAATGAGGGAGGCTCCATGGGCGTGGGACCCTCCCGGCCAGGTGTGGGATATATTCTCCAGGTGTGCCGGTGTGCTTACAGCGCAGTATTGGGGTGGGGGTTACCCGATTTTCCAGGTGTTGTGTGTCTCAGTTCCCCTGGCTAGGAAAAGGGATTCCCTTCCCCCTTGCACTTCCCAGGTGAGGCGATGCCTCGCCCTGCTTCAGCTCTCACTGGTCAGGCTGCAGCAGCTGACCAGCACCAATTGTCCGGCACTCCCTAGTGAGATGACCACTGTACCTCAGTTGAAAATGCAGAAATCATGGGTCTTTTGTGTCGCTCGCGCTGGGAGTTGGAGACTGGAGCTGTTCCTATTCGGCCATCTTGCTCCGCCCCCAGCTGCTTTACTTTTCATATTCCATGGCATTTTATGCCGAGAGCCACCCTGTTTTCCCTCAAAATGGTACAGCCTGGAGAGTTGAAGTGCCAGTAAGGGAAGCCAAATAGAGCTTAGCACAACAGTGGTCGGAAGATAATTAGAACATGGAAATCTTTGTTTGCGTTCTAGCATTTCAGGCCCACTGTCCAAATTGACATTAAATATTCAAACTGAGACCAGCTGCTAGATTTCTAAATCTCCCTCCTCTCTGGATTCGCTACTTCTAAACAGATGCTATAGTTTGTACAGATGCCTTTTTACAGAAACATCTGGTGACTGTCAAGGTGTTGAAATGAGATTGCAGACACACATCCATGTAAATGATACTTTATACCCTTGGGCTTGAAATGAGGGAAGGCTGGGTAGGTCAGTTTGCTGGTTAATTAACACTCTCCAAGTCATGGTTATCATTGTTACGTGGTCTGTAATTTGAGAATCTGTACTTTATACAACTCAACAACAACAAAAAACAAACAAACAAAACAGCTGAAAAATAGGCAAAGAACAGAATGGACATTTCTCCAGAGAAGACATACAAATGGCCAATAAGCACAAGAAAAGATGTTCAGCATCACTATTCATTAGGTAAACACAAAACAAAACCACAATGAGATTATACCTCACAGCAGATGAATAGATCAGCAACATACAGTATGTACATACAATGGAATATTGTTTGGCCATAAAAAGGAATGGAAGTCTGACATGTGTTGCAATGTGGAGGAACCTTGAAAACATGGTGCTAAGTGAAATACACCAGACCCAAAAGGACAAATCTTAAATAATTGTACTTACTTTGAGGTACCTAGAGGAGTCAAATTCGTAGAGACAGAAAGGATGTTGCCGAATGGTGGTTGCCAGAAGCTGAAGGGAAGGAAATGGAAACCTAGTGTATAATGGGGACAGAGTTTCAGTTTGGGAAAATGGAAAAGTTCTGCAGATAAATGGTGGTGATGGTTGAACAACAGTGGATGTGAATATACTTAATGACACTGAACTGCATAATTAAAAATGGTTAAAATAGTAAATTTTATGTTATGTATATACCAAAATGTTTAAAATGTACTTCTCTTCCTTTTGACATGTCTTTGAACAATGATCATGCATGTTGGTTGAGTCTTTGACTTTTGCTGGCCCTATGCCATTTGTTGAGATGGATGCCCTGTCACCAAGATGTGGCTTAAATCACACTGATGAATAAAGTTTACACTTCGAAGGCTCTCATTTGCAGATGTGACTAAGTGGATTCACATGATCCTGTGCAACCTAGGCTACCACCAAGTGGCAGAGAACAGGAAGAGACAAAGAAAAATTAGACAACAATGTCAAAATGTTAAGCCCCTGCTATCTTGAGTGGCTGGAGGCACCATTAGAGGCTTGGAGTCTACTCCAAGGGCCAGGTATTTTGTCAACAAACTTCTTATCCTGTTCAGTTCTCTCTCATAGATGCTGGTTTCATATATGCAGCACATGTGGTTTACAAGAAAGAGAAGCAACAGCAAAAACTCCTCACATCACTCCGTATGTTTATGAAGCCCTTGTTTAGAGAGGCTCGAAAGGGAAGGAATCTATAATATGTCTTCCTTGAAAATTCTTTCCAGGCCTCCTCCAACCTTAGCACTATATAGAGATGCCAAGCGTGTAACCGAAACACCTCCTGTTTTCAATACATAAACTTATGTTTCTGGAGGTGAAGCAAAGCTTTTATGGGTAGTAAATTCTAAAATGTCTCACCTTTTTATAAAAGGAATATTCAATGGCATAGTCAATATTGTCCACACTTCTATGGAATATGAAAAATTTTATCTGGTTCTTTTCCAATATCCATTGCTTTCCTATTGGAGACATACCTAAGTGACACCACCAGACCATTTTCTTTTAGATTCTATCCTCTTTACAGTGGCCAAGTTGGAAATCAAAAGATCTTTCAATAATAATAATGTATCATATTTCCTGTCATGTAGAAACATGTCATATTTCCTATCATATTGAAAAACTCAGGTACCATAGCAAAGTCAGTGAGGAGCTATTTTATCAGCCTGAACCGTAAAGTTCTTCCTGCCTGTAGGTAACTCTACTGTTTAAGTCAACATACCTCACCATCAGAGGTCTGTGGCTGCCTAATCCTTTACCCATTGCCCTCTCCCATTACAATGTCTAACAATTGAAAAACAGGCAGAAGAGTTATGTAGTATAAGTTTTCCAACACGAGTAATTGTGGATTGATGAGGACAACTGGTCAAAATGCTGCATTTGATTCCCTGTTCCATGATTTGAAGGGATAGTGAACAATATCCCACCACACTGTGTCAGACACAAAAGTGAACATAGAAATTCATCTCCTTGGTCTACTACAAGCCAAAATATAGGCTGTGAAACTTGCAGGCCCACAGAGGCAGAAGAGAGGAGAAAGGAGGGGAGGGAAAAGGAAGAGAGGTAAGAGGTGGAGGGGAAGAAAGGAAGCATAGTCAACCCAACAATTATTACTTTGGGATAATAGTCTATTTTTAAAACATAATTTCACTGAGTCAAGCAGCAGGCTGTGAGGTGTAGACCCATTTGGCTATGTATTATTTCCTACTGTGGCAGCCAATATTGGTTGGGTGACCCAAATGTTATTTCCAGCCCTAAATGTCTTACCTGCATTTTCAAAATTGTTCTAAAAGCTAAAACTTGATCTCCCAGCCTGCCATGCAACTAGGGGTGGCCTTGTGACAGCACACCTCCAGACAGTGAGATATGGAAAACAGTCCCTGGGGAGAGTGTCTGTGGTAGGCAGAATAATGACTCGCAATGTTGTTCACATTCTAATCCCTAGAACGTGTGAATATGTTACCTTCCTTGGCAAAAGGGACTTTGCAGCTGGAATTAAGGTAAGGATATTTCAACAGTAAGTGATATGGTTTAGATGTTTTGTTTCCTTCAAATCTTATCTTGAAATGCGACCTCCAATGTTGGAGGTGGGGCCCAGTAGGAGGTGTCTGGGTCATGGGAATGGATCCCTCATGAATGGCTTGGTGCTGTCCTTGCAGTAATGAGTGAGTTTTCTATGAGTTCACATGGGATCTGGTTGTTTAAAAGAGTCTGGCACCTCCTCCCTTTCTCTCTTGCTCCCTCTGTCACCATGTGACACAGTAGCACCCCCTTTGCCTTCTGCCATGACTGGAAACTTCCTGAGGCCTCACCAGAAGCCAAGTAGATGCTGGTGCCATACTTGTACATCCTGCAGAACCATGAGTCAAATAAACCTCTTTTCTTTATAAATTAACCAGCCTCTGGGAATCCTTTTTAGCAATGCAAAAGGACTAATACAGGAGGATTCTCCTGGATTATCCAGGTAGGTCCAATGTAATCACAATGCTCTTCATGTGGAAAAGGGAGGCAGAAGAGTCAGAGGAAGAGAAGTGGCAACAAAAGCAGAGTCAGAGTGCTGTGATGTGAGAAAGACTCAACCATCCATTGATGGCTTTCAAGACAAAAAAAGTCCCACAAGCCAACAAATGAGGGTGGCTTCTAGAGCTGGGAAAGGCAAGGAACTAGATTCTCCCCTAAGGCCTCCAGAAGCAGGCCAACCCTCCTAACAAAGGACCTCCTGTATCCAGAACAATAAGTTAACAAATGTGCATTGCTTTTAGCCACTGTTGTTTTGTGTTAAGTTTTATGATAATTCATTACAGCAGCAATAGGAAATGAATACAATGTCTTTTACCAAATAAACACACTTCACCCTTTTCCTTCTCCCTTGTTGCTCCATGGCATGCAGACATGGAGTGGATGGAAGCCACCTCGCAATCTTGAAGCCATTTGAACGAGGATGAAGCCTTTGTGCTTGGGACATCAGAGCAGAAAAAAAAGAGTCTTGGTTCCTGATGAGCCACCAGCCCTCAGATGCTCATCCCTGAACTTCCTGTTACACAAAACAAAGGAAATGTGTCGTAGTTAAGTCACTATAGTAGGATTTTATGTAGTGCTGTGTCAGAGCTGACTCTCATCAACTTGTGAAAGGTAATTGTTAAATTTTTCAGAACTTTATAGTCAATTGTTAAACACAGACGTTATTAAAAATTAAGTTGTGGAATCTTACAATTAAATTGTATTTAAAATGAGGGTTGTAAATACTCAAAACTCATTGCTTCCTAAATGTTTCACAAAATGTACTATTATCTATAACTGTGCTGTAGTCTGTTATCTCTGCTCTTGGGTTTATGTGAATCTATTGTGTATGAATGGTGGAGATATATGTCTTCATTGCTATACACCATATACTAGATACTATGTATCATCTTCCCAACTCTGTATTCAGTGACACCAGATTGATAGCTTGAAATCAGCCTTGCTGGGAGTATTCACTTCACAGAAATCAGTGAACGCTACAAATCAGAGCTTTATTTTTCCCCCAGAGAGTCCATTATTAAACATTTACTGGCCTACCACTGGCTTATTGTTTCTGCAGCCAACTACATTCCTAACTGATGCATCCATAATGGTTTTTAAAGTCTTACTAAATGTGCTTCTTATAGTAACATAGCCACAATTTGTTAATGCAAATAATATTTATACAAAGTTGGATTTTCCTAGTTTCTCTTTTAAATAAACATTTAGGTACCAGGCACAGGGCAAGGCAGCCTCTTTCTTATTCTGCCTCACATAATCCTTGATATTTTCCTGAAAGGTAAATATTATAACCACATTTCACAGATGAGGAAACCAGTACTCAGTCATCCAGGGGTATGCTAATGATCTGTGGCCAGTTAGGGGCGAAGAGAGGATTTGAACTTGCTTTTGCCTGATTCAGAAATCTGTGCTCATTCTCTAGGGGAAAGAAAAATATGTGTTTTGAACATAGTAGGGGCTAAACAAAGGTTTGTTGAGTCATTTAAACAAAAGATAACTCTTCCAGAGTGTTGAGGAACCCAAAATGCTCAGCTCATGTGCAAGGCGGGGTCCTCACCATATTTGCAAAAGACATTGGCACCAGGCTGCTTTTCCTGAACATCAAAGAGATCCCTGAAACGCTTATGGTTAGAAGATTGAGTTTCATAAAAGTATTAAATTTATGTTTTCTGAACAGCATCACTGGGGGAGGCACCGTGGTTACAGCTCTCTCATCTTGAAAGAGACAGAGAGTAATTTCCTCCTATGCTGGTTGTCAGCCTGGCTCCCAATCATTCCCCCCAGAGTTGGCGGAATTTCAATGACTCTAAAATTAATCTGTTGGTCAGAGACTCTGTCCAGTGCTTGAAATTCTGGGAGCTTTGCTGTGGTCTCAAAGTCAGTGACTGGGATGAGAGGTCGAGAGGTCAAAGGTGAAGTAGCAATTCTCTGTCCATTTGGGAAATCTCTGACAATCCTGCAGACATGTTTCTCCCCTGGTTTTATGATGAGAAACCCACCAAATTATTCTGAACAAGAGTGTTGAGTAACTAACATAGAATTGCTAGGCACACACACAGGATTTTAAAATGAATTTATTCAACATTTATTTGAATTCCTAAGGAAGACAGACACGTAAACAGATACACAACATGATGTGTGTAGTTACAAAGAGATGTACAGGCTACTAGGATCACACAGAACCTGGAGCTGACTAAGCCCAGGGAGGTGAGAAAGGAGAGATCAGGAAAAGCTTTCTGCAGAAGATGCCAGAGGTTGGGCTTATAGAAAAAAAAAAATGGAGCTGGATGGTGAGAAAGTAGAAAAGGTGATTACAGAAAAAGAGGAAATGCATCTAGTAAGGAATAAACTGGTCAAACTACAAGTAGTTCAGTGTCACAACCAAGTGTAAGACACAGAAGGCAGAAAGATGGCTAGAGGAGTAAGCCAGGAGAGAACCTGGACATCATACTAGGATAACTGGACTTTATGCCACATGCAATGGGAAGCCACTGGAAATTTTAATTAGGGAGTGGCATAGCCATGTCAGTGTTTAGGAATCATCCTAGAGGCCTCGAGATCCATTAAGAGGTCATTGCAAAACAATAAGCAATGGATGCAGACAAAGGACATAGCTGTGGTGGGAGGGGAGAGGGCTGGCATAGAGATTCAGGAATATTTGTTGACTGAATCATGAAGACATAGGGATTGAGGTTAGAGCTAGCCCAGAATAACTCCTGCGTTTCTGGAATGGGCAACTAGCTGGATGGTGGTGCTATTAATTAAGCACAGGTGAAGGAGCTGATCTGTGTGGGAGAGGAGTTATAGGATGAGTTCAATGTAAGTTGTGTGTATGGCATTCAATTGCAGACGTCCAACTGCAAATAGATGTATGAGTTTTCACGGAGGATTCTTCTTGATTTGTCTTTGAATGCAATCTAGAAAAAAACATTGGTACACAAAAGGCTCTTGACAAATATTTGTAAAATGGAAGGATGGAAGCCTGATTATAGGAGAAGGATGAGGTAGGAGAAGGGTTAGAGTTAGAAATAGAGGTATTTAGAGTTAGCAGCTCACTGAGTTCTAGTTAATTGTATGTATCAACTTGAGAGGGATAAAGACCCCTAGATAGCTGGTAGACATTATGGGGGTGTATCTGTGAGAATGCTTCCAGAGAGAGCAGCATTTAAGTAAGTAAACTGAGTAAAGAACATCTGCCCTTGCCAATGTGGGTGGGTATCACACAATCCACTGAGGGCCCAGATAGAACACAGAGGCAGAGAAGAGTGAATTTACTCTCTCTCCTTGAGCTGGGTCATCCATCTTCTCCTGCCCTTGGAGATACTGGTTCTCAGGACTTTGGACTCCAGGACTTATATCAGCCACCTCCCAGTTTCTCAAGCCTTAGACCAAATTACACCACTGACTTTCCTGATTCTCCTACTTGAAGACAGTAGTACCTTGGTATGTCTCAGCCTCCATTATCACATGAGCCAGTTCCCATAATAAATCTCCTAGATTATCTGTCATCTATCTATCTGTCTATCTAATTGGCTCTGTATCTCTGGAGACTCCTCAGACACTGAGAGTAGTTGAAACTGAGAATGAATAAAACTCCAGAGAAAGAGAGAACATCTTTTGGGTGAGAAGTAAACCAAGAATGGGATCCTTGGGAGAAACAATATGTAAGTAAAGGCAGACATGTGCAAGGAGATAGAGACTGAAGACACAGAGCCATTGGAAAGGAACAGAAGCCAAGGATGCAGGGATATCATAAGATGAAGAAGCCAAGTCTTAGGATATAGCCTGAGAAAGGTCAGTATAAGCCCTCTGGGGGCATTTGCAAGGGCAGTTCCCATTGACTGAAGGGGACAGGAGCCGGGAGACCCTGAGATGCAACCCAGGGGTGAGTGGGGGGGGGGGTTCTGGGGGTAAGAGGGAGACTCAAGGCCAAGCGGGTAATGTTTTAAGGCAGGAAAGCCTCACACCTGACTGTAAGTGTTTAAGAGTTGAAAATACAGGAAAGAAAAGGGGTTAAATACTCTATAAGACCTCATACGGGCAGGAGACTGGCAACACACGTGGAGGTAATGGCCTGAGACAGAATGAGTGATGCAGCTTTGCCTGAGACTGAGCAAATACAGGCTGGGCATGAAGACTCATTTGAGTGTAGAGGATGGAAGCTGCATCATTTACCATATTGAAAAAGTTGAGGAAACCTTCTATCTCCAAAAATAGGAGAAAAGTTGTATAATTATGACATATTTACTCAAAGAAACATTTTAACTCATTAAAAATAATAATTATGAAACTATTTGGCCATATTTAAAAAGGCATTATAAACTGATATGAAGTGAAAAGGATGGAAGATTATAAATACAAGTTCTAGAATAAAAATATTAATAGCAACTGTGAGGTATAACCGTTAAGGTATAGTGGTTTTGTGGGTGCTTCTAGTGCATTTTTATTTTCTACAATTTTCTTAAATTTATTCTGAAAATTCTAAAAACCAGTTAAAATTGGACTGACTCGATAGTCAAATTGTCCATCTGCAATAGTTCTCATTCTTTTACATGAATTTATCCAAGAATCAGAGCTTCAGGCAGCACTTCCCTCTAAAGATTTCTCTGGAAATCTTTCTCCCATTCTTCAAGTTAACACATGATGAAATCTCTTTCGCCTCATAAGTTTCTCCTCACCTCTTCCTTCACAGTCCTTCCCCTGGAGAACGTGAAGGCTGCCCTGGCATGAATAGAAGCTTTTAGTCGGTGTGTCCAGAGACCTGTGGCCAACCCACAGGAAACCTGTTCTCACCACAGGGCACGTGGCCCAGGTGCCAGTCAGCCCTGAAGTTAGCCTATGTTCCATTTGACACTTTGTTTAATAAATTTTTTTTTTTTTTTTTTTTTTTTTAGATGAAGTCTTGCTCTGTCACCCAGGCAACACTCCAGGCTGGAGTGCTCATCACAACCTCCACCTCCTGGGTTCAAGTGTTTCTCCTGCCTCAGCCTCCCAAGTAGCTGGGATTACAGGTACATGTCGCCATACCTGGCTAATTTTTAAATTTTTAGTAGAGACAGGGTTTCACCATGTTGGCCAGGCTGGTCTTGAACTACCGGCCTCAGGTGATCTGCCTGCCCCCACCTCCCAAAGTGCTGGGATTACAGGTGTGAGCCACTGCACCCAGCCTAAATGGCTTTTATTATTATAAAAGTGTCTAGCACATGGAAGAAGTAAAAAAAAAAAGAGTAATACTATGTCTTTTTACAAAAGCAGTACAATTACAATCAGGAACATAGATTTAGTCTCCAGAGTTAGCAGGCATTACAAGATTGTTCTCAAGTTGTCTTCTATTTTAGAGTCAGAACACTGACTAACACTGACTAAACTAAACTGACTATGACAGCTTGTGGAAGTGTTAGAGACCTTAACAGCCAGCAGTGAGAATAAAACCCTATAGTGTCAGACTATAAAGGCTATGACAAATTGGAGAGAGGAAGCATATGATAGAGACTTATGCAGGGAAATCTCCCTAGAGCAGGTCAAATATTTGAGTTTGGCTGCAAAGAAGAGCATTGTGACACTTTTTATCAATGGCACTCATCATCTTTTGAATATCTTTCCTACTTTATGGTAATTTCCTACATTACGAGTCCCATCTCTTCAAGTTCTAAGCCAGAAAGCTTCTCTTCCCAGGCTTCCTTGCAGTTAGGAGGTCAGCACATGACCTCAACTCTGTCCATCAGACATACTCCTTCTATCCGGAGGGAACGATGTAAGGAGGTACCATGCAGAATCAACTTCAGGGTGAGAATAGCAGCATGTGGCAGAGGCAGTTCAGCAGAGGGGCAGAGATCTTAGGAATAGTGCCCCGCATTCATGTGTGGTGCCAATTGTGGTATCTGGGCCCCACTACCATCAGATTGCAGCTGTGAACCATGGAGGGGTATGACGTGAGTGTTCCTGCTTGCATTATCCCTGAGCATGGCTCTCTGGCCCTCCCAAAGACTCTGAAGGCAACCAATTAATGCCTTCTCTGTTTAAAACACAGTGGATTCTGTTGTTTGCAACTGAGATACCAACTGATGCAAAAAGAGAGTGCTTCCATTGGAGCACAGCTCACACTTCACTGTGTTGTGTTTTGGGACAATATTTAGAAAAATGAACTGGGTTTTTATTCTCATACTCTTATTTACATGTGTGCCTTCCTTCTTCATATTTCATCAAAAGTAGCATCAGGCAGTGTCCATTATTTCAGGGAAATCATATGGGAAAAAAAGGCCAAAAAAAGTGTCTTTTTAGGTTTTCAGTGTTAAGATCCTAGGTTGTGAAAGAAATTGGTAAGATTCAGCACAGATAATAGACTGAGGAGAAAGCAAAATGGGCAAAAGGAACTACACAGAGGTACACACCTGCATGATAAAGATACTCCAACTTAAGAAATTGTAGCAAGTCAGAAGGAAAGTGAGGAGTGCAGAGAAGTGCAGTGTCTCTGAAAAAGGCTCTGGGTTTGATTCTTGGAATGAGTCCCAAAGACACTTTGCTGGATCTGAAAGAAAGGGAGATTTATTCCTCTTCACCTGGATCAGAACCCAGGGTAGCAGCAAGGTCTGAATATAGACATAGTTGTGGAGATGTCTCAGCAATCAGACCGAGACAACTCACTGATTTTTTCAAGTCCAACTGCCTTGGTAGCATCAGAATGATACCCATGTGTCCAAGAGTGGCCCAGGGGTAGAGGACAGAACTGCTGACTTGAAGGAACCTTACTCAGGCCAATGAGACCTCTCCAAGGCAACCTGTTCAGACCAGTGGCTGAGGATGAAACAGTATAATGGGGGTGTCTCTGTGGATGATGGTGAAGATGGATGCCTGTGAAGACCAAATGGACCTGCCTCTTTAAAAAGCTTCCAGAACTTGTTCGTGACCCTGGGAAAATAAATGAGACAGACCACACAGGTACAAGAAGGGCTTCAGACAAAAATTAAGTTTATTGTAGAAAAATAAGAGAATATTTCCTTCATTCCTTAGTTTGTGAGTTTGTGCACTGAACGTTACATGGTAATTTGGGTGGGAAGGTAGAAGTGGAGTTAGCTGGCAAGTGTGGAGGCAGATGGCCAGACAAAACTTATGTTTCATTCCTAATCAAATGCCCTCATTTTACAAACCAGTAAATGGTGGGCCTGAGAGACGAAGCAAATTGTTCATAATCATATAGCAAACTAGAATTTGGGTCTTCTAACTTTCAGGCCCACACTGTCTCCCAAAATAGTGTGTTGAAGTTTTTCCAAAAGCAATAGAATGGGAGTGCCATGCCCTAGGTTGTAATGAACCAAAACACTGGTTCATTGAGCCATTTCCCCAAAGTGCAATTGCTTGGTGTCTCAGCCTTAAGGAAAAAGTCTTTCTGGGAAAGCAAAGCTAACAGTCTCTACACTTCATCCTTTAGTTACATTTGAGGACAGGTAACCAGTGCATCGCAATGGTTGCCCTGAGGAATTTTCATTTCTAGAGTATACTTGCATAAGGTTTGGTTCAAACAAGTGATGGCCTGGGCCTATGAATATCAACTAATTCTTTCAGCTCTGTGGCCACTTAAGAATACAGGGTTTATTCTTAAGGCAGGACTGCTTGTGAGAATCCCTGCTAATGAGTCTATCTTGAACTCTTGGTCCAAGTGACATAGGACCATTTAATAATCTAAATTATTGTGTTGCTTAGGACTATTTTAGTTGCAGTGATGGAAACCTGCCCTGAACTAGCTTAGGTAAGCCTATAAGCTTTTCACATGGATGCTGGGTCTCACAGAACTTAAGCATAGATATATGTTTGAACTCCAGGACACAGTGGAACCAGGGATTTGAATGCCATCAAAAGCTCTACCTCCATCATTCATTTCTAAGCCACTGTGTTATTCTTAGTTCTGTAATCCTAGAGATGGATTCAGCCCTGAGCTGACCACCTTGGCTAGAGAGGGTAAGTCACACTGGAGTACTCCTGCTTTTGCTTCCATTTAAGGATGAGGTAGGGGCAGAGAGGACCACTGTAGGCACCAAGTGCTAATTTTACTATTTATTAAGTACAGGGCTCTGTGCTAGGTTCTGGGAGAGAAGGGAAGCAAGAGAACCAAAAAATTGAAGAACCAGATTCTTCCCTCAAAGGGTCTCCCACTTTAAAAGGGAAAATGACATAGTATGGCCTGACAAGTGCCACCACTACGATGGATAGAAGCACGAAAACCAATCTTACACAGGGCTTGGATTCTGAAGTTAGCAAGCCAGGCAAAAAGAGTCCTACAGCCAACTATGCATGCCCAAAATACTTGAATCACACCCAACACAAGATATTCATGGCATGAGTGACAAGCAAGGACCAAAATTGACTCAGACAACTGAGTTCCACATCTCCCACCTCTCATTCCAGGTTATATTGTTCACTGAATAGACTGGAAGTCAAAATCACCCACACTATTTATAGCAGTCTCTCTCCTCACTCTCTTTTACTATGTGCATGGAGTTAAATCCACAGGAGTTAAAAATATATGAGATGTGACTCATTAACTTGGCAAAGCCATGCAGCATTGAGCTTGGGAACTAGGATCCAAGGCCAGGGGTGCGTAACTTTTCAGTCCACAATTCCAGCCTTTACCCCAGGCAGTATTCAAAAGTTACCATATCCCCCATTATCTAAGTCATTTAAAGCTGGAGGTTCTCTCGGGCTCTTCCTTGGGAATCCCTGACCCCCACCCCAGGAGTAGTACAGAGCTCAGCTCAGGTGGGTCCACATGAATTGGGCTGGGATAGTCTGGGCTGAGCTGAATTGAGAGGTCATCCGGACGAGCACAGAGGGATATTGACTCCAGGGCAGCTGGTGGGATGCCATTCATTTTCCTAGGTTGTATATGCTATGAAGAGCTTATCAAGGGGATGTTTACAAATGGGGGACCTTGCTGTTTTTAACAGATTAACTGTAACATATTGGTTCAGTGACCTGACAGCCCATTTACATGAAGTGTTAGTTTACACTTGACTCTTTCCCTGCACAGTAGGCAGATAGAAAGGCCACCGGGTTGACAGGGAGGAGGCTGGCCAAGCCCAGAGCGTCCATTAAGCAGTTAAGCATGGGCTCTTTGGAGTCTGGCATAGCCTTGAATACAGCCAGACCTCACACTTCACTCTTTCCTAAATAGTGATAGAAAACCTTCCACCCAACCTTGCCTATGACCCTTTCTGAACAATTCATACCAAGGTTCCGGCCTAACAACCCAGAGGAACATTACTGTTGTTGCTTTGATCATGTATTCAGGTCACAATCATGTCAGACAAGCCAAAGAGACTCCATGGCAGGCCCATTATATTTTCTGATCTGGACTAAAACAATCAGACCTCCAGGAAGCTTTAGTTTATTAGCTTTGCTTTCCCAGGAAGACTTTTTCCTTAAGGCTGAAACACCAAGCAATTTCACTTTGGGGAAGTGTCTCAACTTCAGTGCTTTGGCTCTTGGCAACCTAGAGCATAGCGCTCCCTTTCTATTACTTTTGGAAGAACCTCAGTAAACTATTTTGGGAGGCAGTGTGGGCCTGAAAGTTAGAAGACCCAAATTCTAACTGACATCCATTGTGCCCTAATCTGTGTCAGCTGCTCTCATTTCCTTGATCTCATTTAATCTCAACATTACTCTGAAAAGTAGGTATTACTCTCTTGATTGTGTGGATAAGAAAATGGAGGCTCAAAGAGATGAAATTTACCAAAATGATGCAATGTACAGGTAGCAGAACTGGAATTCAGACTCAGATCAGTCAGATTTGAACACGTGTTCTTTTCACAATACCACATGGCCTAATCCAGATATCCTAAATTTTCTAGGAGGAGATGTTTGTTGTTTCCAGAACCCTTGTGGTGATTGGGCTGGCAGTGAAATCCAGCCCAATTTTTAATCGTCAGTGAGCATAAGAATCAATTAGGGATCTTGTGGAAAGTGCAAATTCCCAGAGATTTAGAGACTGTGGATTTGTAGTTTAGCCCAGGGATCTGTATTTTCAACAATGAGCAGCTTCACTGATTCTAGTGCTGGTTGACTGGAAAGCATTTCATACCTTTAGGCAGTATCATTCACTCCAGGACTGCAGGGTCTCAGTGGGAGGGGTTATCCATTCCTATCCCATTGCTTCTTTCAGATTCTTTTGGATGTTCACCAAGTAGTCATGGTCCTCTTTCTAGAACTGCAATCTGGTTCAGATGTCCTGTGGCCATGTGCCTCAGTGAAGGCTTAAATGCTCTTTCTCTCAGAAGGTGAAACTTGGATGGTCTAAACCAATGGTTCTCAATCTTAGATGCACATCAGAGCTCCCTGAAGTGTACACATGTTCACACACACACACACACACACACACACACACGTGTGTAGAAGACCCCACATAAACCCAATTAGATCAACCTCTAAGGGCAGAACCTAGACATCTGTAATTATTTTTAAAGGTGTCCAATTTGTTTTCAGCTAGAGTTGAGAATCACTGGCCCTGCCTATTTCCCTTACCACTGGTCTGGGATAAACATTTGATAAAATTCTGGCCCAAAAAACTGATGAGAGGTCTTCTGGGAGGTGGTGCTTTGGGGAAATTCATTTCCTGTCTTTGAAAGAGATGGGAGGATAGAATGAGCCATCTTTCCTCTTTCTGACTTTGCATTTTGTGATGTAAAGGTGTGATGCCTGGAGTTATTGCAGCCGTCTTGGGATCATGAAGGAGCCAACCTAGTAGCCACAGGCTAAGGATGGCAGCAAAGAAAGAAATGGGAACTTGGTGGCAACTTGGGGCAAGTTAATTAAACTACTGCAATCACCTTACCCTGAGCATATGTTTCATGAGAAGTGATTTATATATATATATACATATACATATATATATATACACACACACACACACATATATATATATATTTTTTTTTTTTTTTTGAGACAGAGTCTCACTCTGTCACCCAGCTGGAGTGCAGTGGCACAATCTTGGCTCACTGCAACTTCCATCTCCCAGGTTCAAGCAATTCTCCTGCCTCAGCCTCCCAAATAGCTGGGATTACAGGTGTGCACCACTATGCCCCCTATTTTTTGTATTTTTAGTAGAGATGGGGTTTCACCATGTTGGACAGGCTGGTCTCGAACTCCTGACCTCAAATGATCCACCAGCCTCAGCCTCCCAAAGTGCTGAGATTACAGGCGTAAGCCACCGTGCCCAGCCGATTAATATTCTTAAGACATGTTAAGTTGGATATTATTATTTGCAGCCAAAATAATCTCAACAGATACAGCTACTAATGAATTTCACCTGCTTACTGCCTGCACTATTTCTAAGAGCAGCATAAGTACATCGGCAGCTGGGGCCCACAGAACAAGACGACCTAGACTCAGTCTTGATGGCCAAAAAACTTTAAGTTCAGTGAGCCCTGGGCACTGCCATTAACCAGTTGCCTTGAGAATTATTCCAATAATAACTGTGACATTTATTATGCATTCACTTCATGCCAGGTATTGTACAATGCAAAGTGCTTTAAGTAAGTCATCTCATTCCATCCTTAAAATTACCCAGGGAGATATGTATTATTATTGACATTTTACACATTAGGAAACTGAAAACCAGAAAAGCTAAGGAATTTGACCAAGGTCGTATAGCGCATGAGTGGCAGAGACAGGATGCCAACCCCAATCTGTCAGACTCTCAAGATATTTCTTGTGGTGACCATGTCGTTTCATTTCCCTATGACTTATGAAGCTCTGTGTGTTCACACATTCACCGAAGTGCTTAACTATGCGAATAAAAAGCATTCATCATTGTAATCCTTAATGGAGATAACAGAAATATTAGCAAAGGCCGAAGTGAAAACAGTTCAAGTGAGGCCTACTTTTTTACAGGCCAAAGAATGATTTACTTTATCACAGCAAAGAATTTTATTTGACAAATGCATACTTTATCATCTCTGGTCTGCTGAAAATGTAAGTTTACATTTTCCTAGCCATAAAATTAAAATAATTTTGGCTCCAAAAAGTGAAAAGAAATCTCATTCTAGGTTCAGGTCTTTCTCTGGAAATTCGAATGCTAAATATGGAGCCTGAAAAAATGGCATTTCTGTCAGGCAGGACAGACTCGAGTCAGTAAGGTCAGGGTTCAAAATCTGGTTCTGGCTCTTGCTGACCGCGTGACCTCGGACATGACATTTCACTCCTCCAAGTCTCAGCTTCCTGATCTGTAAGATGAGAATGACAACTCTCACTTCAGGCCTGGGATGGGGATTAAATCAGACACTCTGTGTAAGTTGCCTGGCAAACCAGGAGTGCTATCAAGGTTGGCTGTTCTTAAAATATATACAAAGGGTCCAGCATGGAACCTGGTGCATAGCAGCTACTTGATAAATCTTTCAACCCTTCCCTCTATCTTCCCTTTTCTGTTCCTCATCTTCAACTGTCTTCAGGGGTGGGCCTCCAAAGACAGAAGCAAAACCAAACAGGATGAGGTCCTTCTGTACTTGGTTGTGAAAGGAGTAATGAGACAGCGTCCACATCTTGGTTTGCTCTGCATTCTGGCAGCTTACTACAGCATCATCCCTACACCCTGACCCAACATAGGGAAGCTAGCCAGTCTGCTAGTGGGTCACCTGCCAATTGGAAGACAAATTTGAGAAAAAGTCAGAGGATCAGAGTAAGGGACAGAAGAAGGGGTAGAGTGGAGTGAGAAGAAATAGTTAAGTTGGCTCAAGAGACAAGCGTTTCTGGGAAGCTGGAGAGAGATAATCTTCCACACCCAAGTTAGAGCAGATTTCCACAAGGGAAGGAATATTTCAAGGGAATCTGGATTGCTAGTGAGAGAAGCAAAAGACAGGGCCTCAGCAAAGGATTTCCTATCCATAATCAAAGGGGAGCCACGAGTTCTCAATTAGGGTTGGTTAGTCAAAACTGTACTCCAAGTCCCATTGAAAAAAGCAGACAGAAAAGACCAGCAGTTCACATTCTTGTTTAGAACTGTTGTGTTTTGAGTTCCTTCCCCCTATAATTAGAACTTCTCCTCAGCCCCATGAAGTTGTTAGGACAGCCACCATGGTTATCATCCCCATTTTATAGATTTGCAAACTGAAGCTCACTGCTGGCAATATGTGCTTAGTCAAATAATGGGAAGGTTAGATATAAAGATGAGTTTGTCCAGTGGTTCTTAAAAGAACCCAGAGCCCTGTATCTGGTGAGGATTCCAGGTGATTCTGATGATCAGCCAGGTTTGGGGACCATTGATATCACTCAACAAACTCACTGCAGAAAGAAACAGAGCCTGACAGAGGTGGAAGAATCTGCCCAAGGTCACTCAAATGAGTGGCTGAGACAAGTTTAATCCTTCAGCTTACTGTCTCCATGACAGAGCTCTTGCCAGCTCACTCCATGGGCTGTTTAGTTACTCATGACAACCTATAATATAGATTGTATTCATTCAATAAACTTTTACTGGGGACATCTTTGGTGCCAGGTGCCAGATTCTTGGCCTTAGAGAGTTCATGGTCTAAAAGAAAATGGGACAAGTAGCCTCATGGCTGCAGGATGGCATAGCGGTACTACCAGAGAAGGAGGTATGATATACAAGCGAGGGGGTGTAAGAGGGGTAACTTCTGACCAGCAGGCTTCAGAGGAAGGGAGAAAAACATCAGGAAAACAAAGGCTCCTTATATGGAAGTTTGGTTACCTTTGTTTTAATAAGCCACTGGTGTGCTGTGACTTTATACAACTCAAGTTAGAATAAACGATTTTGAATGAAAGGTTTCTAAGGATATTTACTGGGTGCAAAAGAAACAATCTGACATTACTAAAATATGTTCAGACCAAAATAGAGGCACCAGGAAGACGTCCCTCTAGCATGGATCTTCACTATCGTGCAGAGATCATATCTGCCTCTGCTCACGACTATTGACGAAAGTCAGTTCTCATCAGTGCCGTGTAGGAGACCGGACAGGTCAGCGCAGCCACTAAACTTAACATGCAGAATTTACTGTTTCCACTGTTGCCAAGGTCACAGAGAAGTAGATACTTTCATGTGCAATTAGCAATATAAGGTAGGACAACATTTCTGAAGGACAGTTTGGCAAAATTTATGAAGATATAAGATACTTTCAAAATACTCTTTGAACCAGCCATTCTATTTCTAGGAATTTATCCTGAGGGTAATTATATAAAAGAAAATATAGAAAGATATACATAGGGTGTTCAACAAAACATAGTTTCTAATAATAGTAAAAACTTGGGGAAAAGGGAAACGTCCATCTATAGAAGAATAATGAACTAAATTATCATAAAACTATATACTTGAAAACCATTAAGTCAATAATAATGATGGATATGTATACTTAGGGATGTAGAAAAATGCTTGTATCACCCAGTGAAAAAAGCAAATTTCAAATTAGTTATTTAATATGATGCAACTCATGTGTAAGTATAGCTTCCAGATATATGTATTTATATCTAGAGAGAAACCTGGAAGATGGCTTTTAACCAAAACGTCAATAATGTTGAGCAGGAGAGGGGGTGATTCTAATTTATTTTTCTGTGTATTATTTTACAATATTTATATAATCAGAACAAATAATAGGATTACTTTCATTGGAGACTAAAATTTTTTTGTTCTTTATTTTATTCTTGAGCATAAAGTTTTCATTTTAGGATACTAAAATTTTTGAAGAGATTAGTCCTAAGCAATAGGAAAATCCAACCAGATTTAATGAGATTGAAAATTTTCATTCTTTATTTTTATGGGCTCCTTTTCTAAATATATACTTGTGCAATTGATTTACATATTCAGTCATGAAAACAGTTTGTTTGTTCACTTGGAACTATGTAATAAGCACCTACTCTGAACCTGGCAGAGGGACACTGAGGCATCAGGCGTATAACGTGATGGGTGAGAAGTCAGGCAGACCTGGATTTGCATCCCTGTCCTGTCACTCACCAGTTCACAACCTCAGATGGGCTATTAAACTGCTCTGAACCTCATTTTCCTCATCTGTCAGAGATAATACAAATAGTATTAGTGATCTATTGCTATGAAGCAAATTATTCAAAGACTTAGGGGCTTACAACAACGATCATTTATTATCTCATAGTTTCTTTGGATCAGAAAGCTGGGGGCAGTTCAGCTAGATGTTTCTAGCTCTGGGTCTTTGGCGAGGCTGCAGTCACATGAAGGCCTAACTGGGGCTGGAAGATCTGCTTCCAAGCTGGCTGTTAACAAAGGACTGGCAAGTCGGTGGTTGCTGTTGGTGGGAGGTCTTCTCTCCATAGCCATCTCCACATTGCTGCTTGAGTGTCCTCACAGCACGGTGTCTGGCTTCCCCCAGAAGGGGCAATTCAAGGGACCAAGGAGGAAGTTGACAATGCCTTTTATGACCTCACCTCGAAAATCACACACCATATCTGTAAGTATTCTACAGATGGCAGGTTAGCTCTGATTTAATGTGAGAGGGGATTCACAAAGGTGAATACCAGGAGGCAAGCATCATTGGAACCATCTTGAAGGCTACCACTTATGTGAAATGAGAAAATGCTTACAAAGAGCTCAGTGCACCTGTAGTGCACCCATAATAGATAAGCCATAGTGATGAGAAAGAGTGCATATAACTGAATTCAACAAATAGGTCCCAGATCCCTGCTCTTGTCCAAAGTCCTGTTTTCTTCAGACGAGGAAACTGAGCCCAGAGAGGTTAAGTGGTTTGACTAGTCATACATGGAGTTGGTTATTGAGCTAGGAAAAAAAGCAGGTTTTCTACGTTGCCCTATCCAAGGTCTTTCTTCCCCTAGAGAAAATCTCCGCAAAGATGCAGACTGAGGAACCATTTGCTAGAACAAAATGCTCACCAGAGTTGAAGATGAACAGATGTTTTAGAAAGAAGGGTAGCGAAGCTGTTAAGAGGATTCTGAATTTCAGGCTGAGGAATTTGTCTTCCTTTGATGGGAAAGGCAATAGTGAGCCATTGAGGGGTTTTAGAATGCAAAAGTGACCTAAATACAGCTATGTATTCAGCAGATTGTGGATGTCTCTAAAGAGAAAGGCTGTGGGAGAAGTCCAGGCATCTGGGGACACAAGCAGCAGTGGTGGGAAAGGAGAAGGGACTCGAGAGTCACAGTATCTAGGAATCATATCCCTGTGCAACCTGTGGATTCCAGACTAATTAAGGATTAAGGGAGCAAGTCAAGAGGTTTAGGTGAGGGCAGCTAAAGAGCTGGTGTACAGGCTGTGCCAGTGATCCCCGCCCAGTCTATGGCCCTGAGTCAGCCTCAATCTACCATGTGGGAGGCCTAAGAACATTCAATATGACTTGGAAGACGGGCTTTAAAACAAATAGTCTGCATTTCCTCTTGTTCCCAGCTCTCCAGCATGAAAAACTGATGCTACAAAGGGCTAGGCAAACTGGAATGTATGTGGTTCTGAGCTCAGCCCAAAGGGCCCTCCTCTACTGAAAGTCTCACTTTCCAGGAGAGAGGATGCCACGATGTGACGGTTGTCACACTCAAGGTTTTCTCTCCAAGCCTCACCTCCTCTAAATCTGTCCCCCCACTCCTCTTTAGGTAGAACTGACCTGCTGTCTGCCCTGAATACACATACCACAGATGAATTCTCTCCTGACACCTCGAGTGCCATGATGCTCTGCTAACTCGCCTGCTTCCTCCTCCAGCCCCAAACCTCCCTGAGGGTAGACGCTGTGCCTTCCATGTTCCTAGGGTCTTCCTAGCCTGAACACTATGATTTTGCTCTCTGAAAATATTAGACAAATACTTTTCTCTCCTAATTTCATCAGCTTTACATTCAGAGACAGGTTTACAGTCACAAGGGTTGTAACCTGGGCCCCAGAGGGCTGAATCCAGTCCATCCACAGGGTCCTACAAACCATAGGACCCTGCCAACCATAGGGCCACCAGTGTTGTAGATTTATCACCCATTTCCAGGACAGTAAAATGCCTTGTTTTTAAAAAGAAATAGTAAGACGATTTTCTAAAAGAAGGAAATAAAATGAGAAAGAAACACATTTTTTCTAACTGGCACAAAAGCTCTGTATAGGCTAGTCAAGGCCCTATCCATATATAGTTTTTAGCTGGTCAATATAACTTTAAAAAGTGAATCAAAATGACTTTAGGCAGGGACATGCTCTCCAGTTTGTCAATCCTCACCATTCCCTATGGTCTGATACTCTTAACCTCTGTTATATTTATGTACCACCTAGCCCCAGAAGGCTTATAAGTTTGCAACCCTGCAACATGATATGAAACCTCATAAAGCAATCCCTTCCATCTTTGGGAAGCAAATGTTTTCAAGGTTCTTTATTAGGCCGAATGGAAATCTTCCCATAGCCTCTGTCTACCCCTCTTATTTCTGGGGTACTCTAGGTCCTATAGTACAAACATAATGTTTTCCTAAAGCACACTCTCTTACTTATTTGAAGACTATCAGCAGAGTCTGTGTGAGGCCTTCTCTTTTCCGTGTTAAACATATTGTCTTCCTTCAACTATTTCCTGACATTGAATCCCTTCACTATACTCCGAATGTGACTTATTATCCCCTTTTTAAAGAGGGGCATCCATACAGGCATGGTCTAATCCCTTGCAATTCAAAGTGTAATCCAAAAGCCAGTAGCATTTGCGTCACTTGGGAGCCTGTTACAAATGCACAACCTCAGACCCACCCCACACCTACTGAATCAAGATCCACAGGTGATTCATATGCACACACCTAATTAATGCAGGCTAAGATTATGCTAGCTTGTGAGAGCAACTGTGTTACACTGTCATCCCTGTTTCCTGTTATTTGAAATTCCTGTTTTTTTTCCCACACTCACTGCTAAGTTACATCTTGTATTAGTTTAATTGCAGCATGTGACAATCAGATTACATTTTAATGAGTTACCCACATGCTTAGATTATGAATTTGTGGGCAAAACACAGATCATATTCATCTCTATTTTGGGTACCAAGCAAAGGCCCTAGTACACAATAGGTGCCAATATAAGAAGTAACAAAAAAATAAAATAACACTGGTCTAAATGATTAAAAAAAAATAATAACTCTCTGCTGAACAGTTCAAGGCATGGCTGGATCCAGGGCTCAAAGATGGTGACAGGGACTTGGAGCATCGCCGCTTTCCACCTCTGCTTTCTTGGCATCAGCACCATCCTTGGTCCAGCTCTCCCTTGTGGCCTCAAGATGGCTGCCAGTGTCACTCAGAGCCACAGCCTTTCTCATTCCAGTCCCGCTGGCAAAGAGTCTTCTGAAAACTTATGGGGGTAAATATTTCTTTATTCTTTCCTTTTTCAGAAACCTTAGCAAATGTCTCCTCCAATTTCATTAGCGATGATGGAGTTATCAGTTCATTTCAGAGCCGACTACTGGGGCAAGGGGGTTTAATATCCTAGTGGGTTTATTTCAGTGAGGACCCAATCATGAGGAGCTAGAAGCAGTTGAAAATTGAGGGGAGCGCTCTATCAGGAAATTAGGAAACTGTTTGGAGAGGTGACATGTGTGCTGGGGAGGTGACCCATGGATTCTACCATAATGTTAAACAGGTCTGCATTTCAGTTTCTTTTAAATCTTGCAACTGTTGTTCAGGATATCCAAGATTACAGCAACCACTATCACAGGTTATGGCCAGAAAACTCTTCTATTTTTAAACGACACACAAACTCTTCTGCGCCATCACATTGTTTCAGTGATCAACTTTAAAGGGCCCTGGCTTACCTCCTCCTGGAATAATAGAGGAGTCACAGGAGTGCTGTGGGCCACTCCAAAAACCACTCCAGAGTGGTTCGCCACACATAATAGAGGGTGCACTTGAAAGGCAGCATCCAATGACCAGTTCTGGTTGAAGACTTTTGTGTTTTTCAAAAGCCCAATAAGCAGCAGAAGTGACCACAATGTGTTTGAAACTCTATACCATGAGTCTTCAGGAGACAAAGTACCTAAAACTAGATGGAAAGACTTGTAATTTTTTAAATTAAAAACTATAGACAGGAGAGGTAACAAAGTTAAAATAAGCATGAATCCTACATTTCTGTTTCAAAAATAAAACCTGAGGTATGGGGAAAATTGTAATACGGAATTCAGAAATCCGCTTTGGCCATATGCTGTACTGCATCTGCTTTCCTTGAGGCAAAAGGCTCTCAAGGACCAGTCATGCTCCGCTGGGAGAGACATAACGCCAATGAGACTGAAGGTGGGCAAGAGGGTACGGAGGGGAAACTGCTGTTTCATCTGAGTGATCAGAGGGCAAACTTCCCACCACCAGCCCCTGTGGACACATGCTACTGGTCAAGGTAGTCACTGTGCAAGGGCAGATGGACCACACAGGCCCATCGCCACTTCTCAAAAGAACAGCTTAAACTAAGACCTATTTAACTCTCAGGAAGTGCATGAGTTATGTGACCTTCACAAATGGAAGGCAGCCTAAAACCAGTACCAACATAGTCCATTCTGTCACAGAAACATTTTGTGTAGCACCCCGCTCTATGCCTTACTGAAGGAAGGCCTTTCGTGTAATCACTTAGTCTCAGCTTAGGTTTCCTCTAATGAGAGGAGGCAATAATTCCCCTCTCAGATGGGTGTGAAAATAAAACAGTCCATGTAACAAATGCCTAGAAATGTCCAGGCCAAAGAACGCCTACTAACATCATTTTCTTCCCTGGCCCCTGCTCAGTCCCACGCAGTGCTCTAAGTTTATAAACACACCACTAAAAAAATTTGGTCTCGTAGACCTTTTGCAATTTCTCTCTGAAATTGCAAATTGAAATTCATACATATGTGTTAAGTCATACTTCATCGTACTGCAGTAATTGTATTGGGAGGAAAATTTTTTTTTTTAAATCCTTCCGTTTTCAAATAGATGGAGGTGAAATCAACACAAAATGACCAAATGGATCATGGCCTCACCTTTTACTAAATGTAAAGCCTTGGGCAAGTTTAGTTTAATAGAAGGCTTCAATCAATCACAGCTTTTAAAATAGCAGCAACAACAACAAACATCCCTCCCACTAGACTGCAAAGTCCTGAGGGTTGAGAGCTCATTTGTTCAACTTTAT
Organism: Piliocolobus tephrosceles; assembly: GCF_002776525.5. Classification (NCBI taxonomy): domain Eukaryota; kingdom Metazoa; phylum Chordata; class Mammalia; order Primates; family Cercopithecidae; genus Piliocolobus; species Piliocolobus tephrosceles. The sequence continues at coordinate 172,517,079 of NC_045436.1, read as the reverse complement.
ATTCTATTAACATCCCTAGTCAACTGGCCTGCACATATCAGGAAGATAAGCTGCAATAGCTTGAAGGGTTTATCACTTGAAGGGTCTAAAAGTCTGCCAAATTATAAAATGAAAAATATAAAAATCAAAGTAGAAAGAGGTTGGACCCACTAACAAGTAGAGTTTTCAAAATCTTTTCTTAATTAATTTCTTTTAAATTTCTCGGCCTAGAGGCAGATCTACCAAGTCTAGCTCTATGATTTCACGATCTCTGGCAAATTACTTTTTCTGTCCACACTTCAGTTTCCTTAGCCACACAAGGAAGTGAACAAAGTTTTCCAAAATCCCTTACACCTCTAAAATTAGGTATCCAAATTTCTACACACACTTGTGGCAAATCCATGACAAAGGCATGCTGCCAGGCACTGTAAGAGACATGAGAGAGAAGAGACCAGAGCTGCCCTTCAATGAGCTCATGGATTATTAAACAATAAAAAACAGGGGCACAAACAGCAGCGATTCAAGGCAGAAAGGGGCAGTGGCTATCAGAGAGGTACTGATGTGGAACTGTGAGCTGTGGAGACAAGGACTGGCTTTGTGGAGGGGTGGCTTTTGTTCATGCTTCAATGTAGCAAATATGGAGCACCAGTCATGCCAGGCACTGTATCTTAGCACACACAAAAAAAACTACACAACTATGACCAAGACAAACAGAGTCCTGCTCTCACAGTGCCTAAAGGTTGGCTGGCAGGAGGTAGACATTTGGAGAAGGGGGAGGAATTCCCAGCAGAGGGACCTGTGGAGCAAAAACAGGAAAGCAGAGCATCACAAAGCAAATAGGAATGAGTCCATAGCTGTGTTTGCAGACGAGTGATGATGGTACAGTGGAGTGGCATGAGAAAAGGTAGAAAGGTGGGAGGCAGCTGATGTGAAGTCCCTGAAATGCCAAGCTATGGAGTATGGATTTTAATTGGTCCAACAAAATAACCTAACAATTCTAAGTGACTGACTATACATTAAACTTTGCAGAATCACTAATTTTGTATCCAAATACACACTGCCTTTCTGTAACAAAAAGGAAGACGTTTGAAAGAAAATTGCCAAAAGTAGTAATTTAAATAAATTTATTCGTGAAAGAAAAACATCTGAACATCAGGTACAGTCTGATCCACAATGTCATAACTCATTTGCGGGAGTACTCTTATGCAGTTTGCAAGAGAAATTCCACGTGGAGCATCAGCTGAACATTTATCAAAATTCAGAAAGTCTTCAAACCTGAGTATTACACAATACATAATGACAATGATACAGTAATAAAAATACAATATCAAATACTCACTACTTTGTGAGTTACAAACTACAATATAAACAATTTAGGCCCTTTTTTAAAAAATGAAAAAATATTTCTATTACAGCCTTATTTCAAGCATTTTCACTTAGATACAGCTTTATATACTTTTAGTCACAATAGATAGCTAAAGAATGTCTTCATAAGTATCTGTAGGTAAAATATATTACTTGCTTAATGTTTGCACTCTGAAGTATACTTTGACACATACAGGTTCTGATAAGAGAATGAAATTGCTGTGGCAAAATCCTGGCTGATGATCAAGACTTGGATACTTTTCATATTAAGTTAAAAAAATTTACATCACTGAAAAAAGAAGCAAGAACATACAAAGAAGCAACATCATTCTTTTGCAACGAAGCAGTCTAATTCCAGGGAATGGGTTTTCCATTTTGAATTCAAAGTGTGTGGTCCCAAAGTTGAATTCTTTCAAATCCAAGGAGCTGCCTGCCACTGTGAGGCAACAGCAATGACGAAGCAAGTTGGGAGGAAAGTGTTAACTGAACTACCGAGATGGTCACTGATAAAACAAGTTCCTAGAAGTCCTCAGGCCCACCCAGAGGTGAAGGGCAGCCAGAACTATCAACACAAAAGAAAAATGCGCTCACTGAACTGCACACATAGAGCTTCTAGGAGGGTTAACAGTTCTTGACATAGGTTCCTGGTTGTAGTTTACAATATCTGCCTTCACCACCCTCTGTCATAAAAGAAAACAGAGTTATTATCAGGACATCAGAACATTTAGAAAGAGCTCCTTAAAGTATATTTTTATTTTCTGAACTCTGCTGAGCTTCTGATGATGGACACCACAAATGCAGCAGGAGTTGATATTAAAAGAATAAGCCAGACAAACAAATTAAGAGTGTTTTTTGTTTCTTTTATTTTCAAGAAGAGAATGGCAACTCAGCTATGGAGTTGTCCCTGGTTTTATGACATTTAACTTGAGGTTATCATAAGTCTAATGAAAAACTGAAATTTCAATAAGGAAAAATTAAACCCTGATAATAATTTAGAGCAAAATAATTTAAATGAATCATTCATATGTATTTTAAATCATAGAAAAGAACTCATTTCAAAGTAAAAAATAACATTATTAATATTTCCATAAGCCATTATATTTAGCGATACCTTTTCATTGAACATTTACAGCAGTTTGTGAGTTTGTAAGAAGACATTTAAATGTTAAAGAGGATTCACATATAAAGCAGAAATATTCTGAGCAACCCATTTTTAAATCTTTTCCAATTTCTAAAACTTTCCTCCAAAATCCCTAACTTATTTCCAAATGGCTCACTATTGGTTATGAATACAACTCTAACAAAATACAGTATAATGAAAAATTTAGAAAATTACTTCATATTTGTTTGTAAAATAATTTAAACCAAAAGATACTTTTAACTCTTCCCTCCTTCCCTCTAACACTCACTTCAAGGAATGTCTAAAATGATACATTTAGCAATATGCTTAATATTCATCTCTAATACTTTAAAACAAATCCTTTACTGTTTTCAACTCTACAAAGTCTGCACACACAAGCAGACAAAGAAGGGCAATTCAAGGCAAATTTTAAAAATACTCTTTCAATTACCAAGCTATTTCAGGAAAAATGGTAAGGAATGAATAATGAAATAACTGCCTCAATTCTCCACTTCACTGCACATGTAATAAACACAACCATAAAGACAAATATGTTTAAAAGTAACTGAAATGTTATTTTAATTTGTTCCCTATTTCTTAATTCATGTCTCCTGGCAGAGGACCAATTTTTTAGTTCTAATTCAAGACTTAGACGCGATATTAATTTCCAATAATGTACAATAATCATCTGAACTTCCCTATTCATAAGGAATAAAGAACAAGATAGCATTCACTGTTTTTCCCTTCCCACCTCCCCCAAACTGTAATAACTTATCCCTTAATACCTGTACTACTGTACTGAACAGATTCTACTCTGAGCAGAGCTGGTATGTTGATTATCTTCTTCCGGGTACTTCACTATTTCTGCCCTGACAATATGCTGTCAATTCCATACAACATAAATGAGACAAAGAATAAAGAATTAAAAAAAAAAAAAAAGACAAAATGGAAAGTATGTTCAATGACTGAATAAAGAAACAACAAAGCAGAAACATAAAATTAACATATAAATGTAAACATCACACACACACACACACACACACACAAACAGCAGAATGTACACGTACGAAAGGAAAGAAAAGGAAAGGAACAAAGGCCCAAGAAACATTATTCTTTGTAATTCTATTTAATTACTGACATAGATATGACCACTGAACTTCCCAAACTGTAAGTTCCATTTTTGATAACACAATCATATATAACAATATAATGCCCAGAATTTCAGAAGACTATGAAGAATTATGAGGTTTTTCTATGTTAAAGTGCAATAAAAGGATTAATTCAATTTCCATTAACAAGATTTACTGAAGATATACTATGTGCCAGTCACTCTATACTGCGAATGTATGGGCGACTTACACAGAATCTATTCACAAGCTGCTGAGGACCCAATGGAAAGAGAAACACATATACAACTAATTGCTATACAAGTTAAACACTTAACTAGTGGACTTAGAATACGCTGTGGGAACACAGAGGAAGGAGTAATTAATTATCTTTGAATGTGAGGAGAGGAATGAAGACATCAGAGGAAGCCATATGCCATTTACAATTTTTATATTTAATACTATTTATTACTTGTCCAAGACTTCCTTGTGATGCTCACTCCCCCATGCCTCCCAATCCTAACCTCCATACTTCCAAATTCCATACAGAAACAAACAAATTCAAAATGCAGTTGTAGGTCATGTAAAAAAAAATTCACGAGGTACAATATTTAAGTACAACAACTGCTGCTTTCAAATATCTAAGAGTTTTACTAAAAAAGAAATGATTTGTTTTTACCTTGTTATATTCGTAATTGCTATTACCCTTAAGATAAAAAGACCACATGTGACAAATATGTATGACAGAGATAACATGCTACCCAAATATTTTAGATTTAAAACTATCCTCGCTATCCATGTGATTGCAAATATCTTATTTCAGGACACTCATCCTTCATAATAGCATCTATTAATTTACTAAGATAGACAGAAAGGCATCTTAATATGAGCTGCTATCTGTGATTACATTTATAAATAAAGATTCTATAAACAATTGAGAGTAAATGAATAGGATGCTGAGGCATACGAACATATTAGCCTTGGGTGGCTTCTGCTTAAGTTCTCTAGCAATAAGCAGCATTAACTTTTGGACAAGACTCATGATTTACTAGGCACTCCACCTGATGCTATCAACACAAGCATTACCAACTGCCAAATGAGGTATGAGTCGGGAGTACATCAGTGAAATATTGTATACCATTATCTAACCTCCCCAAACCTAATTGTTTCATGCCAAACTATGGGTTACAATGAAGAGATGGGATTTTCATAATCAGTAAGCAACTCGTTAATCCAACAAAATGTTGGTTTAAGTCTTATCCTAGAAACACAACCAGGTTACCGTCCTGTGCTCGAGACATTTTGGTCCAAGAACTGACTAACGTAAATGACTTGGATTTCATTATTAATTTTCATCAAATTAATGAAGAATTAACAAGACAGCATCACTCTCAGGGGCTTTGACTCTTTGACATAAAGCTTTGTAAAGTGTTTCCGAACTGTAAACCATAACCAAGGCTCTGCAGATTCCAAATTTCACTTTCTATGATTAGAAAAACATAATTTCCATGTCATAAACTTCACGGTAGGTGGTTTCACTATAGTCAGCTTATTTAAAAGCCATTTATTGATGTTTTTAGAGAAAATGTTACCTACAAAATACCAACCTTTATTTTTAGAGCCACAAAGTACACTCAATTATTCTCTGCTATTAGTTGATGAAATGAAAATAATGAAGTGGCCCTAAGAGGAAAAGAGTTATATGAGTGAACACAAGCTTAACCCTGATATTTTCAAAGAGCATTTGCCAAGTGGATACTGGAAATGGAAGCGGTAGCAATGGAGGGCATAAGCAAGAAAGCAACCTATGGGTTGGGGCACAAAGTGTAAGGAGTATAGATGGACTCTCGGAGAGATACTAAAGATAAATTTGGTCAACTGTGCAATTGCACCTTACTCCAGATAATAGGAACGTATTTACCACTGCAAAGGCCATAGTTTGTCATGCCCAGGATATGGAGTAAACACACCCTGAAGGCTAAAACAATTGTCACTATCATTCATTCAAAGCCAACCACTATCCCAGATATTGCAGACATTTAGGTAAATAATGCACAATCTCTGTTTCTTGAGATAATAAGAGTCTAGCATATAAAACAGATTTTAAACTATTACAGAATATTCTGACTGGTATACATTCAAAGTGTAACGAGATCACAGAATACAATTTAAAGCATGGATATAGGACACAACATGTTAAAAAGCATACCTACATGATCTCTAAAGTCCCACCTGGTTTTGAAATTTTACTTAAAAAATTAATATAAAAGGTGAATAGGAAAGAGAAAAAATAGTATGTGATATGAAAATCCATTAAGCAACGTTCAATATCTGAGGGTCAGAGTAGTACGTACAAAGTGAGAAAATGTGCTCCTCAAGAAAACAAGTGGTCTTTAGGATAAGAAAGAAATCCCAGGATAGTTTTCATAAACATACTGGAGAAAATAATCATAAAAAATTAACACATGGGTAAGAAGACTCTGTGGAAGATCAATATTCAGGTAAAGCTAAAAAGCAGAAAGGACCAATGGTTAAAGGGGTACTGTACAATAATATGCCAATTAAGATAATTACAATCTTGAGCATGTCTATTACATGCCAAGCCCTACGTGAGATACTTTCAGATACAGTCTGAAAATATAGTTTGAGGGGACAATAAGGAATATATATTTTTAGCAAGTTTAATGAATATCTCAGACATGATAGAAATTTTTTTTGGTATTTTAAAAACTAATACATACCTAGTTCAAATCAAGCAGAAATTTATAGTTTATTACTTGGCAAGTAAAAATGTTGAGGCTTAAAAATGTATTAAGAACTCTTAACACCAAGTAGATATGGCAAAACTTCCTTGCAATTCAGTCTGAAGGACACAAGACAGGACTAAAAGGACTATGCTTTTTCTTTATCAATTATCTAATGCATTCTTAAAGAGCTGATGGCTGGATTTCCTAAACAACAGCAATTGTAAATTTATTTTTTCTCCTAAAGGTCTACACAGTTTGCAAATAAAAAATCTGAACAACCTGGGAAACTATAACACTTGTTAACAACAGTATCAATTCTTACAATATCTTAGAGGATAATGGTTGGTCGGGGAGAAAGGGGAAGACTACATAAATGATGCAAATGAAACTATTAACCAAATTGGGATTGTGAAAAAGGGATCTATAGTGTTCATTGTTTAAATGTTTGGCTGCCGCACTTATTCTGGGAGCTCCTTGAGGATAGGGACTTTCTCTTATTCATTTCTGTATCCCCAGATTCTACTGTGGTCCCTGGCATTACACAGACCCTCAAACTATGTTTACTGTGTTAATAAATTGCATCCATTTTCTTTTCTCCCTCTTCCTCTTCCTTGCAAAGCTTACAAAGTGTGTTGATAACTCATTTTATATAACTCCCAAATAAGAGCAATCTAGGTTAGAAATAAACTAGCAGAATCTAACTAGGACTAAAATCTCATTGTAAATACTTATGTCGCAAAGCAAATTATTATAGTAAAGCATCAATATCAATGTGACTGGTGAGTCTGCCATTTAACTCCTTCTCTATAGAATAATATAAAGTACTTTCAAACATTCCCTTGAATCCCCCCAGTAATCTTTCAAATGTCGCAAAAACCACATGCAGTGTGTATGTGTGTGTATATGTATGTATGTCTGTGTGTGTGTATATATGTGTGTGTGTATATATATGTGTGTGTGTGTATGTATATATAATCTGCACTTCCTAGTCTTTTAGATGAACTTGCAAAAATGTTTCCACTGAGAAATATGAATTGTAAAATCAACAATTGGCAAAAACACCAAATTCATCAGGATCAAGAAAGACTAATGAGGCTTCTTGCTATATACAAAGAATTTTGACAAACATATAGAAGAGTGCTGCAGTAACTTGAATTCCCCTTCAAATGAATGCATTAAGAGTAAATGCCACCAACAAACTGAAGATAGAATTAAATCTCAAAGCATAATAAACAAGGTGGATGTGCAGGGAGGGTAGAGAATTATGTAATTAACACATCTAATATCTCTTTATTTAAAATATGCCAGGATATTAAGCCCATATCCAAAGTCAAAATAGTAACTCTGTTGATCTTGCAACACGAGGGAGCTAATGTTAATAAAGCTTTCCCCAAATTTTGCCTCCAGTTGTTTCATCTCTCCAGAGGTCTCCTTGTATCTGATCACTGCTGCACAGCTCAGGCAGTACAAGGAATTCTTCCTCAGTGCGGCCCTCTCACCTGTGAAGCACCAGCCCACCATTCCCTCTTTCAGAAAGACCACAATCATTGGTTTCCCTTGTCTTCATTCCTCCAAGCAAGAAACCTCAGGGTTATTATCTTGGACTTCTATTCTCTCTTATCCAATAATTCCACAAGTCCTATCAGTTCCCTCTTTCCCTTCCACCTTGACTTTGGCCATTTTCACATGGTAGCAGTAACTCAGTCTCCTTACTTCAATCTCCCTCCTATCCAACGACATACAAAAATATCCCATTAGATTAATTCTATCTAAAAACTGCTTTCATTTACTGCCCTACCTCAAAATGATTATAGGTCAAATAAAATTAATCAACTTGGCATTCATAAATCCCCAAAATCTGTTCTCAAACTCTTTATACTCTGACACAAATGGTCTTTTAACCAAACTGCTCTTCTGTTTCTAAAATACAACCTAAGCTTTTCTACCCAGGTATATTGTTGATACTAGTTCCTCTTTCAGCCATTTTCTCCCTTCCCACTCCAAACTGCCCAGTACACTTTCCCCCAGTATGGTAGAGTGGAAACACCAAGGGCACTGGTGTCAGAGAGACCTGGGTGCAAATTCTGGCTCCACCACTGCCCAACTAAGGGTTAGTGATCAAGTTACTGAATCTTTCTATAGTCTCAGCTTCCTGATCATAAAATGATAAAATTTTACCTGATCCAGGGAGTTATGAGGATTAACTGAGATAACACAGTCCCCCTGGCACATAACCTATTAACTTTCTTTACTGAAAGCAGGGACATTTTAAAGTCTTTTAATTCTTTTTTACACCCACCACTATACTGAGTATACAACATATAAATCACTTATGATAATCACAGACTGTCTAATTACGCAGAGACAAACATTATTTAGACAGAGAAGCTAAAAAGCAAAGGAATTACTTGACCTCTGGGATCCAAGGTCTGTGTGATCAAGCAAATCATGATGACTTCTCTTTCTTATATTCTCCTAGATCCAAACCAAGTAACCACTTTCTATGTGTCTGGGTATCTTAGCACTGTATCTGGCCATACCAAGTGCTAAATAAAACAAATGTCTTTGAATGATGGGAATTAAAATTAGCAAATGTTTAGCGTTTCAAATATTTTAATCAAGTCCTAGAAACAGCCACATCAGTATAACAATTTCAAATATTTGCTTCAATCGTTTTAAAACACACACACACAGAGAGAGAGAGAGGGATCATGAGAAAAATATACAGAACTAACTCTAAAAGAATTAAAGAAAAATTTAAGGATGGGAAAAGATAATTAGACTTTTTTAGTTGCACAGCGTGCGAATGGGGTGGAAGAAATTGAGGAAAAATGTAATTAGTTTGTTACTTCTAACCAAACCACTTCTGAAGCATAACTTTTTAGGCTCTTGCTCTGATTTTTCATTCTATCAGACATATGAATTAGTGGGAAATTATAGTGGTACTTTAAAGTTCTTGGCTGCTGATATGCATGTTTTTTTCTTAGTCTAACAGAACTATCTAGGAATAGTGAAAAAACTTAGAAATCCTTACTAATTAATAACACTACTAAACTGACAACAAAATAACATCAAAAACTAATATCATTACAGTCAAGGATGTTTTAAAATTGAATAGACGCCCCAAAAGGATTTAAATAAAGAAGTACCAAACAATGTGGTCAGCACCTAAACTCATTAGTTAACCACTAATAAATTTTTTTTATACCAGTATCTTTTTCCCAACAAAAAAGACAAAATGAGGTTTCAAGGGTATCATAATTTGGCAAAAAGTTAACATTCTCCATCTTCTGCAATAAACACTGATTCATACATACAATCTATTCCCAAAGCTTTTAGAGACACGTACACAGAAGGCATAAATGTGTAAGAATTTATGGGTGAAAATTAATGCCTTGTAAGAAATTCATTAATTTTTTAAATATAAAGTTCAAGGTAATCACCTGTGACTGTTCTATTTCCGCTTTGTTTAATTTGATCCCAAGGATTTCAGCAGCAACTTTCTGAAAGCACAGGAAGACCTACATAACAAAAATGGGTTTAAATGATATAAAAGAGTCACGCTTAAGTTATCTTCAAATAAACAGAATTTTCTTAAAAATGATAAACAGCAATAATTGCAAAAATATGATATAGCAGGTGATTCCAAAAATACCTTTGTCAAATGTAGCAACATTTTAAATATAATAATTTTTAAATTATTAAGCCATAATTTAAAACTCCATGCAATTCAATGAATTTTCTCTAAACACACATTAAAGATTTAACATGATGATTACAGCTACCACTTTAAAAAACAACAAAACAATCTTACTTACTAGTATAAAAACTCCCATAATTACTGAAGAAAATAAAAATAATCTATACTTTACCACCCCACTTTTCACTGCCAATTTTATCTTGGTCCTTTTAGCTGCCTGTGGCCTATCTTAAAAGGTCTTACTTTCAAACACTTTAATACTCTCTGTGCCTTTCACATCATTCCAACAAATTCTCCATGTATCTTGAGTAAAGTAACTTGGTACTATTTACCATATTTTATCAGTTCAAAGGAAAAATATATGCCATTACAATTAAACAAAAACAGACAAATATTTTTCTATAAATAGCCTTTCCACACATAGTTAGCTTATGTCAGGTCCACTATAATTACTAGAGTTCCAACACTGACATTTAGTGTAGTATAACTATCTTTTCTTCATAAATGTCCTACCATATTCTTATCCCTGCTCATCACATGCTTACAGAATATTTATCAAAACTTTATTAATTTTTATTTCTAACAAAAAATGGACACATATTTCTGATAGCCTTATGCCGTTTGTACCCTAAGAAGTATAATATATTTTAGTTCATTGATAGTCAACGTTCAAGGAACAATAGGAAAAGTACTGTGGTGGAGTGGAGAGAAAGAGTGGTTTTAAAAGAAGATGAGCAAAGAGGTACAGGGACTGCAAAGCATGTAGAATCTGGTAGGCTACTGGAAGGACTTTGACGTTTACTCCAAAGGAAATGGAAGGCGTGGGAGGGTGGCCCAATGTGACTTTTATTTTAACAGCATTAGTCTGGTTGTTTGAATTAACATTCACTATAGGAGACCAAGTGTACAAAAGAGAATCAGCAAAGAAACTAATGTAAAAGATTATGGAGGCTGAACCAAAGTGGTAGGAGTGGACACAGTAAGAAACAGTCACCAGGTTCTGGATATATTTTCAAAGTACAGCCAATGGGATTTGGTGACAGATGTGGGGTATGAGAGAAAAAGAGGAGTCAAGAAAGGCTCCAAAATTTTTTTGGCCTGAGCAATTGGTAGATCTGCTATTTATTAAAGTGAGGAAGACTGTGAGAGATTTGAGGAGGGAATATCAAGAGCTCAGTTCTAAACATGTTAAATTGGACAGTCTGTTAGACATCTAAGTGGAGATGCTGCACAGGCAGTTGGATATAAGAGTCTAGAGTTCAGGGGAAAAGTCTGAGCAAAGCCAGAAGACTAAATAAAGCTATTATGGGAATATGTGTAGAAAAAGAGATATCAAAGGACCTTAGTTGGTTGGAGAGGTAAGAAAATCAGTCAAGGGGACTGACAGAGTAGTTAGTGAAGTAGAAAAAAACAAAAAACAAAAAACAGGAGGCATTGTATCCTGGAAGCTAAGTGCAGAGAGTATTTCAAAGAGGAGAGAGTGATCAGCAATTATTTATGTTGCTACTTAGTCAAGTAAGATGAGGGCTGAGTACTGATCATTGGATTCAGCAAAAAGGAGGCCATTGATGACCTGGATAATAGCAGTTTGGGTAAAATACTGAGGGCAAAAGTCTGCTGGAACTGGAAGAAAAATTGGGAAAAGAAGAACTAGAGACAACTCTTTCAAAACATATACTGGAAAGTGAAGGAAGGAAATAAGGCAACAGCTAGAGAAAAAATGTGGCATCAAGAGCTTTCTTGTTTTTAAGATAAGTCATAATATTTTGTATGCTGAAAGAAAAATCCAGTAGATGGAAAAAAAATAAAACATATGAAACAGAACTGCTAAAGCAATATCCTTGATTCAGCAAAGATAAATGGGACTAGTACACAATGGAGAAGTTGGCCCTAGCTAGAATAGATCCCGTAGTAACCACAGAGAAGACAGAAGATATGAGAACAGATGGGGTAAGTAGGATGAGGTTAGACCTGGTAGCATCAGTATGTATAAGCTGTCTTCTGTTTGTTTCAAATTTCTTACAAAATAGGAAACAAGGTCATCAGCTGATAGAATAGAGGAGGATAGTTTGAACATTTGAAGAGAGAAGAGAAGCTATGAAATAGTCATTGACTGGGCACAGTGGCTCACGCCTGTAATCCCAACACTTTGGGAGGCTGAGGCAGGTGGATCACGAGGTCAGGAGTTCAAGATCAGCCTGGCCAGGATGGTGAAACCCCATCTCTACTAAAAATACAAAAAATTAGCCAGGTGTGGTGGTGGGCACCTGTAATCCCAGCTACTTGGGAGGCTGAGGCAGAGAACTGGTTGAACCCAGGAGGCAGAGGCTGCAATTAGCTGAGCTTGCGCCACTGCACTCCAGCCCAGATGAGAGAGTGATATTCTGTCTCAAAAAAAAAAAAAAAAGTCACCTAGCTGAGGGAAAAGGTGGTAGACTAGGGATATAGGGCATAATTACTGAGCAGCATTAAGGGCCCACTTGAGATTAGGGATTGTGAACTTAAAGTGAAACCTCCAGCATACCTCTGTGTTTTTCTCTGGTCATGTTCATGAGCACACCTATGAAAAAGCAGAGGCTTGGTTTAAACCAGAATTAAGGTTTAGCCAAGTGGGTCTGAGAGGAAAAAGGGTACTGAGAGTATGTGCATGGCAATGATTTGGATTGGCCATGAGATTTAAGTTCAGAAGAGAGAAAAATGAAGACATGAAAGGAGGTTAAGATTTTGCAAAGGTGTTAGGATCAATGTCTTGTAGGTCTTGCTAGGGTTGAGAATGGTTGTGTTAGGACATTCAAGGATGTGAAACAGAAGATGGTTGGTGGTTAGTGATTAGGATGCCTGATACTGAGGTAATAGAAAAGCCACAGTAATTTGTAATGACGTGATCTGTGGTATGCGAGAGTGACTAAGGTGGAGTCAGGAAGAAACAAGGATACTGAAATCACTAAGAATTATGACATAGGTAATATCAGAGAAAGAATAGTAAGCCAGGAGCTCAACTCCTCAAACAACGAGAGGAAGTTACCTGGAGCTAGAGATGATTACAAGTCTTAAAGTAATTTCACAAGAACAAACCATTTCAAAGTATCACTTAAAAAAAAAAATGAAGTTTTTAAATAGTGGTTCAATATAAGCACACAAAAAACACTAAGTGGCAAAAAAAATACTAAGTGGTTCAAAACAAGTTAAAATACTACAAGTTAAAATAATTCTGAAATGGCAAAAAGACCCCTGGGAAGATTAAGTGAGGGCAGAAGCCCAGTGTATCCATGGATGAATTTATCTACAATTACTGACATTACATTTTTTTCAAAGGCATAGATGGGTGCATATGTGCCCATGTTCACATTGTCTGAGGAGAAAGGATTCCAGGAGTTCAAATTTTTTAATGAATCTTACCAAAAGAAAGATTAAACCCCAGTCATATTATTTAATATTTATTTTAGGTATAAAACTATACAAGATATTACAGAGAAAAACATCAAAAATATTAAACCACAGAAAAATTTCAAACTTCTTTTAGTTGAAAAATTTCAACTGGAAAAATAGTCAAATGGGGGTCAGTGAGGATTATTTGAAAAAATTGTGACACATGACTACTAGCACTAATATAAAAATGGTCATAGAAAATTTCTAATGCAATAGAAAATTATAACAAGTAAAAAGCAGAAAGTGAATAACTAATAAAACTTTTAAAATTTCAACCTCAATTATAATCAAAAAAATTCAAATTTAAATAGTGAAGTATCTTTTTTCTTTTGGGGGGGCCTACCAATTTGACAAAGATTTTAAAATAAATACATAAATAAATCCTGAATGTTAAAAGGATGTAGTTATGGCAATCATACAATGCCGGTGATAGTATGAATTTAGTCTTTCTGGTGGGGATTTGGCAATTCCCCTCTCAAGGAATCTACCTGAAGAAAATAACCAAAACATCAAAAATTTATGGACAAAATTTTACATTAGAACATTATGTTCAAAACTTAACAACCTGTATGTTTCACAATAAGAATAAGACTGAATAAATTTTTGAACATTAAATGAATTATTCAATCTATTATTAAATGACATGGAAACAATAAAAATATTAAGTAAAAAGTAAAATATAAAATTATTTCTATATTATAATCTTAATTTTTAAAAATAAATACAGGCTTGTGGTTAACACTGTGAGTCCCAGAGTGTCACTATTTGCCTTTACAAATCCTCTCTCCTCCACTTATTAGCTGTGTAATCTGGACCCCATTACATAATTTCTCTAAGACTCCTCTATAAAATGGAGATAATCAGAGTAGTACAATATCTATAACAAAGTAAGCACTCAATGAATGCCATCTACTAGCCACAGGCAACAGTACTAGTGTGAGCATCAGGAAAAGAGACTAGATGGAATCATGAGAGGTTATGAGTGATTACCTCTAGATACTGACATTATGGGTGGTTTATATTCATTTTAATTCCCTTGTTGAAAATAACCATACAATTATGTTAAATAAATTATGAAAGTAATATAACCAGAATAAACATGTTATACCTAATCTAAGGAATTTCATGTTTTCAATAGGAATTAATTTGCTCCAAAGGTTAAATAATGGAAGTATACTTCCTAGGAATGTTAGTAAATAAAAGTAAAACATCACTTATAATATACAGTATTATTTTACTTACAGAGTCTCCTGTCTTGGCTGAGACAAAGTGGCTACTAAAACCATTTTCCTGGCAAAACCGTAAGTGTTTTTCAGGTTTTATTGTTCTCATATGTTCCAAATCAACTAGAAAGGTGTTAAAGAGAGAAAACAATTCAATATTAGAGTCTATCAATACATTTTTAACATGTTTGACTTGCTTTCCAATATTATATTCCAGTTTAGACACTAGCTGTGTAACCTTGGACAATTTATTAAACCTCTTTATGACTGAGTTTCCACATCTATAAACTGGGAATAATAAATATACCTATTTTGTATAGAGTTATTTGATAATTAATCTATGTATAATGCACAATGACCAGCAAATAACTGCTAAAAAAAATGTGAGCTATCATTATTATTATCATCTGTATAAGTTCAGGCACACTGATGATGCGCAACAAAGATCTACTTAATATAGTACATTTAAACATGGTGATTAGTTGAAGGCAAGTTGTACTTACCCAAGTATATTTGGCTTGAAACAGTTTAATTACTTTAATAATTAATAATTAGCTCTGTAATCTCTGTAAGTTTGAATGTTAGCACAAATATATAACTTTCTGCTTAAGAGATCAATATTACATTGGGTGTTTACATTAATTTATAGCCATAGTTTAATTTCACAAAGATGTAGTTCAGTTGTTTTTCATCTAGAGTATCCATTTTGAGAGTAAGGGGTAAGGATATATTTCCTTGAATAGTTGTAGGTGCTTTAAAGCAAAGCACAGCACTCATATGCAATACTGGTTTTATCCAGCACAGTCTATTTTTCCAAATGTGATCCTTTATTTAACAGTTTCTCTTTTTACAACACTACAGACCCTATAAGGGTGTTTATTCAATGCCGTCAAATTATAAGGCAAATATATTCACAGGATTTAAGGACAACTAGGCTCTTTGAGTCAATATAGGAAAAAAAAACTTAAACTGATTTCCTGAGGAAGGGACCCAACTGACTTGTAAAAACTTGTAAATTTGCAAATCTAGTAAGCCTACATAATAGTGCCAATTGATTATCAACTAAAAAATGCACTCATACTACATAAAAGACTTTATTTAAAATTATATTGAAAGTCTTTAGTTTGTAGGCTCAAGGGTTCTCTCTCTAGGAGATTTTTTTTTTTAATCTAATGGGGTATTCCTGAGCCCCATTTATACTGTTTACCTTGGAAAATGTGGAATTTTTTTTTTTTTTTTTTTTTTTTTGAGACGGAGTCTTGCACTGTCATCCTGGCTGGAGTGCAATGGCATGATCTCGGCTCACTGCAACCTCTGCCTCCCAGGTTCAAGCAATTCTCTTGCCTTGGCCTCCCGAGTAGCTGGGATTACAGGCGCCTGCCACCACGCCCAGCTAATTTTTTGTATTTTTAGTAGAGATGGGGTTTCACTGTGTTGGCCAGGCTGGTCTTGAATTCCTGACCTCAAATGATCGGCCCACCTCGGCCTCCCAAAGCACTAGAATTACAGGCGTGAGACACCACGCCTGGTCTTTTTGGGTTTTTTGTTTGTTTGTTTGTTTGTTTTTTGCTTTTCTGGCCACAGTGCTATTCCTTAAACATCACTATCTCCTTATTTACAAGAATAGGCCAAGAAATGTCCAGATACCACAGGCATCAATTTGTGGAAGACTAAAATACTAAGCTATTAGCAATGACATTTATATATCCAATTTATCATAATATTGAAGCTAAAAAACTTTTCTAATTCAACGAGAGTAAGAGCAAATCTTGTCACCAGGAAAAGTTCCCATTGAAGTCACCATCCATTGAAATCACCATCCATTAAATAAATAAATAAATAAAAATAAAAGTTGTGTCACTTAATGTGTGTGTACATTTGTTTTTTCTAATGGTTTATTGTTTTTTCTTTCTCTTTCTCTCTCCTTCCTTCCAAATCTCCATCTATCATTTACTACTCAAACAAAAGTTTTTTTCCTAACAAATATAACCATGGAAAGACTAGTACTACAATTGGTCAATTTTTTAAAAAAAGGATTTATTCAACAAACATTTATTATCTATCATATGCCAGGTATTGTGGTAGGTAGTGATATGGTTTGGCTGTGTCCCCACCCAAATCTCATCTTGGGTGGCTGTGTCTCCATCCAAATCTCATCTGGAAATGTAGCTCCCATAATCCTCACAGGTCATGGGAGGGATCTGGTGGGAGGTAACTGACTCATGGGGACGGCTTTTCCTGTGCTGTTCTCATGATATAAATAAGTTCTCATGAGATTTCAGGATGGAAAGCAGTGCTCACAGCCACGCACCAGCCTGTCTGCTCCCTCGCCCCACTGAACCCCGCCAGCCCCACCAGCTCCAGAGACCCATCCCTGCACCAACACTGCTGCAAGAGTAAAACTAGGAAGGGAGAACAATGAACCTCCCCCACCCTGAGCAGCCGCTCCCACCTGAGTGATCATGCACAGAGGGCAGACACAGACCTGCACCCGCCAGCACCAGACCCCCATGCTAGCACCACCACCAGCATTACCGTGGACACAGTCGCCTGCAGCAGGAGCCCTGTGTCGCTCAAAGCAGTAATGCCTCTGCTGCTGCTGTGAATGCCTGCAGGGAGGCAGGCACCTGCTAGCACCCTCCTGCAGTTGATGATTGTGTACTCCACCTTGCTGCTGCTGCTAACACATGCAAACAAGGACAAATCCCACTGCTGCTGCCTTACGAAACACTTTGGCTAGTACCACCCACTGAAGTGTAATGACCAGTGGTCCAGGAATACGTAGGTCCCACCAGCACAGTAGGTTCCTACCTTCGAGGAGTCAGAGAACAAAGTTGGGGCTAGATACTATTCCCCCAGATTTAGAGCATGAAGTCCAGTAGTTGGGAGCTGAGGTTTGGCCCCCTAACATCTTCCAGAAATGAAGCCAGTTGACTGAACCCACCTTATACCACAATCAAACTCTCAATGTCAACAAATAGGATAAAAGAAAAAAAATCCAAAGATCAGCAACATCAAAGATTGAAGGAACATAAGCCCACAAAGATGAGAAAGAATAAGCACAAGAACTCTAACAACTCAAAAAGCCAGAGTACCTTCTTTCCTCAAAATGACGGCACTACTTCTCCTGCAAGGGTTCTGAACTGGACTGAGATGGCTGAAATTAAAGAAATAGAATTGAGAATATGGATAGAAACAAAGGTCACTGAGATGCAGGAGTATGTTGAAACCCAATCCAAGGAAGATCCAAATGACACAGGAGCTGAAAGACAAAATAGCCAGTACAGAAAAGAATGCAGCCGACCTGACAGAGCTGAAAACACACTACAATAATTTCATAATGCAATTGCAACTATTAATAGCAGAATAGATCAAGCTTAGGAAAGAATCCCAGAGCTTGGAGACTGGCTTTCTGAAGTAAGTCAGACAAGAATAAAGGAAAAAGAATGAAAAGGAATGAACAAAATCTCTGAGAAATATGAGATTAAGTAAAGAGAACAAATCCATTACTCATTGGTGTCCCTGAAACAGATGGGGAGACTAGAAGCAACCTGGAACACACATTTCAAGATATCATCTATGAGAATCTCCCCAACCTAGCTAGAGAGGCCAACATTCAAATTCAGGAAATGCAGAGAACCCCAGTAAGATACTTCACAAGAAGATCATCCCCAAGACACATAATCATCAGATCCTCCAAGGTTGAAATAAAAGGAAAAATGTTAAAGGCAGCTAGAGAGGAAGGTCAGGTCACATACAAAGGGAAGCCCATAAGACTAACAGGCCTCTTACCAGAAACCCTAAAGGCCAGAAGAGATTGGGGGTTAATATTCAATGTTCTTAAAGAAAAGAAATTCCAATCCAGAATTTAATATCTGGCCAAACTAAGCAAAAAAGAAATAAGATCCTTTTCAGACAAGCAAATGCTCAGGGAATTCTTAGCAGACCTGGCTTACAAGAGCTCTTAAAGGAAGCAGTGAATATGGAAAGGAAAGATCATTACCAACCACTACAAAAACACACTTAAGTACACAGACCAGTGATACTATAAAGCAACCACACAAAAAAGTCTGCATAATAACCAGCTAACCTCATGATGACATCCACACGTGAAAGAATAAAAACAGACTCTTATCTTTCACCATAAGCAAAAATCAACTCAAAATGGAGTAAAGGCTTAAATTTAAGACCAGAAACTGTGAAACTCCTGGAAGAAAACAGGAGAAATGCTTACAGACATTGGTCTGGGCAAAGATTTTTATGGCTGAGACCTCAAAAGCACAGACAACAAATCCAAAAAGTAGACAAATAGAATTATATCAAACAAAAACCTTCTACACAGCAAAAGAAACAATCAACAGAGTGAAGAAATAACCTGCAGAATGGGAGAAAATATTTACAAACTATCACAAAATATTAATATCAAGAATACACAAAGAACTCAAAAAACCCTGTAAGACAACCTAGGCAAAACCATTCTGGCCATAGGAATAGGCAGATATTTCAGGATGAGGATGCCAAAAGCAACTGCAACAAAAGCAAAAATTTACAAATGGGATCTAATTAAACTAAAGAACTTCACCAAGCAAAAGAAACTATCAACAGAGTAAACAGACAATCTACAAAATGGGAGAAAAGTTTGCAAACCATGCATCTGACAAAGATCTAATATCAAACATCTGTAAGGTAGTTAAATAAATTTACAAGAAAAAAAACTAACTCAATTAAAAAGTGGGTAAAGGACCTGAACAGACACTTCTCAAAAGGAGACATACATGCACCCAACTAACATGAAAAAAAGCTCAACATCACTGATCATTAGAGAAATGCAAATCAATACCACGATGAGATAACATCACACACTAGTCAGAATGGAAAAACCCAAAAAATAATAGGTGCTGGCAAGATTGCAGACAAAAGGGAATGCTTACATACTGTTGGTGGAAGTATAAATTAGTTCAACCATTGTTGAAAACAGTGTGGTGATTCCTCAAATACTTCAAACAGAACTACCATTCAACACAGCAACCCCATTACTGGGTATATGCCCAAAGGAATATAAATCATTCTATCTTAAGGACACTTGCAAGTATATGTTCCTTGCAGCACTATTCAAAATAGCAAAGACATGGAGTCAACCTAAATGCCTGTCATTGATAGATTGTATAAAGAAAATACAGTAGATATCCACCACAGAATACTATACAGCCATAAAAAAGAAGATGATGTCCTTTGTGGGAACATGGATGGAGCTGGAGACCATTATCCTTAGCAAACTAAAGCAAGAACAGAAAACCAAATATGACATGTTCTCACTGATAAGTAGGAGAAAAATGATGAGAACACATGGACACATAGAGGGGAACAATAGACACTGTGGCCTACAAGAGGATGGAGGGTGGGAGGGGACAGAGGATCAGGAAAAAGAACTAATAGGTACTAGTTGTAATGCCCGGGTGATGAAAAAATCTGTACTACAAACTCTCATGACACAAGTGTAACTATGTAACAAACCCGCATATGTATCCATGAACTTAAAAGTTAAAAGAAAATACAGGAAGTTATCATGATTAGCAAGACAATGAAAATCTAAGCACCATAACTGTCTCTAT
The DNA here is from genome assembly GCF_002776525.5 of Piliocolobus tephrosceles. Taxonomy (NCBI): domain Eukaryota; kingdom Metazoa; phylum Chordata; class Mammalia; order Primates; family Cercopithecidae; genus Piliocolobus; species Piliocolobus tephrosceles. Next base: position 172,496,798 of record NC_045436.1, on the reverse strand, counting down.
TATTCTGGTCATCTCACATGTAATCAAATAGTCATAAAATTACATTAAATTTAATTATAAATTGTGAAGCCTATTTTACATTTTTATTTATTAGGGAAAAATATTAACAAAACTTGTATCATTGGGGAAATGTTATTTCTGTTGCCATTTAATGGCTCAAGTGATACATAGAAAATAGTACAAAAACAAAAAAAGATACCTCATTGTCAACACATTTTGTTGGAAGATACAAGGAAACCAATGCTGAAGTATGAGAAGTAATTATACAGTGTGGAGGTTTGCTACACATTTAGGTAAAAGTACAGATGGCTTGAACATGTCATCTTTTGGTATTTGCTAGATTCTTCTTCAACAATGAAATCTGAAGAAAATAGTTGTCTGTGAAGAATCAAAGAAAAAAATGTATGTTTTCAACATGACTGCTTCTTCAATTTAAAAAAAAAGTATTTGCATGGAGTGGACACTTTTGACTGGAATGAAAATACAATTCTGAAAACATAGCACCACCACTTCTGAATGCCAGAAAGCATATGTGCTTCTAAAGACACTGTTTACTACTCAATGCAAAACTTGTTGTGGGATCTGCTCGTTTTTCCTCCAACTTTCCCCATGTCAAATTATAAACTTGATAACCCAAGAACTCCCAGTGTCAATTTTCACTCATCACTATCATTCAGTATTTTGTAAGATCTTTTAATAAATGTGGTGTTATTCTAACATCTCTGCTTTCAGACAGCAAGATTTACTTGGAGAGTTGGATACACCATAAAAGAAATGCTAATTAAGAGCAACATTTTATTGGTTAAAAATGTAGTCTTCCAAATAGAATAGAAAGCCCAGAAATACACCTCTATTACACGGCCAAATGATCTTCTATAAGGAGGCCAAGATAACTCAGTGGGGAAAAGGACAATCTCTTCAACAAATTATGTTGAGAAAACTGGATTTTCACATGTAAAAGAATGAAGTTGGACCTTTATCTTACACCACACATAAAAATTAACTCAAAATGAATTAAAGACCTTAACATAAAAAACAAAAACTGTAAAACTCCTGGAAGAAAACACAGGGAAAAAACTTCAGGTCATCGAACTTGGTGGTGATTTCTTGGACATGACACCAAATGCAGAGAAACAAAAGAAAAAAACAGACTAACAGGGCCATAACAAACTTAAAAACTTCCTGCATCAAAGCACATAATCAACAGAGTGAAGAGACAACCTACAAAATGGAAGAATATATTTGCAAACCATATATCTGACAAAAGGTTAATATGTAGAATATATAGAGAACACCTACAACTCAACAACAACAAAAAACACAATTTACAAATAAGCAAAAGGCTTGAATAGATATTTCTTCAAAGCTAATACATCATCAGAGAAATGCAAATCAAAACCAAAAAGAAGTATCACGGCACCATTAAAGTGGCTAAATTTAAAAAAAACAAGGATGAAAAAGATGTGGAGAAATTGGAACACTAGTGTTTGCTGGTAGGACTGCAAAGTGGTGCAACGCTACAGAAAACTGTATGGGGTTTCTGAGAAAGTTAGACATAGAACTATTGTATGATCCAATAATCCAACTTCTGGGTATATATCCCAAAGAATTGAATGCAGGGTCTTGAAGAGATATTTGCACACCCAAGTTTACAACAGCACTAGTCATAATAGCTAAGAGGTGGAAGTAATCCAAATGTTCACTGATGAATGACTAGATAAACAAAATGCAGTGTATATATACAATGGAATATTATTCAGCCTTAAAAAGAAAGGAAATCTTGTCACATGCTACAACATGGATGAACCTTGAGCGCAATACATTAAGTGAAATAAGCAAGTCACCAAATGCAAATATCATATGATTCCACTCTTATGAGGTAACTAAAGTAGTCAGATTCAGAGACAGAAAGTAGAATGGTGGTTACCAGGGGCTGTAGGGAGAGGAAAAAGGGAAGTTATTGTTTAATGGCTATAGAACTCCAGATTTGCAGATGAAAAAGTTTTGAAGATTTGTTTCACAACAATATGACCACATTAACACTACTGAATTGTACACTTAAAATGGTTAAGATGGTAAATTTTGTGGTTTTTTTAACCACACTTTTAAAAAATATAGCTTTCCAAAGCTACAGTTATTGACAATCCACTACTCTGAAATACTTTAATGGAAAATTTCAAATTTATAAAAAAGTAAATAGTATAATGACTCTTGAAGTACCCATCACTTAGCCCCAACAACTGTCAAGTCATGACCAATCCATTTCATCCATACCACCACTCTCAGATTATTTGAAGGGAAACTGAACACATATATCACTATATGCATAGCTATTTTAGTACCACGTTCTGTTTTTATTTCATTGAGGTTTACAGCTTTGATTCAGAAGCAACAAATTAAAATTCTGAACCTACCTTCACATAAACAGATCCAAAGACAAAAACCACATGATTATCTCAACAGATGCAGAAAAGGCCTTCAACAAAATTCAACAGCCCTTCATGCTACAAAAAAAAAAAAAAAAAGGCTGTAAACCTCAATTGCAGGGCTTACTGCTGATGTTAGACTGTTATGTAATTTTATGCGTCAGGAGTGTTTGGATTCCAGATTTGTATTCGATAGACCACTGCCTGTGTCTCGTCTTGTATCTCTAATTGGAAACAAGACCCAGATACAAACACAACGATATGGCCGGAGACCATATGGTGTTGGGTTGCTTATTGCCGGTTATGATGATATGGGCCCTCACATTTTCCAAACCTGTCCATCTGCTAACTATTTTGACTGCAGAGCCATGTCCATTGGAGCCCGTTCCCAATCAGCTCGTACTTACTTGGAGAGACATATGTCTGAATTTATGGACTGCAATTTAAATGAACTAGTTAAACCTTAAGACCGACACTTCCTGCAGAACAGGACCTAACTACAAAGAATGTTTCCATTGGAATTATTGGTGAAGACTTGGAGTTTACAATCTATGATGATGATGATGTGTCTCTATTCCTCGAAGGTCTTGAAGAAAGGCCACAGAGAAAGGTACAGCCTGCTCAACCTGCTGATGAACCTGCAGAAAAGACTGATGAACCAATGGAACATTAAGTGATAAGCTAGTCTATATATGTATTATCAAACATGTAAGAATACAGGCACCACATACTGATGACAATAATCTATACTTTGAACCAAAAGTTGCAGAGTGGTGGAATGCTATGTTTTAGGAATCAGTCCAGATGTGAGTTTTTTCCAAGCAACCTCACTGAAACCTATATAATGGAATACATTTTTCTTTGAGAGGGTCTGTATAATCATTTTCTAGAAAGTATGGGTATCTATACTAATGTTTTTATATGAAGAAAATAGGTGTCTTTGTGGTTTTAAAGACAACTGTGAAATAAAATTGTTTCACTGCCTGGTAAAAAAAAAAAAAAAAAAAAAAACAAAAAACAAAAAAAAACTCTCACTAAACTAGGTATTGATGGAACGTATCTTGAAATAATAAGAGCTATTTATGACAAACCCACAGCCAATATCATACTGAATGGGCAAAAACTGGAAGCATTCCCTTTGAAAACTAGCACAAGACAAGGATGCCCTCTCTCACCACTTCTATTCAAAATAGTGTTGGAAGTTCTGGCCAGAGCAATCAGACAAGAGAAAGAAATAAAGTGTATTCAATTAGGAAAAGAGGAAGTCAAATTGCCCCTGTTTGCAGATGACATGATTGTGTACCTACAAAACCCCATTGTCTCAGCCCAAAATCTGCTTAAGCTGATAAGCAACTTCAGCAAAGTCTCAGTATACAAAATTAGTGTGCAAAAATCACAAGCATTCCTATACACCAATAACAGAGTGCCAAATCATGAGTGAACTCCCATTCACAATTGATACAAAGAATAAAATGCCTAGGAATCCAACTTACAAGGGATGTGAAGGACCTCTTCAAGGAGAACTATAAACCACTGCTCAACAAAATAAAAGAGGACATAAACAAATGGAAGAACATTCCATGCTCATGGATAGGAAGAATCAATATCATGAAAAATGGCCATACTGCCCAAGGTAATTTACAGATTCAATGCCTTTACCATCAAGCTACCAAGGACTTTCTTCACAGAATTGGAAAACACTACTTTAAAGCTCATATGAAATCAAAACCATCTGATCTTTGACATATCTGACAAAAACAAGAAATGGGGAAAGGATCCCCTATTTAATAAAATGGTGCTGAGAAAACTGGCTAGCCATATACAGAAAGCTGAAATTGGATACCTTCCTTACACTTTATACAAAAATTAATTCAAGATGGATTAAAGACTTAAGTATTAGACCTAAAACCATAAAACCCTAGAAGAAAACCTATGCAACACCATTCAGGACATAGGCATGGGTGAGGACTTCGTGACTAAAACACCAAAAGCAGTAGCAACAAAAGTCAAAATGGACAAGTGGGATCTAATTAAAGAGCTTCTGATTATCATCAGAGTGAACAGGCAACCTACAGAATGGGAAAAAATTTCTGCAATCTACCCATTTGACAAAGGGCTAATATCCAGAATCTGCAAAGAACTTAAACAAATTTATGAGAAAAAAACAAACAACCCCATCAAAAAGTGGGGAAAGGATATGAACAAACACTTCTCAAAAGAAGACATTTATGCAGCCAACAGACACATGAAAAAATGCTCATCATCACTGGTCATCAGAGAAATGCAAATCAAAACCACAATGAGATACCATCTCACGTCAGTTAGAATGGTGATCATTAAAAAGTCAGGAAACAACAGATGCTGGAAACGATGTGGAGAAATAGGAACACTTTTACACTGTTGGTGGGAATGTAAATTAATTCAACCATTGTGGAAGACAGTGTGGCAACTCCTCAAGGATCTAGAACTAGAATTACCATTTGACCCAGCCATCCCATTACTGGGTATATACCCGAAGGATTATAATTATGCCGCTATAAAGACATAGGCACACATATGTTTATTGTGGCACTATTCACAATAGCAAAGACTTGGAACCAACCCAAATGTTCATCAACGATAGATCAGATTAAGAAAATGTGGCACATATACAACATGGAACACTATGCAGCCATATAAAAGGATGAGTTCTTGTCCTTTGCAGGGACACGGACACCATCATTCTCAGCAAAGTATCACAAGGACAGAAAACGAAAGAGCGCATGTTCTCACTCATAGGTGGGAACTGAACAATGAGAACACTTGGACACAGGGTGGGGAACATCACACACCAGGGCCTGTCAGGGGGTGGGAGCCTGGGGGAGGGACAGCATTAGGAGAAATTCCTAACGTAAACGATGAGATGGGTTCAGCAAACCAACCTGGTACATGTATACCTATGTAACAAACCTACACGTTGTGCACATGTACCCTAGAACTTAAAGTATAATTTTTTTTAAAATTCTGAATCTAAAGCTGTCACTTTTATCCTTCATTTGTCCCTGCTGATTCTAGTGGAACACTTAACTCTCTAAATGTATGCGATGGTTCAGAATTTATTCACTTGGAGAACTTCCAGGATAAAGTGGCCTGTATATTAGGATATAGAGACAGATTTTGATGAGTAACAGAAAGTTTATTATATTAAATAGTAAACAAGTCTGATTAAAATTACATCATATCAAATATCTTTATAAAGAAAATGTCCTAACAGTAAAATATTTTCATATCCCAAGAGATGATCTCTGTTATCCAGAGATGACAGATTATATACAAGAACTTGTCCCATACAAGAAATAACTTTTCTCGACTTTGCATTAAGGTAAATACAGAAAAAATCTGGGCTGAATATAGTTATAGTTCTTCAGTTATTTACAGATTCATCTGGAAAGAAAGTAGTGTATAGTGATAAAGAACGCACTCTCCAACAGTGTGCAAGGCTTCCCTTTCCTCCACATCCTGGCCAGCATTTGCAATCTCTTGTTAATAATAAGGTATTGTATTCTTGAAAGTTGCTAAGAGAATAGATTTTAAGTGTTCTCACCACAAAAAAATGGTAAGCATGTGAGGTAATACATATGTTAATTAGCTTGATTTAGTCATTATACAATGCATACATATTCAAAAATATAATGCTGTAAACAATAAATATAGTAAGTTTCCTCATCTATAAAATGAGAACAATAATAGTACCTATCTCCTAAGGTTGCTATAATGGATAAGATGAATAAATACACAAAAGCAATGACTAGCATATAGCAAGACATTTTGTATGTGACTGGCATATACTCAATAAGTATTAGCTAGTGTCACTGTGGTTTTTCCAGGCATTCATTTACTCACCAACTACTTATGTAGTGCTAAATGCTGGGAAGGCTAAGAGGGACACAAATAAAAAGATGCTATATAATGAAATTCTGAAATCATGAGAGTAACAAAGATCTGTATAAGACAATCTAAAACAGGAATACAGAGATAGGAAATTTCTACAACTGCTTAGGGATGACAGGAGCCATGTCACAGAGAAAGTAATGCTTCAGTTACATACTGAAGGAGGAGAAAAAAATAGTCAGATAGCCTTAAGGATATAGAGGATGTACATTCTTTCCTTTTATGTATTTATTTATTTTTATTATTATACTTTAAGTTCTAGGGTACATGTGCACCATGTGCAGGTTTGTTACATATGTATGCATGTGCCATGTTGGTGTGCTGCACCCATTAACTTGTCATTTACATTAGGTATATCTTCTAATGCTGTCCCTCCCCCTTCCCCCTCCCCACGACAGGCCCCAGTGTGTGATGTTCCCCTTCCCAAGTCCAAGTGATCTCATTGTTCAATTCCCACCTATGAGTGAGAACATGCAGTGTTTGCTTTTCTGTTCTTGAGATAGTTTGCTGAGAATGATGGCTTCCAGCTGCATCCATGTCCCTACAAAGGACATGAACTCATCCTTTTTTATGGCTGCATAGTATTCTATGGTGTATATATGCCACATTTTCTTAATCCAGTCTAGCATTGATGGACATTTGGGTTGGTTCCAAGTCTTTGCTATTGTGAATAGTGCCGCAATAAACATACGTGTGCATGTATCTTTATAGCAGCATGATTTATAATCCGTTGGGTATATACCCAGAGCAGGAGAAAGAAATAAAGGGTATTCAATTTGGAAAAGGGGAAGTCAAATTGTCCCTGTTTGTAGATAACATGACTGTATATTTAGAAAACCCCATCATCCCAGCCCAAAATCTCCTTTTCAAAAGGAGTATTTACAAAAGCGTCTGAAAGAACCTGGCTTCCAAGAGCTAGTGAAATCAGCAGGGCCTAGGCCTAAGGGTTTTGTATGTGTTAAGAAGTTTATGTGTGAATAGGTGATCATCTACACAGTTACTCACATACTCCAGCCTACCCGAGAAAAATATATAAATAAGCACAGAAAGGGAATTCTTGCAGGTGACATATATCAGCAAACCTTACATTTTCCCTTGTTGGATTTAAATTACTTTCATTGACTACATGGACTGAAAACTCTTTGTTCTAAATTTAGAATCTATTCAAAAGAAAATTTTAAATGATAAAAAATGTTACCCTCCTATAGGTTTTCTGATTAGACATTTTCTTCTGTTTACCCATCTTGTACGCATAATTAACTATATCATAACTTTAAAAACAGAAGATGGCAAGTTTTATAATATTATATACATGCAGCTGATTATTTTTCCTCCTGAAAGTCACTACAGTTCTGCACATAAATCGACCTAAAGTTTATTCAGATTAACTATAGAGCTATAAAATCACAGGCTACAAAAAAAAAAGTACATGCACTTCTTTAAAAGAGGTAAAACAATACTTCAAATGTATTAAATAAATATGATCACCTATTACATGTCAAGTACTATGCTAGTAAGCACAAGGGATAAATTAGCGAGCAATATAGACATTATCTTTATCCTAACACTAATGAGGTAGAAAAAATAGTAAGTGAGGAAGCATGTAAATAAATGAGTCAATTACTACAAGTATCATAATCTGAAAGTGGAGGAGGTGACCAGATAAGAGAATAAGAGGGTCAAAGACAGGAGTAGGAATCAGGATAGCAATGACAATTTTACATAGGATAGTCATGGAAGATCTCTTTGATCTGAGATCTAAAGCAGTGGACCCCACCTTTTTGGCACAAGGGACTAGTTTCATGGAAGACAATTTTTCCACAGATGGGGGTAGTAGAAGGGCATAATTTTGGGATAAAACTGTTTCATCTCAGATCATCAGGTATTCGATTCTCATAAGGAACACATAACCTAGATCCCTCGCATGTGCTGTTCATAATAGGGTTCATGCTCCTATGAGAATCTAATGCTGCTGCTGATCTGACAGGAGGCGGAGCTCAGGCAGTAATGCTCACTGCACACTGCTCACCTCCTGCTGTGTGGCTGGGTTCCTAACAGGCCATTGAACAGTAGCAGTCCATGGCCTAAGGGTTGGGAACCCCTGATCTAAAGGGTAAGAATAAACCAAACAAATTAAGAGGTGGTTGGAGGAAAACACTGTTTTAGTCATTGGGACAGGGATGAAAACCTGGAAGAGGAAAAAGATGGAGTACAATTGAGGAAAACAAAGAAGTATAATAAGCAAGAGTGGTACCTACAGCATAATGAGGATATTACTCAAATACAGTAACGGAAAACCATTGTAAGATTGCAAGCAACAGCACAATATGATTTTGGATTTTGAAAAAATTACTCTAGCTACCATGAGGAGAAAGGATGCCTGAGGACAAAAAAACAAGCAGAGAAACCACTTTAAGAGACTTCAGAAACAACCTAATCCTGTTTAAAAATTTACAAAACCCTTTGGGGCCTCATAACAAACTTGGGGAACAGGTAAGCATTATTCTAATTTCACACAGACACAAAAACTGAGGTTCAGAATGACTGAACCAAAGTCTCAAATCTAGTCATCAGTAGCACCAGAATTACAACTATGCTATCTAATTCAAATCCGGCTGGAGGTTCTCAAAGTTTCTTCTTGAACATCAACTTTAGGGATGAATTAACAATCACTTAACAGTCTACATTTTATTTAGATTTTTAATTAAAATAATAAAGACAAACTTCAAATAATCACTACTTTAAAAATATGCACTACGATATCGCTGGTTTTATATTTGTTAATACATTAAAAGTATTAATTAGTAACAAATCATAAAAACCACCCCTTAAGCATCACAGAACATAAGATATGCTTTGCCTTATCACTTGATTATATAGTTCTTTACAAAGAACTTGCAGCTGTGCATACAAGTTGTGAAACTTTACATGAAATTACATAAAGTTTAAAAATGATCCATGATTAGCCCAAACATAACAAGCAAAATTCCCTTAATAATGTATTCAATTTGATTCACATGTGGTTAAAATTATGTATACACTTTGACTTCTAAAACATACAAGCTAATACAAATAGCCAAGTATACAACTACTTTTCTTTTTAGGTACTATTTGTTTACTGGCATTCAAGATTCCTTACTCAGGATCTCCACTGCATCCACCTATATGATTACTGGTAACAAGGGAGAGAACAGTCTTAAAAGATACAGTATTAAATGTAATAAATATTTTTAAACTAGACATATCAAATGTATCAGAGCTACTGATAGATTTGTATCAGCTCTGTACATTTCACAGATCAGAGCTACTGATCAGACTAAATGTTGTAAAGTTTTAAGTACAATTTTAAAATTCTGAAGCACTTTATAAGAGTATCTATATTACACTGGCCTGAGGCTTTTACAATGTTCCTAGTTTCCCAAGTATTTATTTTTCAACATGCTGTAAGAACATGTTCTATAATGAACAAGGCTTTTTCATTCAAACCAGAATGTCATTCCATGTATTTTAAAGAGGGAATATATTATCAATTAATTATATTATTAATGTCTACTTGCTGTCAATGGAAAAAACATTAAAATTATAAACTATTTTTGCTCTTCAGTCCATACATAATGGCAGGAACAGAGTATTCTCAGTGAAATGATTGTAAAAAATGTCACTGTCTAACCTAAAAGAAGTAAAAGCAAAATATAAATATAGCACTTGTACAGATTTCACAGTAATTTTTAGGTTATCAAGGAAACATCTTGAGTGTTGATCTGGTTATACTCAATTCAAACAAACTACTTGTCACATTAACTACCTCCAGGAAGTTACTCCAAACACAAAATAAACTGTTTATGCCCCTACTCAGATAGATAACATGACAGATTGTTATTAGTTGAAGACAGATGAAATACATTAATTTGATTGTGAGCATGTGTTTAATTTTACCCTGCCATGTACACTCTCTAATGCTGTCTTTCTATGATGACACAGTAAATCATGCCGTATTAGAAGAACTGCTAATGCAAGAAAATAAAAAATCAGCAGAATTTGACTTTGACTGTGTTGATTCTTAAACCAACCTTCTTACAAATATAACTGCCTGGAAAATTCACATGTTCCACAAACAGATGAAGAAAAAAGGTGTCATCAAAGAAACTACTTTTGTTTCTAGTATAAATTTAAAGACCTCAATGCAGTTTAACAATTTTCCTGTATACCAGTTGTTACATTTATTTATAAGATGCCTCTTTTTTCCCACTTTCTAAACTGGGTTTTAAAGTGTTTACCTTATCAATTTGGGTAAGTACTTTGTATATTAAGGACATCTGCCATATTCACTCCAAACATTCACCTTAGGTTGGGATTCTCCTTCTAAATATTTCATGAGGGTTTTGAGACATAGAAATTAAGACTTTATGAAGTCAAATATTCTGAGATAATAAGGTTGCTACTTTTGGCCTACATGTATTTGGTTGTTTTGTAACATGCAGCTAAAAACAAAAACAAACAAATTAACAAAGTACATCATAAAACAACCACTCACAAAGTGTTAAGTGAAGAGAAATATTTTTAGGCTCTTAAAATAAATACAAATGATCAATGGTGTCTAAAATAATATGTAACCTGCATTTTACAGGAATACTACACAAGGCTAAAAATTAATGAACTAAAGTTTCACACTACAATAGGAATGAATCTCACACAGGTGGTGAGGGCAACATACAAAGGAATAAATAACTGCATTTATATAAAAATTTTAAATGGCAAAACAACATTATCTGATGACACATACACGTATTATGAAAACAGAAAAGCAAGAAAAAGATAAGTAATAGAGAAGAACATATATAAAAGTTTCCATTAAAATTAAAATTAAAATTTACTAATACATATTCCTACCACTAATTATTATAAAAGTCCTAATAAAATTATAACAATATGGCATTCTTCCTGTCAAATCTAGTTTCTTATATGATCATAAAGAAAGGTCACTGTTGTAATATTTATACATGGTTTTATTATTTTTCACAAGGACCATGATTAATCCTTTAAATCCTCAAATCATATTCTTGTCACCTATCTAAACATGTCATGAAACTTGTGGATTTTCTCTTCAATTATTATCACCTGACTCTGCCAGATCTTCATTTAATTTCTTTGATTCTAGCAATTCTCCAGCACTTCTATAGATTTTGCATACTGCTGCAAGATTTTCCTACTGAAATTGTATTGTGTTTATACTATACAATCACATACATATCCACAAACCAACCTATAAGGATTCTAAGGGATAATAATGAATCTTCCTAACTCCAAATAGTCACCAAAACACCACCATCAGCAGCAGCCAGTATCAAGCAGACAGAGGAGGGAGTAAGAATTCACATTATTTCCTCAATTTCATTAATTAGGTTACCTAACTCTTGCCTCAGGTTAGAGGAAATAGTAGGTCTAAAAGCACTATTTAGTTAGTAAATCTTTTTATATTTGTGGCTATCTACAACTTTTGTTGCTTGTATAACATTTGTGCATATATCATCAAAAGCCTAAAGGCACTGGAAAAATTAATAAACTGTCTTTTTATTTTATTCATGTTTTGGGTATTTACCACAGGAATTCCTAATAGACAATTTCATACTGGCACAGTGCTACAGAGGTTCATTTGCAAACTTCTACATACTAGGTAGATACAATGAGGCCCAAATTCACTTATACCATTTATACATAGAATTGCATTAAAAAAAGAAGTGTATCTGTCTTACCTAGACACTAGCATACTCTAGCATCTCACAAAGTACACCAGCCATAGTAAGACTGCTGGCCAGGCATGGTGGCTCATGCCTGTAATCCCAGCACTTTGGGAGGCTGAGGTGGGCAGATCATGAGGTCAGGAAATTGAGACCATCCTGGCTAACATGGTGAAACCCCATCTCTACTTAAAATAGAAAAAATTAGCCGGGTGTGGTGGTGGGCGCCTGTAGTCCCAGCTACTCGGGAGGCAGGAGAATGGCATGAACCTGGGAGCTGGAGTTTGCAGTGAGCCGAGATCGTGCCACTGCACTCCAGCCTGGGTGACAGAGCAAGACTCCATTTCAAAACAAAACAAAACAAAACAAAACAAAAGACTGCCTCAATAAGGCAACTATATTATGGTTATTTAATTCTTCTTTATATTTTCCCATTACCAACAATGACCATATATTATTATTAGCCCTATTGGAAGATGGGGAGTGATAGAACATTATTTAAAGTAACAACGAAGTAAAGAGTAAACAGAAAACTGCCCAATCACAACAGAATTCATAGTAAGAATTATACTTATACAGCATCACACTATTCTGTAGGCACTTTACACATATTAAATCATTTAATCCTCACTACAAACATCATTTGACAAATGAGAAACTGAGGTGCAGACAAAGGGATAAAAGACTTTATATATGGGCACACAACTAGTAAGTGGTAGAGCCACAACTCACCCCCAAGGCAGTTTAGCTCCAGAGTCTGTATTCTTAGCTATCACACTACTTTCTCTTCATATATGTAGTCATCTGTGTCTGGCATTTTTCATGCATATTGTTTCATCCATGTCATCCCAATGAAGTACATATAGTTCATTCATTTTTACTGCCATATAACATACCTTTTTATAAATCTACCACTATCTATAAATCTTTTCTCCAATTGATGAACACAAGTTGTTCCCAACTGTTAGATACTAACAACAAAGCCATGAATATTCTTACTTGGTACATGTCACCTGATAATATGCCTAGCTGTCTAAGATACACAGCTGAGAAGAACTGCTGAATCATACTCTATGAAAGTTCAACTTTGCAGAATGTCAAATTGTTTTCAAAGTAGCTGTACCAATTTATAATCCATCTAGTAGTGAATATGAGTTTCTGTAGATTTGTGCCAATCTAGAAAGCCTAAGAATCTCATGTTTTTATTTTGCATTCCTTGATTAGTGATGAGACTGCACTTATATTTATATGTCTTTCTTCTTCCATGAAATTTCTATTTATGTTTTATGTCCTTTTTTTAATGAATGGCCTTTTTCTTGTAGATTTGAAAAAATATACCAGTCTTTTTCCGTTATTTTGTGTTACACACACCTTCTCCCAGTTTGTGGCTTGTCTTTAATTCTTTACTGTATCATTTCATAGAAACATATATATAGCCAATATTTAAATTTAGCAATTACGTCTAGTTTAAGAAACCCTTCCACACTCTAAGTAGGAAAGATATTCTTCTTTTTTTTTTTTATTCTATATAGTTATGCCATTAACATTGTAGCCCTTAATCTATTTGGAACTGATTTTTGTGCTTGGTAATATGCATTTTCTTTTTCTCTATAAAAATAGCAGTTATCCTAGGACTACTTATTAAGCATTCTCTTCTTTCTCAAAGATCTTCTATATCACCTCCACTATAACATCCAAGTTCCATTTATGAGAGGATTTGTTTCCAGTGTCTCAATCCTGTTTCCTTGGATGAATTCCCTATTGTCTTTATAAAAGCTGTTGCTAGTAAGTCTTGATAAATGGCAGGGCAAATGTTTCTCAGAAGCATATTCTTATTCTTGGATTTTTAATCTTCCCTATACATTTTAGATACAGTTTGCTTAAATACCACACACAAATACCATTTGGAGTTTTGTGAAATTATGCTGAATGGATAAATCAATCTGAAGACAAGTGACATCTTTATAATATTGAGTCTTTGTATCCTTGAAAATGGTATTTGCTGTCTTTCATTTAGGTCTTGTTTTATCATTTGGGAATTTTGTAGTTTTATTTCTTCCTTTTCAATTTGTATGTTTTATACACCTTTTTCTTGCAGTTTTATAATAGCTAGGACCTTAAAAATAGTGTTGAATAGGAGAGGTGGAAGTGAATTTCCTTACCTTGTACCTAATCTTAGGTGGAAAGCAAATTCACTATTTCATCATTAAGTATGACATTAATTGTAGGGTTTTCACAGATGTCATTTATGAAATTGAAGAAGTTTCTTCTCATTTTCTCATTCCTAGTTTGCTGAGACTTTTATTAACCACAAGTGGATGCTGAATTTCATCAAATGCTTTTTATGTTTCTGTTGAGATCACCATATGGCTTATTTAGCCTACTGATATGGTAAGCTACATTAAATAATTTCAGATATTACGCCAGCACTGCATTTCCAGGATAAACTACACTTAGTCATAATACAGTACCCTTTGTATTGCTTGATTCAATTTGTAAATATTTTGTAAAGGAATTTTTTGTATTTATGTTCATGAGGAATATTGGTCTGTAGTTTTCTTATAGTGTCTTTATCTGATTTTAATAGATTATTATATTGGTGTCATAAAATAAGTTGGGAGGTATTCCAACACCTTTGGTTTTCTGGAAAAGTTTACATACAATTAGTATTATTTATTCCATACATGTTTGGTAGAATTCACCAGTAAAACCATCTGGATCCATAGTATTCTTTGTAGTATTCTTTGTGAAACATTCCAAATTATGAATTCAATTTTTTTCATAAATGCAGAAGTATTCAGATTATCTATTTCTAGAGTGAACATAGTTTGGTTCTTTAAAGGAATTTGTTCATTTAATGAGAACACATTGACACAGGGAGGGGAAAATCACATATCAGGACCTGTTGCGGGGTGGGGGCTAAGGGAGGGAAAGCATTAGGAGAAATACCTAATGCAGGTGACGGGTTGATGGGTGCAGCAAACTACTATGGCATGTGTATAATAACTATGTAACAAAACTGCACATTCTGCACAGGTACCCCAGAACTTAAAGTATAATAATTAAAAAAAAAAAAATTCAAGGAATTTGTTCATTTATTCTAAATTGTCAATTAACAGAAGTAAATATTCTCATAATATTCGCTTATATTCCCTTTAATGCCTAAGAATTTAAAGTGATTTCTTCTCTTTCATTCCTGACAGTGTAATTTGTATCTTCTCTCTTTTTTTATTGTCATTTTAGCTAAAGGTTTATCAGTTTTATTAATCTTTTCAAAGAATCAGCTTTTGATTTCATTGATTTCTCTATTTTTTTAATTTCTCCCCTCACCTTTACTTTTTTCGTTTTCTGCTCACTTGCCTTTCATTTTCTATGTTCTTAAAGTAGAAACTTAGATCATTGATTGTGAAAACTTTGTTTTTCAAGTATAAGCATTTCATAATGCTAAACATATTTCTCTAAACACTGCATTGGCAGCATGCCATAAAGTTTTAAATGTAGTCTTTTTATTTTTGTGCAATTCAATGTGTTTCCTCTTTGACCCACAGGCTATTTAGGAGTTTTTCAAATTCTTAATATTTGGGAATATTACAAATATTTTTTTTTCTGTTACTGATTTCTAGTTTAATTCCATTACTGTCAGAGAACACATTAAATTCTTTTAAATTTGTTAATGATATTTTTATAGGCAAGAATATGGTCTATCATGATAAATACTTCATTTGCACTTGAAAGCATGTATTCTTCTGTTGTCAGATGGAATGTTCTATAAATGTCTATTAGGTCTGGCTGACCGATGTTGTTCATGCCTTTCTATATCCCTACTGATTCTCAGTCTACATGTTCCACCAGTTATTGATAAAACATGCAGACATTGATTAAGGATTGTTGAAATCTCAGCTTCAATGGTAGATTTGTCTATTTAACCTTTCTGTTCTATCAGTTTTTGCTTTCTGCAAGTTCTGCTGCGTTTATATACATTGAGAATTGTTTACCTTTTTTTGAATTGACCCTTTGATCAATATGTAATGTCCTCCCTTATCTCTACTAAATTCCTTGTTTCTCATGTTACTATAGTTACTTCAACTTTCTTTTGATTAGTCTTTGCAAAATATACCTTTTCCCATCCTTCTACTTCTAAGCTACCTGAATCTTTATATTTAAAGTGGACTTTTATAGACTATATAGAGTAGTTGGGTCTTGCTTTTCTATCCAATATGATTTCTATATTTTAATTGATATATTTAGACCAGATATCAGCAAACATTTTCTGTAAGGGGCCAGACAGTAAATATTTTAGGCTTTCTGAATCATATATTATTATTATTATTATTATTATTATTTTGAAACAGTGTGTCACACTCTCTCCCAGGCTGAAGTACAATGGTGTGATCACGGCTCACTGCACCCCTTGCCTCCCAGTCTCAAGTGATCCTACCACCTCACCTCTCAAGTAGCTGGGAACACAGGCGCATGCCACTGAACCCGGATAATTTCTGTATTTTTTTGTAGAAAAGGGGTTTTGTCATGTGGCCCTGGCTGGTCTCGAACTCCTGAGCTCTGACAATCCACCCACCTCGGCCTGCCAAAGTGCTAGGTTACAGGCGTCAGCCACTGCGTCCGGCCTCTAGCTCATATATTCTTTGAAGTAACTACTGAATTCTGCTTATGTAGTGAAAAAGCAGTACTAGGAAAGATAGAAACAGGTAAGTGTGGCTCTATTCCTAGAAAACTATTTATGGACATTTAATTTTGATATTCACATAATTTTCAGGTGTCATAAATTACAGTTTTTGTTTACATTTTTCCTATGATTAAAAGATGTCAAAAGCATTCTTAGATAGTAGGTCATAGAAAAACAGGTCATGGGCCATAGTTTGCTGACTTGTGTCTATACCTCTGGCTCAAAAACCTTTAGTGGCTTTCTATAGCTCTTGTGAGAAAATCCAAACTCCTTAAATGATTTTGTCTATTTCTCAACTCTTCCTGCCTTGCACTCTGTTCCAGTTGTCACAAAATATTGCAAAGTCCCCTTATATTCCAGACCATTTGCTAACTTCTGCAGTTTTATTCATTCTTTTACTTCTTCTTAGACTGTCCTTTCTCACCCTTCTCTTTATGACATATTCCTGCATATTGCTTAAGATTCTGTTTCAGTATTATCTATGCTGTAAAATCTTCCTTGCCCACTTCTTCCTGTAAACTGCCCCAGCGTACCAAGTACATTATTTTAAGATAATGCTATCATACTGTCTCTCCTACTGTTGTGCTTGGTACATAAAAGGCAATCACGAATGAGTAAATAAATGAATGAATACTTTAAAATCTAAGAAAATTGAATGTGTGCAAATGTTTGTAATACAAGAACTAAGTCAAATTCCAACATATAGTTATACATGTATAATCATCAAAATGCATTTAGCCAAATTAATTTTAGAAAAGTTTTTAAATTCCCATAAAAACGAAACCATTGTCTTAATTATAAAAGATTCCTTAGATTTTAATATTAAACTGTAATGTAACAAACTCTCAGAAGATGGTGCTAGTTCAATATGACAATAAGCCAATAAATAAATAATAAGACAACTGTTCAAGAAAATGTCTTCTCTAAAAAAAAATGGATCTTCTTGGCCGGGCGCAGTACCTCACGTCTACAATCCCAGCACTTTGGGAGGCCGAGGCGGGAGGATCACCTGAGATCAGGAGTTTGAGATCAACCTGACCAACATGGAGAAACTCCATCTCTACTAAAAATACACAATTAGCCATGCGGTGTGGTGCATGCCTGTAATCCCAGTTATTTGGGAGGCTGAGGCAGGAGAAGCACTTGAACCTGGGAGGCAGAGGTTGCTGTGAGCCGAGACCACGCCATTCCACTCCAGCATGGGCAACAAGAGTGAAACTCTATCTCAGAAAATAAATACAGCACAGCACAAGACAATAAAAAAAATGGATCTACTTAAGGAAAAGTTACAAGTAAAGATGATCCTAATAGAAAACCAGCTTTGAAAGAAGAACAATCCATTCTTCAATCTAAAATTAAATACAAAATTTAATCAATTTTCACAAATTCTTATCAAAATATAGAATAATGATCAGTAAACTTTGAATAAAAAGGAAAAACATCCTGAAGAAAGAAGGAGCTTAATTTCAAACCTAGAAATATTCTAGGCTTCAAACATCTCCATTGCAAAGAATTCAGTTCATTGTCTCAATATATTAGCATATCAAATTATAATTTATGGATATATAAATGGCAGTGGTAGGGAGAAAGCTAGAATACGGAAGGAAACAAATTTTTTTTTTTTTTTTTTTTGGAAACGGAGTCTTGCTCTGTCGCCCAGGCTGGAGTGCAGTGGCACGATCTCGACTCACTGCAAGCTCCGCCTCCCGGGTTTACGCCATTCTCCTGCCTCAGCCTCCCGAGTAGCTGGGACTACAGGAGCCCGCCACCTCGCACAGCTAGTTTTTTGTATTTTTTAGTAGAGACGGGGTTTCACCAGGTTAGCCAGGATGGTCTCGATCTCCTGACCTTGTGATCCGCCCGTCTCGGCCTCCCAAAGTGCTGGGATTACAGGCTTGAGCCATCGTGCCTGGCCGGAAACAAAATTATACCAATTAACTTTGATGTCCGTTTCTAAACCAAATAATATTTTTTTTACAGAAACTTAAAATGGACAAATTCAGTTAATACGTTTTAACAATACTAACCAGCTTTTTTGTTGGTTTTCAGACACTCACCATTTTGCTTTGTTTTTAAGAAAGAACTGTCACTCTGTACCTTTTTTTTTTTTCTTTTTGTTTGGTTATTCCCAAATTACAGAAAATTCTAAAATAGAATTTAATAATCACTCCTAAAGATTTTGAAATCCCAGACATTTATTTTTAAAAGATCCAACATTTTTGTGTAGAATATCTCTGTCTCCTAATGAGAATTTAAACTCATACTTGAGAAGTAAATGGTTTGTGCTGGAAGATCAACTGAAAATTTTCTAAATTGGGAGGAGA
The DNA here is from genome assembly GCF_002776525.5 of Piliocolobus tephrosceles. Classification (NCBI taxonomy): domain Eukaryota; kingdom Metazoa; phylum Chordata; class Mammalia; order Primates; family Cercopithecidae; genus Piliocolobus; species Piliocolobus tephrosceles. The sequence goes on along the minus strand of NC_045436.1, from coordinate 172,477,696 downwards.
AAAACACAGCCAAAATCCCAATCTAAGAATATCTGATTTAAAACTAGCAGTCTTTCTTTCTTTTACTGGGGTATATTACTAAATAATACACTTTAACTTTGAAACACATATAGCACATTGTGCTTATTTAAAATTAAACCCCAGAAGTATATCTCATGGGTTTAATATGTTCTATGAAGCTGAAACAATAAACATACAAGTTTGTACTGAAAAGCAGTAAAAGAAAGCTGTCAGCCTATGAGAAATACATAGTAAATTAAAGAAAGTAAAGATAATACACTTGAAAACTACAGTTCTTTGGATAGGTAACTGTTCTTATGTTAATGAATCATCTGGTCCTAACTGAAACTCATAACATACACACCTTTCACTGACTACTACATGATAAAAACTTTATTTATTTATTTATTTATTTATTTATTTATATTATACTTTAAGTTCTAGGGTACATGTGCATAACGTGCAGGTTTGTTACATATGTATACTTGTGCCATGTTGGTGTGCTGCACCCATCAACTCGTCAGCACCCATCAATTCATCATTTATATCAGGTATAACTCCCCAATGCAATCCCTCCCCCCTCCCCCTTCCCCATGATAGGCCCCAGTGTGTGATGTTCCCCTTCCCGAGTCCAAGTGAGCTCATTGTTCAGTTCCCACCTATGAGTGAGAACATGCGGTGTTTGGT